>NC_139578.1:29090684-29170684 GCF_946808225.1 Silurus aristotelis
ATCACAGATTACCACATTCTACCACACACTCTCCCACACACTCCCACACATACTCACTAACACACACACACACACACACACACACACACACACACACACACACACACACACACACACACACACACACACACAAACCTGGTCCATCCTGAAACCTCACAGTTGCACAGTACTAGCACTGGAGACTCCTTATGTAAACTATAAACAGAATCTGCTCCTGGAGAGCGATTCCATCACAGCATGCATTATTAATAGTTTACCTACTGAATATAAACCTGCGATCTGAGGGAAAGCCAGCACTACTGTCCGAGCTTCTGTTCCGGAAAATGAATTAACAGCTTCTGACCAAACAGGATCGAGCGTTCAGCAGCAAATGCCTCTATGGCACGGTACAGAAAATGACTCAAACACAATGATTTTCTTTGTTTCTGAAAGAAAAAAAATACTTTTGGGCTTTTTCAGGGTGTGACGCTTGAGAGAAAACAGAGACACTGCACACACACACACACACACACACACACACACACACACACACACACACACACACACACACACACACACACACACACACACACACACACACACACACTAATGGAAGGATATCGCACTGATGGAATGAATTGCCTATAAAGATCTGTTGTGATTATCCCTTTAGGAAAATCTATGCAGATGTAGTCAGTACCTTTTTTCAATTCAACTGATTTTCCGGTAAAAAAAAAAAAAAATGAAAAAAAAAAAGAAAGAGAGTCCTCTTGTGAAATGTCAAGCATCACAACAATTTCCAGAATTGTCACCATAAAGTAAACACTCTTCTCCCATGAAAATAACTGCCACTGAGCAAACACTGGGTGCTCAGATATCTCAAAAATGAGTAGAGTTGTTTGTTTTGTCTCATTAACCCACTTGTAGTGAAACTGGTCTCTCTTTCTTGTCACGTCTGGCGAAGATGTCAAAGGCACTAGGTTGTGTAGATCTCATGAAATTCCCCATGAGGGCTCATTTTCACAGCTGATGCTTCACAATGTACTTCAGAGTCAAAAATAATGATTAGAGGACGTGTGAGTACTGAAAAACACTCAATAGTGTTTATTTATGAGGAAAGTGGAGATTTAACGGTCACCAATCGCCAAGCTGACACTCTTTTGGGGCCCCTGAGCCAGGCCCTTAACCTTCTATGCTCCAGGGGCAATGTATAATGGCTGACCCTGAAACTGAGATATGTGAATATAGAATTTCTCTATGCTGTAATGTTCATGTGACAAGTAAAAAGCCTGTCTCTGATGACTGGTTCTCAGAAATGTGAAGCAACCAAACAAGGGAACTGTAAACACCGCTCATTCATCATGATGCAGCATTTTCTGGAATGAAGGAAACCTCATGCCTCTCTTTCCCCGAGCAGAAAAAAGCAAACAAAAAGAACGACGTCTCGGATTTACTGTTCTGGATTATTATACGTTTGTATTATAATTATATAGCATTTAAATATATAGTAAAGGTTTGGTGATTAAACACTATATACAGTAATAAATAAAACAAAGTGCGTGAGGGTGTGTGTGTGTGTGTGTGTGTGTGTGTGTGTGTGTGTGTGTGTGTGTGTGTGTGTGTGTGAATTTTAACAAGAAAAATTTAAATATTGCAGTTAAAAAAAGAAATCATTTGAAAATATAAAAATTCATTTGATTTAAAAAAAATAAATTTTATTCAACATTTATTTTCAAATTAAATTGTGGTCCATTTATTAAAAAAAAAATTATTGTGTGGAAAAGAAACATTTTTTTCATGTAAAACCAAAATAAAATCTTTTTTGAATAGAAATTATTATTATAATTTTTTTTTTTAAGTGGAAATTTGATTAATATTTTTGTACTGAAAAGACATACAAATAAATGTCAAATGTATAAAATAAAGTGACGTGAACAACCATAAAGAAAAAGAATCACGTGAAAAAATGTGTCCTTAAAAAAAAATTCATTTATAAATAAAAAAAAGTAAAGTTTAATAAAACAGTAGCATAAGAATTGTGAAAAATCGTAAGAAATCTAATAATAATGTGTGAAGCAGGTTTCTTGTAGGTTACTGTGTAAATCCCTGTAATAGGAAATGTTCCTTGGTGTCAGTTTTGACATCATTATACATATTACATTTTTATTTATTTATTAATTACGAAAGCGTTAGAGGAAGAATGTCCTCATGACCAGGTCTACAGAGAGATCCGATTCCACTCTGCGTTCTCCTTCGATCCCGCTTCATCCCGACGTTGCCCTGCGGCTGCCCTGGAGGAAAGGAGTGATTTTCTGTGATGGGTTTTCCTCCATAAAGAGCTGGCCTGGAGCTCAGCTCGCTCTCAGCCGCCATGTCCAAATAAACAGTGCGTGTAGTGTGGTCTGCAACGGGGCGCAGTGCAGGCCAGGTTCTGCTGTAAATCAGAGCGTGGCAGCGGAGCTTACAGACATGTGCACCCTCTAATTTCCCCCCATTGTGTTTACCCGTGGCTTTCCAGGATGAAATTGTTTCCAGTAATTTGGAGCGCGCAACCAGCAGGCCTGAACGTAAACAACCGTGAGCATAGGGGTGATGACGGGCTTCTCCGAGGTCTTCGTTTCGAAAGCAGGCGCTCTTCACAGGACACGTAGAGAAAGATTGATGACTTTCATCTCCTCTGCTGTCAATCTCCTGGAAAGAGCTTCATCGGGTCCATATTTGACAGGAAACCTAATGGTTTAGGGTTGGGGTTGGTTGGGGGGTGTTTGGGGGTTAGGGGATGGCGAATGGGGAGTTGCGTGACTACTGTTGAAAAAAAGTCGATTTTATTTGGATTATACTTTCATCTCACATGCCGTTATGTGTTGAGCATTAGGAGAATGAACAGTGCTCAAGTGTTATTTGCTTTTTCAACCATTAACACTGTTCGATTCTGTTAATCGAGGGGGAAAAAAAATATTCACAAAGCTGCTCTGTGTTGTACATACCAGGGCCAGCTAGTATAAATCAGAGAGCCTCTTTTGAAAAGAAAGAAAAAAATATGTTGGATTTGGGATGGAGCTTTGGCATCCAAATTAAACCAGTTGAGTCCAGGTCCTAAATAACATCTTCTTCTTCTTTTATTTATTTCCTTTTTTTTTTTTTTTTTTTTTTACATTTTACATATATATATGTATTGCATCATAATTTACTCCCCTTGTGAGTAAGAATCTTAACTCTAAACTACTCAGTTGTATAAATAAAATAAATTGTAAGTCACTCTGTCTACCAAATAATGGAAATGGAAATGCTTGATGAAAGAACCAGTGGCGATGGCGGTGAGGGAAATCTGATGATGGTCTGTGGAGGAAAACCTTGAGAGAAACCAACCTTAAAAATGCAGCCCTAATCAATTGTAGCAGACTGTTTATATTAATTACAGCCCAAATCCATCTTCATCGTTCTTGAGTTTAAACCTTCAACAGTAAATTGAATCTTTGAGCTGAGTTATCCTCCACAGCATTGAATGGTTTCCAACTGAGGAGAACTTCATTAGGTGATGAAACAGGCAGGTCCAGAAAGATGAAGGTTGTACAGACTTGTACAGTCTCGATTGTGGATATAAGCAGGAATATTATGGAATGTTGTGACTTTCTGTTTTACAGATTTTTCAGATTGAATTTGGATGAGAATGAAATAGACTAATTGGACGAATTCCTCTTTTGGTTGCTCCTGTTAGGGGTTTCCATCTCCATCCATCTCCATACCACCCTGTTCTCTACATCTGCCTCTTATAAACCAACCCCCTGCATGTCCCACCTGATATACCCTATGCCCCTTCTCTGCACATGACCAAACCATCTACATCACACCTTTTTATTACCTTGTCTCCAAAACGTCCTTCCAGTAAATTGATGATTTGCTGTCTGTCTGAACGGAATAAATAAAAGCGAACTGACTGCACAATATTGAATTGCAAAGCGTCATATTTTGTTCGTTGCATCATTTTGCTTTGAATTTCATTTGGCATTTGGCAGATGCCCTTATCCAGAGTAGTTTACATTTATCTCATCTATACAACTGAGTTGCTATGAGGGTTAGGGGCCTTCCTCAGGGGCCTTGAAGTGAGAGCTTGTTGTGACTGGGATTTAAACTCATGACCTTATATACCATCATTTATTGCCACTCTTTTAGTCAATGCTTAGTGCTGCTGCCCTTTGCAAAGATAACAACCCCAAGCTACTGCCCCAAGTGGCTGGAGAATACATAGCATAAGATTTGAGACCATTCCTCAGCTCCATTGCCAATTATCTTCTTTGGCACGTCACTGATTATAAGGTTTTCTATTATTTCCTCTGGATTTTGGGGTATTAAATAAAATCAAACACGAACACATGATCCATGATTGTTATGAGAATTTTAGTTGTAAAGTCATAAACTGATTGGTTTGTGTTAAAGGTCAAGTAAAAATGATCAACAAACAAACAAACAAAAAATGCGCTTACAAATAATACCATTCTTGCACATCCTGTACAAACAAACTATTTAAAAGTCTCAAGAGTGCGGCATGGAACATACAGATCACCGCGTCTGATCTGTTTAAAGAAAACACAAGCTTTCATAAAAGGGATTAAACAGGATGTCTGATCGCACGGCCTCAGACGGAGCTTTTGTCACCGTTCTTTTAGATCTGTGCCACACCGTCTTCAATGGAGCTTCAGGAAGCCAATGGTGAAACCAAACAGTACGAGTAAAAACGCCAAACTCAAACACCCTGCAGGGGAGGCCCCGTGTTTAATCACACAGCCCTTTGATGGAGCAGCCTTGAGTAAACAGCTGACGTTCGTAATATCGTGGAATCCATAGTTGACGTGAGATCAGTCGGTGGGAACGGCTCCTTTTGGTTTTGCGCATTTTCATCCGATGCTATGATTTCTTTCTTTCTCTCGTTTGCATTGAACAGTGTGTAAACATTATAGACATGGTGTTTAAAAAGTAATGAGGACCAGCTCCCACCCAGGACCTCACATATTTAAACTATTCAACATTTTTACATAATGACACCATGCCACGGTGGTGGATTGTTGCCTCCTGACTACTTTAGAGTTTCCAGGTTCTGTCCTGAGCTCAGGATTTCTTCCAAATTCTCCATTTCTTTTTCAAAGAAATTAAGCTTTTGCTAGTTAAGTTCATCTTTGAAATGAACTGCTGTCTCCTCCAAGCTGTATTCTCAGCTCACACGTAATATTTCTGGTAGAAAATCCTCAGAGACCCTGATCGGGTTAAAGCACTAACTTCTAAAGGAATGAATAAATAACCTTAATCATATTGATCTCGTATGTGATATTCTAGAAATGTACAATATGCACAGTGTTTTCGCTTTCGCCAGGGCAGAGATGGACTACAACGTCATTGGCTGGAAGGTATTTTGAACTATACTGAACTGTATAGTGAAATTGAAACCATCGCTATTGTGCTAACATCTTCCCGGATGATGTTTGCATTGTTTCCATGTCATTTAAGAACATTGTGTAAATGTTGCCTGTGTGTGACATCCAATGTTTTGCTCTATGTTTTTTTTTTATACCCAATAGACAAGTGGGTTCAACAAGTAGAAAAGGAAATAACTCCTTCTTATTGAACTATGCTGATATTCATGCTATTCACAATGTCATAGAAGAAGTGCTATCTGTATAGTGCTTTGATTAGCATGCAGCCATGAATTACAATCTTGAAAATATGGAAAAAGGTTCTGTATATCTTGGAAAAGTCGGGTGTCCCAATACTTTTGTCATTACCGTGTGCAATATCTCTTGTTTATTTCAGGTTAAATGTGAATTGTTATTAAGAAATAATAATCACAGACTAATGGGTTTAAGTGGCAGACTATTCTTTCATATGATATTATACACTGTTATGATTCATGCGAAAGTTTAACCTATTCAAGATCCAGCCAATAAAGACATGGGAATGCAGGACACTGGATCTTTTTACTTTACCGCTGGAATATATAAAAGATTTTTCACTGGAGGTCATACAGCACTCAAATTCCTCATTTAAGTAAAAAAAATATATATATTATCTTTAAAAAAAAAAGAAGGAGAAGAAGTTAAAGTACAATGTTGAACTTCTATCCCTGTAGGATCCAGTGAAAAAGCTAAAATGAGGCACGCCCATCATTGAGCTGTAGATTTGCAGTGCTTTATATTTGTCACATGTACATTACAGTGAAATTCTTTCTTTGTGCATCACAGAAATGTTAGAAAGGTGGGGTCATATCACAGGGTCAGCAATGATACAGCGTATTTCAAGCACTGAGGGTTGGGAGCCTTGCTCTGGGGCCCAAGAGTGGCAGCTTCGCAATTAACCCCTGACATTCCGATCAGTACCCAGAGCATTAACCACTGAGCTACCACCTTCCACTAAATAATAACAATTAAAGGACACCAACATCACTATCAACTGACACATCAGTCCCCATAATTGCTTTAACTTGCTCTCATTATATAAACTGTCTGAAAATGTCTAAAATATACATTATTTTTTAAAACAGGTCCCACGTATTTTCAGCTTTGTATATTAACACGGAAGACCAAACTATGTAAGAACATATTTGTAATTATGTAGTAAAACGTGTTAAACAACCCAAAATATTTTCGACTGTCCAAAGTAGATAATTTTAGCTTTGATGACAGCTTGGCCAACCCTGTGCATTCTCTAGACTATAGCTCTATTAGTGCTACTACAACTACTGTAGAAATCCATATAAGAAGAAGAATAGTAAGAGGGATTAGTCACCAAAACCATCAAATGGAGAAACAAAGGAACACCAAGAGCTACCTCTGTTGCAGAGGATATGTTTATTAGTATTACCAACTTCAGAAACCATCAATTTACAGCACCTATTTTAATTTGCGTAAATCTACAGACATATTTCAAAACCCACTGTTTAGAGGAGACAGTGTGAGTCAGGCCTTAATGGTTGAATTGAAGCAAAGAACCATTACTTAAGAAGAACAACAAGCAGAAAAGAAGTGTTTAAAACACATGGAATGGACAACAGATCAGTGGGAAACTGTCTTTTGGATTGATGAGTCCAAACAACTTTGTCTTTGATATCTGATTACTGTATATCCACAATGGATATTGTTCTAAAGCAGAAATAGAGACACTACAAACATATACGATTTTAACTGTATAAATTAATCCCTAAGCGTTTCTTTCTAATGAGCGAGCCAGTGGCGACAGTGGCAAAAAAATAAATAAAACACCTGAGATGAAAAAGAAAACCCATCCTTATTTAGATTAGATTTAACTTTATGTCATTGTGCAAGGTACACGTGGCAATAAATAACAGTAATTTACAATAAATAACAGTAAGCTAAATAGTGTATGAGGTCTATATATACAGGGATGAGGTGATTAGTGTACAGAAGGTGCAGGAGGTAATAATATATGGTATATATAGTAATATACAATATACAGTGTAAAGATTATGCATGGACAGACATAGTCAGAAGGATATAGTTATGTACAAGTATGAATGCATGTATGATACAGTAGATACAGAATAAATCTGGGGGAATGTACAGTAGTGCAGTGATAAACGTGAGTTATGGATGGTGCAAACATGCGTAGTGGATAATGTAGGGCAACAGAAAGTGAAGCAGAAAGTATTGAATCAGCTGTTTAGTGCAGTATCAGACTGTTTGTGCGGTTTTGAGGCACCTGTAGCGTCTCCCGATGGGAGAAGGGTGAATTGCCCATGGTTGGGGTGAGAGGTATCTTTAATGAGGCCCCTCGCCCTTTGCAAACAGTGTTTCTTGTGAATGTCCTCCAAAGGTGGGAAGCTGAGTGCCGATGGTTTGTTGGCCCTCTGAAGGGTTTCATGGTCTGAAGCTGTGCAGCTGCTGAACCACCAGCTGCTTTTTAAGTTTCCTTAAAAAAAAAAAAACAGGTGCCGTTGTGCCTTACTGATCAGGATAGAAGAGTTCAGAGACCAGGTGAGATCCTCTAAGATGTGGACTCCAAGGAACTTCAAGCTCAACAGCAGTTTTGTTGATGTGAATGGGAGCGTGAGTGTGATTGCAGGCTCTTCTAAAATCTACAGTGATCTCCTGTATTCTTGGTGTTGAGTTCTAAAAGACAGAAGTTCTGGGTGACACCAAATGTCCATTCATTACAGTTCCATCATTGTTAAGGTTTCAACTGGACACTTGAATGCAAAACTGTTCATGGTGATTGCATAATCCATTCTAGCAGATTTTGTAATGTTAATTACAGACCAAATCCATCCTCATGTCTCTTAAATTAAACCCACTAGAGTTACTTGGATATGGGTACGTTCCATAAAACGCCCGCGATAAATAAGAAAACGCGGACGCTACACCAAAAATGCTATTTTTTATATATACAGTACTGTACTGTATTTACATTTTACTTCATTTTATAATTAATAATTATATTTCATTATTTAAACATAAAACTCTCTAAAAACAATTCCCTGTAAGTTTTTTGGTCTATCATGCTATCTGCAAGAGATAAGAAAAATCAGCCAAACAAATGAGTGATGTTGTAAATGCAATTCTGTAAAAAAAAAACGGGTGGGCAAGAAAAAAATGGAAAGCGGGGAATTACTGTAGTTACTAATCATGAAAAAACGTGTTTTTGTGTTTGTGTGTTTTCTATTCCTTTTCTCTATTGGGTGAGGCTTTTTGTTTTCTGAATGAGTCACAATTTTAAAAAGTAAATCCGTGTCATTAAACATCAGGCATGTTTTTCTTCTGGTTTTTTTTTTTTTTTTTTTTAAAACAACAAAAATATGTCATTCATTCATTGACCACAAGTGGTGACAAAGGCAGACGAAAACACATTCATACCGGTTGAAGATAAGGTGTTTTTCTTTTGACAGCTTGGAAAAGAAAATCTTTGAAAGATCTCTGACGTTCAAGAACACTGCCTTCTAAGGAATCCGAATAATGTAAACTGTCGTAGATAATTACCTTCAACTGTCTCACAATGGTTTCATCTACCTGAAGCTTTCACCTGCAAAAAACACAAACACACACACACACTTTGGTCTAATCTCTGTCAGACTTAACAAACACAACGAGGCTGTGCGTGCGAGGCGGCTGATAAAGATTTTTGATGTTTAAGATGTTTTCATTGGAGATTACATCTTTCTGAGGCAAGCTTCAAGATAAGCAACCTCTCTCTTCCAGACACCGGAGCAAGGACTCGACTTGAACTCTTGAACAAGAACATGCGTGGAATCCTCGGATTGAATTCCGCTCATACCTTTTTTTCATCTTTTGACTTTTATTTTTTGGCGACAAACCGATTCACACGCCGCTCCATTCCTCCCCGAATATTTCAGCATGTCTATAAGTATAGGCGTTAGGATTTCTTTTCTTTTGTTTTCTTTTGTTTTTTTTTTTTTTAACTATTTCTCAGTGCTATTATAAACCTGACATAATGATGCCTTTTACATTGGAAAAAGCCCTCAGGCTTGTTTTTGCCACCTTTGAATGTTGACCCAAAAAAAATAAATAAATGGCCCAAAGTCTTTCCATATCCAGACTTGCAGCATATTATTTTAGGCTTGTTAAAGTTCACAGGTGTTCAGCACACAAAAGCGCTTAAGGAACCTGATTAATTTAAAGCATTTTATCCTTTGTATGGTGTTTTAACAAGTCCTCAAAATAGTGCAAGACCTCATAATGCTTTATAGAACAGTGGAAAGTCAACACTTTCTAAGAAAGGCCTATTTATAATGAGATTATGCATTATTATGGATGTATTCATAAGATATTATGAGCATATAATGCAAATTATATCTTATTATATACTACAGCTATACTAGATGAACATAAATATATTGGTATGTTTGAGTTTTCCAACCGTATCTGGTTCTTCTTAAATCTTTTACTAGAAAGTTCTCAACTGTACAGTGTGTAAGAGGGCGTTAAATTTTGGTCCTTCACTTGAACTAGAAGACACAAACCTGTTTCAGCATAATGCTCCCTGTGCACACAGCCAGTTCCATGAAAAGATGCTTTATGTGGGTTGGAGTGGAAGATCTCCTGCTATAGAGCTTCAATCCTTTTGTAAACCCTTGGTAAAGAATGTGAAGGCTGACTGCACCCCAGGCCTTCTAACCTCACCTACATCAGTACCTGACTTTACTAACACCCTACTTTACACAAAATCTAGTGGAACATCTTCCCAGAAGAGTGGAGCTTATTATAACAGCAAATAGGGACTAAATGTGGAATAGGATATATATATAAATATATATATATATATATGTCTGTATTAAGAATATAGGTGAGTTGGAAATATTTTAATTAATTATGTAGGGAACACCAACACAATTTGTAGTCCAATAAAAAATTCATAAATGATGATAAATAAATACATAAATAAATAATTCATTTATTAAAAAGTAATATAAAACTATTATTAAAAAAGTTTCTTTTTTTTAATAATCGATAAAATGTATAAATCTGATTTGGCAAAAATTCTTTAATCTGATTGGCTGATATGTATACATGTGATTGGCTAAAATGTTTCAGTGTGATTTGGCTAAAATGTATACATGAAATTGGCTAAAATGTTTCAATCCGATTGGCTAAAATGTAAAAATCTGATTTGACAAAAATTCTTTAATCTGATTGGCTGATATGTATACATGTGATTGGCTAAAATGTTTCAATCTGATTGGCTGAAATGTACACATGTGATTGGCTAAAATGTTTCAGTGTGATTTGGCTAAAATGTATACATGTAATTGGCTAAAATTTATAAATCTGATTTGACTAAAATGTTTTAATCTGATTGGCTGAAATGTATACATGTGATTGGCTAAAATGTTTGAATCTGATTGGCTAAAATGTATAAATCTAATTTGGCTAAACATTTTTAATCTGAATGGCTGAAAGGTATACACATGGTTGGCTAAATAAATCTCATTAGCTACGGTATAAATCTAAATCGTTATACAAACAAATCTAGAATTGTGTGGATTTGTTAGTATAACAAACATCAATCAGACATTCATTGATTTTTCTTCGACTGTGTTACCTTTTCTATAATAACAGCTCGTACATTGGGACTTGTACACTTTATGCTTCACTTTATCTACAACATTGTAAAACAACGAATTAACATGAATATATTTACACAGCAACATAGATTTTTATTGCCGATGTGGTGATTTTTGTTGTTAGGAGATGTTTATGGAAGTTTTCAGCGTGAGTGTTTTGTAATGCTACAGCGTTTTGTACATTTTCTGTAAGTCTTCAGGACAGACGAGTTTCACAGCTTCTTGGTATCCTGACAAGTTGATTTTTTTCTTTTTAAGAGAGATAAAAGATAGGCTGGTGAGGGAGCGACTGTTTATTATGTAAGCAGGAACATGAATTAACTTGTCCCGCAGATGTTCTATTACATGAAATGTAAATAGAAACAGACAAAAATATATGTCATTTATTGAATTAAGTTGAAATTAAATTTCTGTGTTATACACAGTGGAGTATATACACTTTACACTCAATTTTGTATATTTTTATTAAATCCCTTTTCATATATAATAATAAGAATATGTATCATTCCTTATAAATACATTAGAAATATTATGATGCAGTTTAACATGGCAATGATCTTCTAACCTGTAGCTCAATGGATCGATGTTGGGCTCCTAATCAGAAGCTCATGAGTTTAAATCACAATTTTTCAAGCTGTCATATTGGGCTTTTGTCCATGACCCTTAACCCTCAACTTTTCAGTTATATAAATGAAATAATCAGATTCCATAATGTAAATAGATGTTAATTTGAGGCTCAAGTGAATCAAAGGCACCTGGTTTACACGTGTGAAATGTCTCGATGTGCTGTCCAAACACTTGACATGTTGATCGTGATTTTCATTCAACATTATTAAGAAGGATGTCACATATTTCCAGAACTATGTAGAAAATTCCCCCCTGTTCCCCCATATGCGATGAATTACTTTAAATGTGCGTGATAATTCTTTATAACATGCTTATTGATTGTATAATACTCTGTGTGGTGACTGTCATTAATAAATAGCTCTAGATTGTATTCACTCTACACTTATATAGGTAACATTATAGGTAGCGTCACTAAGACTTTAATTGACCAAGCGGGTTGTTACTGAATAATCAATCATGTTTTTTATTGACAAAAAAAACAATGATCCATAACATAAAAAGTGCCTTTATAGCATACACATATATTACATTACATTTATCTTATTCATAAACTGAGCAGCTTTGGGGCTAAGGGCCTTGCTCAGGGGCCCAGGAGCTTGGTGGGACTAGTATTTGAACTCACAACCTTAAAATCCAATGTCAACTGGCTTAACCACTGAGCTTCCACCTCTTCCACCCCAGAAATCCAAATCAGGCAACACATTCAAGCCATGAATTGAGTAAGTGTTCTGTGCTTCGTGTCTTTTTGTAAACCAAAATTGTAAACATCATTCATTACCACATGTGTACAAAAAGAACCTGGCTGTTCTGGGTTTTTAGAGCAGTGTTAATGATTAAAAGAACAAAATGAGACGACCATGGGAATATCAATAAGCTTCATTCACATTGAAATGAATTACAGTCCAAATAAACCATTCACACCCCTTTTCGCTCTGAACTCCTATGGAATGTTACAATCTGGACTTGGATTTGGATGTCCCATTCGGTACATCAGAGTTTCAGAGACTGGTGTTTTTCCTTCTTCAGCTATTGCTGCGTATGAAAGCTTTAATAAAACCAATGATGAGTTGACTTGTGTGCTAGCGCCAGGAAAAACTTTCAAATATGCACTACACGGTTTCCCCCGACAGACCCAAGCACCCTCTCCAGCTGCCAAGTTTCCTCTCAATAATCTCTTTTTAGCGCGACTCTTTTTCCTCATTTAGGCGCCGCCGAATCTTTTGTGAAAGCGTTGACATTTAAAAGCTGGAGATCTAGAAAGTAGAGCTGTTTCTATTCTGGTGCTGAGGATTTCTCACTCTCAGGAAGACGAGGAATCCAGTCGGTTAAAGTAATGACGCAGAAAAGAATTGTTAGAGACAGTGACTGGAATGGAATTTGTAGCAATATGCTCTAAATACAACTGATTGTGTCTTTTGTTAGAGAAGGGTGTGTGTGGTTTTTTATGTAGGCATTGTGTTCATGACAAAGATTACGCGATTAAATCCAGACAGACAACACGCTGCTCGACTTACAAGGCGAAAACTATTTGACGGTATCGGAAAAAAACAAAACAAAACAATAATTACTTCAATACACATGATGGCGTGTCTGACAATGAATGGAACAATTACGAGTTTGTAAATAATACGCAGGTGACAGCTTGTGTTTAATAGTTACAAATGGTTACAATCGGTGGAATTGTGGCAGTGGAATTAGCATCCTTAGCTACGATATGTTTCCGCAAACACTTTTATGCTAAGCTTCTTTAACTTGATCTGACATCAGGTAACATGAGCAAACCAGGAATATCGAATCAAATTAATCATCGTATCTTGAAACATTATATGGACAAAATTATTGGGAGACCTGATGTTTTCGAACATTTCCACAGAGATACGGTTTAAATGGGTTGAAGTGAAAGATCTTTTATAGATCCCAGGCCTCATCACCTCACCTACATCACTACCTGACTGTACTGAGACCCTTGTGGATGAATTCTGTGTCTCTGTGTCTCCTGTAGGCCTGGGGCAACTGAGGTGAGGAAAAAACTAGATGGAAGAAAGAGTTCCTTAAGAGGAACCAGACTCTTTAGCCCTGGTATTGTCACTCTTGGGCCCTTGAACCCTTAACCCTCTACGCTCCAGGGGCGCCATATCATGGCTGACCCCAGCTTTCGAGCAAGCTGGGATATGTGAAGAAAGAATTTCACTGTGCTGTAATGTATATGTGACAATAAAAGGCTTTTCTATTCAAAGAAAGGCCAAAAGTAAAAAATAAGCATCATCGTCCTTAGCAACTTCTGATCAGGGTCATAAAAGTTCACAATATTATCAATGTGACCTTTTTTAGAACTCAAGATATGATGTAATGTAGCTGTGTTTGAGGAACTGTGTATGGCCATAGTATTATTGTTTTGTTTTAGTCACGCCCAGTTAGGCTTTAATTCTAAATACCTGGATATATTGGTTGCCCTAAAAAGAATACATCAGGACTAATGTTTGGGGTTTGTTCCTATTAAATGGTGCAATCAATAATGACATTTACTCAAATCTTCCTGTAAATCATTATCTTGTCCAAATGTTACTTACTTCTTGAATAACCCAGATACCAGACGATTTATTCTTTTATACTTGAATGTCTACAGATATTGCACAAGATTGGATTCTCTGGAAGCCTGTAATCATTAACTGATGATGCGTCTTGAATTGTTTATTCGCTTTCAGTCCATGTTTGCAATCATCATTACCAAACGCTTCATTTTAATTCCAATTCAATTTGTTTGTCTTTTCTAAATGGTGTCTCGTAAACTATCTGCCTATCACAGCCGATGAATCCCAAGCCGAAACGGTTTGAAATAAAAAATTTAGATTTTGCGAGTATTTTAGCCATGGCTGACGTGTACCATATGGATCTTGATAACTTGATAGGATGAGTAAGGCCTTGAGATAGGGGTCTACATATGGAATGCAGAGGTAGCGTGTGCACCAAGTGTCTGGTTAGTGAAGGAAAAGCATACAGACTTTAAAAAACAAGGTCTGAAACACACTTCCATGACTCACCGTATGATCTGAAAGGCTTAATTTTGCCGTCTTCCATGAATTTAATGAGTTAAATAAATAAATAAATAAATAAATATTAGCAATATGGTTTGGACATGTGCAGAGGAGAGACATGGGGTATATCGGTAGGAGAATGCTGAGGATGGAGCCACCAGGAGGGAGGACAGTGGAAGACCAAAGAGGAGGTTTATGGATGTGGTGAGGGAAGACATAAAGGTAGTTAGATTAAAAGAAGCAGATGTACCAGGCAGGGGGGTCTGTAGAGAAGCCGAAAGAAGAAGAAACAATATATGTATAATCATAATACAGTATATATATATATATATATATATATATATATATATATATATATATATATATATATATATATATATATATATATATATATATATATATATATTTAGTATATAATAATATATAATAAATATATAATTTTGTATTGGTAGGTCCTTTTTGAACATCCCATCCATATTCAGTCCCCGTTTGCTCTTAGAATAAGGACATAATGTTCTACTAGATTTTGTGCGAGAGATTCATTCAGCCACAATGTTGTTAGTAAAGTCAGTTACTGGTGAAGGTGAAGTGAGGAGGCCTGGGGTGCAGTTTCAATTAATTTGTGTGCCTCCAATTTTCTGTTAACAGGTTGGGGAGGAACCACATATGGGTGGAAATCAAACATTCAAATCAGTCAATAAAACTTTCCAATATTACAAGTTACCTAGTTGACTAAACAAGAAACCAAATCTTATATTACTAATAACATTAAGTGTCTAATAGTACCTTCAAAAATATTTTCTGTACCTTCTGGGGTATAAAAACACAAGCAGTCTTAACCAGTCTCAGACCTAGTGTGTAGAATAAACCCATTTGCTTATCTTTATTGATCGTTTATTGTTATATAAAAAAGGTGGAGAAGGTAATGAGGCAGGGGATGATTGGTCTTCTGCAAACCTGCCACCCTGAATCAACCTGATTGGCTAGAATTGAGGTCCTACGATACAGTTTATGAGTTGAACAACGTGTCAAGAAATCTTATAAAATGCAGGATCTTATCGTAGGCCCAATCTTACAACCGTTTTAATATATATATATATATATATATATATATATATATATATATATATATATATATATGTGTGTGTGTGTTGGATGTCGTCAGCTTTATGATGTCATTTTCTATGCTGCAAGAGAGTCTGGTGCCTGCAGGGGCTGTCAAACAAGAGCAGCAGACTGAATGCTGAATCGGTGTGTTGGTTTTAATCGAGTCCAGGCTAAGCGCTATCTGGTAGTCTCTGGCAATTTAACTGAACTTGACCAGAGAGTGGGTTTGTTTGTCTCATTATTAGAACCTTCTGGTGCCCTGTTAATCCGTTTTATTGCTTTTAAACCTTCATAGACAAAAACGTCTCTGTTTGATACTGAGATCTGGTCTGGACCAAAATGGCTTCTAGTAATGCTCTGATTCTGCAAAGCCAGCACCGTTAGCAACCATTGCCTACATCTGCTCCGAACTCCATACGCTGCCAGTTCTTTACACGCAACCACTCCTCCTGACCATTCCATGCCACCCAGAGAAGGGGGTTTGAGAAGAGAGATGGGAATGATTGATCCCCATTCTGCGCTTTGAAACCGTCACTTATCGCTGCGGCTGACGCAACGCCGCCCCCATTCACCCTGCGCCAGATCTGCTTGCTTTTTTTTTTCCCGCTGTCATGCGACCAAAATCGTACTCTTAATCTGGCCCACCGCTGCAGTCCCGCTCGCGTGGCAAGATCCACACTACACCTCTCCTTCCCTCCCTCCCTTCCTTTCTCCCTCTTGTTTTTTTTTCTGTCTAAACTTGAAAGAAGAGCTAAACAAGCTACTCACGCATGAGTTTTGCACGAGATCTGGAGCCCTCTGGCTTGCCCTACTCCCTCCCTCCTGTTCTGCAGTGACTCCCTGTGCCCACATCACACCGGCTAAAGAAGAAGCATGCTTTTCTGCTTTCCTTTTTTTCTGCAGCAGCAGCAGCATTACAAAAGAGAAAGCCTGGCTGTCTTCCACAATGAAAGAATAATTAATCACAGTAATGCCCCAGCAAATGCAGTCCTGCGGGAAAACAAGACAGAGACTTAGCAGAGCCACTAAATCGTGATTGACATATTTAAACCGTCTCCTTCATCAAATATCTAGCTTACCTCACGCAGATTGAAGAAACCAATCATAAACTTTTTTTTTTTTTACAAATATCAATTGGTTAACAAATCCTGACACCTCTGGGCGATCACTTTCCTTAAACCATAGTGGCATGAAAGATTTGTTGAACAAGCAGCGACAGGTAAAGTATCCTGCAGTCACTATGAAAGTTTATTGGGACTGGAGAGCTGTAAATCTGTGGTTGTCAGTGGATTGATTGTCTAATCATACCTTTTCACTCCAGAGTGGGTGCTAATCATTTACTGTCTGCCTGTTATTTTCAGGCCAGTTTTTACGATGCCTTTTATGATGGAGAACACTTGTTGAGTTAATAGGAGTTCAGGGAATCGAGTACAACCAACTGTAACTTCAAGTGACTGTTAAACATCACAATTTGGCAGGATAGTGCACAACCAATCCCTCAGTCCCAGCATTTTTTTTCTATACAAGCCCCAGTTTGACTTTTTCAAACATTCTGAATGAAGCAACATAGCTTGATCATGAGATTTGCTCATTCCCACTGGACACTACTTTCAAAATTCCAGAACTGCTCCATTCTGCAAACGTTAACCTTATAGCGATCAGTTCTTTTGTGGAGAAAATAGTGCTTTCACTTCATGATCTATCACCTGGAGAGATCCCAGACAAAGGGAGTCTGATCCCCAAATCCAGCTTTCTCACGAAAATAAACATGTGAGCTGTCTATCATGTTTTTTGTCACAATGGAGCCTAAAATACTGGCTGGTGGGTTTTGTATAGACAAATGGGAAAGATAAATTTGGAGAATCGCTTGGGGAAAAGCAGGCACCATTGACTGTCTGCTTTTGTTTGTTTGTTTGCTTGCTTGCTTGAGTTTCAAACTCTGTAGTGAAGACTTGGACATGATTGCACATGAAATACCATGTAGCTGAACAGGCTTTGAAGGTCTATTTTCGCCCCCGAACATACAATCCAATATGCTGCATGGCAATAATTGCATCAAATGCAACATTTGCCCACCAAGCCACTGCCTACAGAGCAGGCATGGAGGTGGCCCGAGTGCTTGGGTCATTCATCTGGTAGCCCTCCTACTTTAAGAAGACTAACTTATATAATTTCTCTTGATGATAAACCCTGCCTTATCTGTCCCTGCACAAGATTGTCCACCTCAACCCAAAAGGCCTGGTACTGTATAGGCAGATATAGTGCTACTGAAGGGAATCTTGACATTTTCCAGGACTAGTGTCCCTTATTGGAATTATGGTTGATTATCTGGCTTCCTGACTGATCCAGATAATCAGTCAGGGATCCAGATAATCACCTGGATCCCTGGTCAGTGGCACCACTTAGTAAGTGGTGGACAGTAAGTTAATTACAGTACATTCACAGCGCTTCACTTTTTGCACATTTTGTTATGTTACAGCCTTATTCCAAAATAGATTAAATTTATTATTTTCATAAAAATTCTACAAAGAAGTATTCAGCCTTTGCTCAAGACTTTGTTGTAGCACGTTCGGCACCAATTACAGCCTCAAGTCTTTTTTAAGTTTGATGCTACATGTTTGGCCCCCTATTTTTGAGCAGTTTCTCCTATTCTTCTTTGCGGAGCCTCTCCAGCTCCATCAGGTTGGTTAGAGAGTATCTGTGGACAGTCATTTTCAGATCTCTCCAGGAATGTTAAATCGGGTTCAAGTCTGGCCTCTGGCTGGGCCACTCAGGGACATTAACAGACTCATCCTGTAGCCACTTCTTTGTTATCTTGGCTGTGTAATTAGGGATTAGTCCTGTTGGAAGATAAACCATCGCCTCAGTCTGAGGTCCAGAGTGCTCTGGAGTAGGTTTTTATCAAGGAATGTATCTGTACATTGCTGCATTCATTATTTCCTCAATCCTGACCAGTCTCCCAGTTCCTGCCGCTGAAAAACATCCCCATAGCATGATGCTGCCACCACCATGTTTCACTGTAGGGATGGTATTAGCCAGGTAATGAGCAGTGCCTGGTTTCCTCCAGACATGATGCTTGGCCTTTCACTGAGCTCCTGTCTGGCCACTCTACCATACAGGCATGATTGTTGGAGTGCAGCAGAGATGGTTGTTCTTCTGGAAATTGCCTCTCTCTCTCTTCACAGAGAAACACTGGAGCTCTTTAAGAGTGATCATCAGGTTCTTGGTCAACTCCCTGACTGAGCACCCCCAGCCAATTGCTTAGTTTTGACCAAGTGACCCTCTCTAGAAAGAGTTCTGGTGGTTCAACAATTCTTGCATTTATGGATGGTGGAGGGCATTGTGCTCATTGGGACCTTCAATGTTGCAGAAAGGTTTCTGTCTTGTTCCCCAGATCTGTGCCTCGATACAGTCCTGTCTTACAGACAAATTCCTTGGACTTCATGACCTGGTTTGTGCTCTGACATGCACTAACTGTGGAACCTCATATAGCAGGTGTGTGCTTTTCCAAATCATGTCCAATCTACTGAATTTACCACAGGTGGACTTCAATCAAGTTGTAGAAACATCTCAGAGATGATCAGTGAAAGCAGGATGCACCTGAGATGAATTTTGCATGTCATTGCAAAGACTGTGAATACTTATGTATTTGTGATTTTTTTTGTTTTGTTTGTTTTATCTTTTAATATACTTGCAAAAACAAACTTCTTTCACTTTATCACGTTAATATGGGGTTTTTATAGTCACACGTTATTATTGGGTATTTTTTGTAAAAATTTTGAGGAAAATAATGGATTTAATCCATCTTGGAATAAGGCTGTAACATAACAATATCGCATATCTGTACTTCTGAAGTATTTCCATTCACGAAAACTCTTACTTCAACTTCACTACCTTTTAAATTCGATTATCTCACTTTTAACTTAACTACATTTCGCGAAATCAGTCATTCCTTTATATTTATGAGGATAAAAACTTAACTGGTCAAACACGCAGCAATCCACCAATCAGGGTCGAGAGTGCTCTCTGTTTTGAACTTGTTTTGATTGCCGCTTGGTGTATCTACTCATCACCAACATACAGTTCAGCATCAGTTCAACAGCAAGCAGAACATTAAGAGAGGAATAAATGATGGAAGAAACTCCAGACTCGAACCCGCCACAACACACGTGACCTCATTTGCGCATTTTTATTTTGTTAATTAGTTAAAAAGAAAGTTTTGGCTTATGATAATTGTAATAGATATCAATCAGTGTTTGAGTCATTTATATCATTCTATTCACATTAAAGTCTTTTCACATAAACTGAGTTGATTTAGTGAAGAGTCTTGTAATAAAAAGATAATAAGAACATTATAGCCATAAAAAATCATAGTACTTTGGATACTTAAGTACATTTGAAGGCAAATACTTTTGTACTTTTACTTAAGTGAAAGTTTGAAGGAAGCATTTTTACTATTACTGGAGTCATAATTTGCTGATTGTAAAATATGTACTGATCCACCACTGGTTAGAATTACAGAGAGAGATTATAGATTATGTCCAATAACACCAATGTTCTAATTCCCAAATGGAGGTCCTCGCAAAATCAAAGTTTACATGCTGGATGTTAGAAAGCGGTCTGGAATCCTGTCAATTGTTTGTTTCCACTGGAATTACTGTATGGGTGGAAATGCCAAAGTTTGGAAACCAGTGACAAACACTAGTAAAAGGGACTTTTACAAAGCAGCAAAAAATTCATTGGGTTTTGGAAGAATGTTAAAGGCTCAAAGCCAATTAGAATGGAGCATTCTGGTTCTGGAGTAATTTCAGAAAATCTAGTGGTTGAATCCAATATTGCATTCTTCTTTAGATTTATGCTGGTTCTTTTAATCAGTGGTATCATTGTTATTGAGGAGGGAAAATATCAGAGGGCTAGAAGTTGATTTTTTGGATATATGGGTACCAGATGAATGGCCCATGTACACTCAGGACACCCCTATACCTAGTCTTTGGGCTGTGCCTTGAAGCACCTGCTGGCGCTTGGCTCATACTTTGATGTTGCATTTGGTGGAAGCTGTTGAGAGAGCTCCTTTGGAAAACTGCATAGGAACAACATATAAGACCTCAAATCTTGGGTTTCAGCATTTATAACATTCTGACTAGTTTGGGTGGAGACACAATTGGACACAAATTTTAATATTGATGTCACTATTAACATGTTAATGAGTTCCGTTTTTCATTTGGTCACAGCGGATTGTTGAGTTCTGACCACTCGGTGTGTGTTTATCCCAAGTGGAGATACACACACACACACACAACAGCAGCACACATCATCCAGTGAGTAATGCGGAGTGTGCCAACGCTCTGTGGCCTCTCCAACTACCACAGCTGTCACAAGCGCTTATGAACGTAGCTGTTGTTTCAGTAGTGTCAGAGCCTCTGAAATTGGTCAAAGCACATTGGTTAACATCATAATCAGGGGGTTTGAGAAGCTGTTTTTTTGCTTATTTACCCTGATAGCGATTTTGGGCATGTTTGAAAATGTTCAGCATGAGCCAAAATAGATGGGTTTTAAACTAGTAAATAGGCACACCTTTACAAATATTTTGTTCAGAAAAATGTGGTTTTTGATGTCATTGGTGGAAATTGCAACAGGTTTCAACCGGTGTGTGAGACATTGTATCTTTCCTAGTGAACAAAATTTAGTATATTTTCTAGGCTGTAAGTGAACCATTAATAGGATGGTGACTTTGACTGTTTGTCTGTTATGATTCAAATTGAGTGTATTAAAAAATCGCATATCTGCATGTCTAAACAGACAGACAGACAGACAGACAGACAGACAGACAGACAACAGACAGACAGACAGACAGACAGACAGACAGACAGACAGACAGACAGACCGACAGACAGACCGACAGATAGATAGATAGATAGATAGATAGATAGATAGATAGATAGATAGATAGATAGATAGATAGATAGATAGA
This sequence comes from Silurus aristotelis, assembly GCF_946808225.1. Classification (NCBI taxonomy): domain Eukaryota; kingdom Metazoa; phylum Chordata; class Actinopteri; order Siluriformes; family Siluridae; genus Silurus; species Silurus aristotelis. Next base: position 29,112,487 of record NC_139578.1, read on the forward strand.
TAGATAGATAGATAGATAGATAGATAGATAGATACAGTGAGGAAAATAAGTATTTGAACACCCTGCTATTTTGCAAGTTCTCCCACTTAGAAATCATGGAGGAGTCTGAAATTGTCATCGTAGGTGCATGTCCACTGTGAGAGACATAATCTAAAAAAATAAATCCCGAAATCACAATAAATGATTTTTAAACTATTTATTTGTATGATACAGCTGCAAATAAGTATTTGAACACCTGAGAAAGTCAATGTTAATATTTGGTACAGTAGCCTTTGTTTGCAATTACAGAGGTCAAACGTTTCCTGTAGTTTTTCACCAGGTTTGCACACACTGCAGGAGGGATTTTGGCCCACTCCTCCACACAGATCTTCTCTAGATCAGTCAGGTTTCTGGCCTGTTGCTGAGAAACACGGAGTTTGAGCTCCCTCCAAAGATTCTCTATTGGGTTTAGGTCTGGAGACTGGCTAGACCACGCCAGAACCTTGATATGCTTCTTACAGAGCCACTCCTTGGTTATCCTGGCTGTGTGCTTTGAGTCATTGTCATGTTGGAAGACCCAGCCTCGACCCATCTTCAATGCTCTAACTGAGGGAAGGAGGTTGTTCCCCAAAATCTCGCAATACGTCGCCCCGGTCATCCTCTCCTTAATACAGTGCAGTCGCCCTGTCCCATGTGCAAAAAAACACCCCTAAAGCATGATGCTACCACCCCCATGCTTCACAGTAGGGATGGTGTTCTTGGGAAGGTACTCATCATTCTTCTTCCTCCAAACACGTTTAGTTGAATTCTGACCCAAAAGTTCTATTTTGGTCTCATCTGACCACATGACTTTCTCCCATGACTCCTCCGGATCATCCAAATGGTCATTGGCAAACTTAAGACGTGCCTGGACATGTGCTGGTTTAAGCAGGGGAACCTTCCGTGCCATGCATGATTTCAAACCATGACGTCTTAGTGTATTACCAACAGTAACCTTGGAAACGGTGGTCCCAGCTCTTTTCAGGTCATTGACCAGCTCCTCCTGTGTAGTTCTGGGCTGATTTCTCACCTTCCTTAGGATCATTGAGACCCTACGAGGTGAGATATTGCATGGAGCCCCAGTCCGAGGGAGATTGACAGTCATGTTTAGCTTCTTCCATTTTCTAATTATTGCTCTAACAGTGGACCTTTTTTCACCAAGCTGCTTGGCAATTTTCCCGTAGCCCTTTCCAGCCTTGTGGAGGTGTACAATTTTGTCTCTAGTGTCTTTGGACAGCTCTTTGGTCTTGGCCATGTTAGTAGTTGGATTCTTACTGATTGTATGGGGTGGACAGGTGTCTTTATGCAGCTAACGACCTCAAACAGGTGAATCTAATTTAGGATAATAAATGTAGTGGAGGTGGACATTTTAAAGGCGGACTAACAGGTCTTTGAGTTGGTCTTTGGTCTTGGTCTAACAGGTCTTTGGTCTTTGAATTCTAGCTGATAGACAGGTGTTCAAATACTTATTTGCAGCTGTATCATACAAATAAATAGTTTAAAAATCATATATTGTGATTTCTGGATTTTTTTTTTTAGATTATGTCTCTCACAGTGGACATGCACCTACGATGAAAATTTCAGACCCCTCCATGATTTCTAAGTGGGAGAACTTGCAAAATAGCAGGGTGTTCAAATACTTATTTTCCTCACTGTAGATAGATAGGGTCATCGTAAGGCATCTCCATCGTAAGTGGGGACCTACCTGTATCAAAAACAACTAAAATAACTAAATAACTGTAATATAACTAAAACAAGAAATAATAAATAAGTCCATTGCAGGTCCATGTCCATGACCTCTGCCCTACAGATTAGTTTAATATAGAATAGTATGGTATGTCATGGTAAAGGCCTTGCTCCAGGGTCTAATAGTGGCAGGTTGGCAGTGTTCAGGCTTGAATCCTAGACCTTCTAATCAGCAATCCAGGCTTTTAAACATTGAGCCCTGTATATAGTGTGTTATGGTATAGTATAGTATAATATTAAATAATATTTCTTATTATATTATTATCTTATAAAATAATAGTCTCTAAAACGTAGGTTCTATTATTATTTAAATATATAAACTACCAACAAATTCATATTTAAATATTAAAAGGTCTCTAATAGGTTATTAGAACCAAATTCCAGAATTATTTACTGAAAGGTAACTTAGCAGTCGCTTGCTGGTGTGTGTAAATGAATCCGTAATTGGAAATCTGGTGCACTGGTTAATCTGTCGTAAGAATTCCACACCGAAATCTGATGAGTCCTCTGTTTGTTGTGGTAACCTTCAGACGAGCCAATCAGGAGAAGGCAGTAAATCCATAGACAGAGAAAGACACGCTTAGAACACAGTGTTTCTCGTCACCTCCAGATGAACTTGGCCCGCTTTGCGACTCTAATTGACTTTCATGATGCATTTTTCGGTTTTCACATGCACTGACAGAGTGTTTACCGCAGGCCCTAGATGAGAAGATGCACAGCCAAAATAGAAACTTCTCAAAGCCGTCTGCACGCACCGACCTGCTCTGAAACCAAAATTACCCTAGCTATTTACAGCACCTGAATTTATTTTTCTGCAGAGTTGAAAGGTTCATTTCAGAGGAAGAACCGAAAAAAAAGGAAAGAGTCAACAAAAGTTAGTCAGCTAGTTAGAGTCATTTGCATGCAGATTGACTTATTTGAATGACAACAGAAAGCAATTGTCAGCTTTAAGCGGTTTTATCTGATCGTATCGTTCTGCCGTGACTATGCGCCGGATAACTGCCCTTTACCAAGATGAGGTCTTCTGTTGTTCTCTCACATCCTTGTGGTCTGTAAGCAAAGTCAGAGCAGTTAGCAAAGCACAGGCTTTGCCCCAGACATGAACGTTGAGCGTTGCCGGGTTTGTACTTGTTTGCATACAGTTGATGGGATGCTCTTGTTGTGACGCGTGATGGCTCGATGATAGCTTGTTTCGTTCTCCTCTGGGTCCATGTCAGGTTTTATCAGGTCATGGCATGCTGCTTATTTGTAAATAATCGGTTGGATGCATCTGATGCAAAGCAGAAAACTGGTTGCACTGTTAAAACTTTGCAAGCATGATCACTAGACGTCTCATATTTATTGATATTGATATTTATTTTTTTAATTAAATATTATATTACATTAAATATAAACTTATATCGAAAACACATTCAATATTCAAATTATTTATTTATTTATTTATTTATTTATTAATTTATTTATTTATATTGTAATTTATTTATTCCCCCCAGAACATGCATTATTCGTTTGTAAGGTTTGTTTTCTTTTGAATTAATACATTTCTAATGAATAATTATGCACGATTCCATCTTGATTTTCCATCCTGTCGATCCTGAATTTTTTTAATATATTTTTATGATATTATTATATTAATATTAAGTCAAATTTTATTTATCACTTACACAACTATACACAGTACAACATGCAGGTTTTCCTTTTCTTTACAACCTACTTATATGTTAAATATTCTGAGGAAAATATTTTAAATTAATGAATGTTCTTTTTTTTTCATATTCAAATTCAATATTTTTTCCTGGAAGTTTAAACACACTTTTATTATTATTATTTTTTTTAAGTTGATGTCTCAAGCTGGAAAATTCTGCATGATTCCATCTTGTTACTTCAATCCTGAAAATCCTGAACAAGTCAAATACATGTGAAATACTTTGGGTTTTCTGCTTTTCTAATAAACTACATTATATATTTTGAGAAACAAAAGAAGGTTCGAACATAAACCTGTATAAAGAAACCGGGCCTGTATTCTTATTACATCATGTATGTCCTTTACACATGGAAGGAATTTCTATTAATCAAGTTTGTAAGTAGTTTTTCACAACAGTTGGTTCGGTCTGGAACAATCCTGTATTTGGAGTCTCAGGCTTTTGGAAGTAATTTATTATTGTTACAAACTGTTTCAGCTGTTGAGCCTTGAAGAAACTTCTCCTTGTGCTGTAAATGCCCATTAGCCTCACCAAGACTTAGGGTAGGTTTAACCCCAATGACATCAGCTCATAATTTCAACTAACACTCCTCAGTGGTAGTGGGACTTCAGAGGCATGATGGGAAACAAGTTTGTCTTGTATCACACAGAAAAGACACAGAGTGCTATTGTCACTCAGGACTCAGTACTTCCTTATTGGTGGTGTTGACATGACAAAGAAATAATAGAGAAATTAGGTGGCATGAACCCTCTAACCCTCTAACCCTGTGTGTGTGTGTGTGTGTGTGTGTGTGTGTGTGTGTGTGTGTGTGTGTGTGTGTGTGTGTGTGTGTGTGTGTGTGTGTGTGAATGGGTGGGTGTTGGTATGTGTTTGTCTTTATAAACGTTTTTTTTTTTTTTTATAATGAAACATGACCTAAAACGTTTGGGATCGTTTGAGATAAGAGAATGTACACCTACACAGTCGATTAAAAACCCCTTCTAAATGTCACCGACTTCTAGTTTTAATCGCTCAAAATTGCAGCCTTGATAATAATCAATTCCATTGCGCTTACGAATGTGTAAGGACGTCTCTGTACAGCTTATCACACGAATCATTCTGATTTAATAAATTGGCCTCGTTTTGTAAATTTCCTGGTAAATTTGTGTGTAAATACTGTATTTTTGTGGGCCAAACAATTTTTATTTATTTTTTTAATTTAATGTTTTTTAAGTTTTAATAGGTTTTTTTTTTTTTGATGCACTAAAAGTTAATAATATATACATTTCCAAGAGTGTTTGTAACACAGATTGTCTACTTTTAATGACCCCCCCCAAAAAAATCTCCATTATAAAAACAAAGCTTGCAGAAAATCCCAAACTGACAATTATATAGCGAAATAATGCTCCTTTAATGCTAAACACTTATTGCACTAAATCTTTCGATAATGCAGCTCAGTCATTGCAGCTTGTTGGCCACCAAGAGCATACATTAGCTCTTCCTCATTTTTGCAGGGTGCTATTACAATTGTATATTGTGTATTTTGAGTGGTAGCTTTGTGTTTAAGTCATTAGACTTCGGATCTGAACGTTGTCAGTTTAAATCCCAGTCGTGTCGAGATCCAACTCCAGGGCCCCTGAGCAAGGCCCCTATCCCCTTTGCTGTAAATGAGATAAATGTAAGTCATATTTGTCATTATACATTGCTTATGTGTTACGTTGCTTATGTGTACGTTCAAGGAAAATTAGTCTCTAATATGTGGAAAAATGTTTTTTTTATACCGAACTGATTGTAAATGCTCCTATAATCAAATATCGTTAAATCCGGCCCAATTTTTGCTCCACCAAAAATAATCGATCGGCAATACCACATATTTTCAATCCAAAATGTAGGATTTTTTTACTTGTATTGTCGGTATTGACAACTGAGCAGCTACAGTTTTAAGGGCCCTGCTCAGGGGCCCCAGAGTGACAGATTAGTGTGGCTGGAATTCGAAATACAAGGTCCAATGCCTCAAATAATGCTAATGATTTGTAACAGACAAGGTATTTTTGACTCCCCCAGACATGAAAATAAAATGTAATTAATCAAGATCAAAAAATGTAAAAGAAACACAGTAAGATAAGGAAATGACTGTTGCTATAGTGTAAGTGAAAACAGGAACTAGCTAAACATTATATAGAAAAATGATCAAGATTTGACGATTACATTTTTTGTTTTACCTCAGGAAATAGACCGAAATCCAAGTGTGTTATGTGTGTGTGTGTGTGTGTGTGTGTGTGTGTGTGTGTGTGAACAAAAAAAGATGCCTGATCCTGTAGCAGATAGTATTCGAAAGCATCGATTGCATTATATATCTTAGTGATACATTTACTGTTCAAGAGCAAAGCCCATATCAATGCAGATCAAACGCTTTAAGTCATTAAACGCATCAATTTTAGCAAAAAAAAAAAAAAAACTAGAATAACCCCGAGCATGCCAGCAAGCTCAGAGCCCTTCACCTACACACTTACATACGCTAAACAAGTTCGAGCATGGGGCTAATAGTAACTGCTATTTTTGTACCCTACATTCAACAAGATGTCAGAGAAAAGAAAAGGCGAAAAAAAAGTGTCAAATGAGAACAGGTATTTATAGAGTAAGGCGAAAAGAGAAAAATAGAAGGGGGGGGGGGTGTTAAAAAGACAGCAGAGTCTATGGTGGATGCTTCAGCCTTTTCGTGCAGACTCATCTGGGATCCCCTGCAGGTGAAGGTGGCTTAGATAATATCATAGTTACTACTCACAGAACCTGTTTGGGTTAATTTGAAAGAAAAAATAAAAGAAAGAAAAAAAAAAGAAAGGGGGAGGGGGAATGCAGGTACAGCAACAAAGAGCTGCGTGCAAACAGCACAAGGAACTCCCTTCAGGTGAGCACGTGGAAACATGGGCTTTACACGAAACAGCCGCGTACGTAGAAACACCTCAGTGACATGCCTCTGTGTGTGTGTGTGTGTGTGTGTGTGTGTGTGTGTGTGTGTGTGTGTGTGTGTGTGTGTGTGTGTGTGTGAGTGTGTGTGTCATATAAAAACAAGAGTCAGTCACAGGGCATGCTTTGTTTTGTAACGGCAATCGGATTTGCGGCGATTATTGCAATGATGAGTGTAAAACCATCCACTATTATATTTGCATTGTGGTATGTGTGTGTGTGTGTGTGTGTGTGTGTGTGTGTGTGTGTGTGTGTGTGTGTGTGTGTGTGTGTGTGTGTGTGAGTGTGTGAGTGTGTGAGTGTGTGTGTTCTGATGATGATGTTGTTTTTCTCAGACAGGTTACGACTTGTTCTTTTAAACAGCACCTCCTTCTCTCTCTTATTTATCAGCAGGATTCCTGTCAAAAACTCATCCTTGCACCTTCAGGCAGCCCACACTCCATCTCCATCTCCTCCATCTCCAATCACCTATACCTCCACTTCTTCCACCTATACCCCCACCTCCTCCATCTCATCCTACTTATACCTCCACCTCCTCCACCTATCTATACCCCAATCTCCTCAACCTCCTGCACCTCCCACATATACCTTCTCATCCTTCACCACCTCCTACCTATATCTTCACCTCCCACATCTCCCCCCACCTATACCTCCACTTTCTCCACCTATAAGTTCTTTTCCTTCACGAACTCCTCTCCCCACACCCCTTCCAACTCATGTTCTACCTTAACCTCCTACTCCACTTTACCCTCTTCCCCTTTTCTAACGCCTCCTTCTTTAGGAGAAGAGTTCACAAATGCGCTCCTACCTCCTCCACCTTCACCTCCACCTCCCCCAACTCTACCACCTCACCGTCTCTTACCTCCTTCACTTTTTTCTTCACTTCAACCTTCTCCTCTTTCCTCACCTTTCCCACTTCCTCCTCCTCTTTTAGTTTCTTTAAGAGAAGACAATTTACAAATGCACTCACACACCACGCATAGGACACGGATCTGATCAGACCATCTAAGTGTGACTCGTCCCAAGAAAAAAGAAAAATGTCTGGTAATGGAGAGAAATAGAAAGTGGGTATGAGAAGAGAGCGTTCGCTTCTATAAACAGAACTCCCAGGTGGTCCTGAGAGGACGAGAAGTTTGATCAGCGGCAGTCCAATCGGAACTGACAAGCCAGTTTAATGATATTTATTTCCACGCCACGTGCTAAGGGCACTGTTTTTCGTCTATAGTGTGTGTGTGTGTGTGTGTGTGTGTGTGTGTGTGTGTGTGTGTGTGTGTGTGTGTGTGTGTGTGTTAGTATAAGTTTTGTGCATGTTTATGCCTGAGTGTGTGCCCTTTCTCTGGTATAGTTTACATACTTTAGACGTGTGTCCTGTGTGCGTGTGTGCGCGTGTGTTACTTATTGGTGCTTGGAGAACCTTCATGGTAGAGCTAATGTACACAGATACACCCCAGACGAAGCTCATGCAGGAGTTTCCTTCACCTCCCACCTGTACAGTACCGCCACCACACCCCCCTCCCCCACATGCACAGAAACCTCCTATACCTCCTCATACTAATACCTATATCTCTTCATGCAGCAGTTGAAGTTACCTTTACCCCCTAAATCTCAATCCTCCCACACCCAAACCTCCACTTCCTCAATCCTCCCACACCTATACCCCCACTTCCTTAATCCTCTCCCCACATAAACCTCCACTTCCTCAATCCTCTCCCCACCTAAACATCCACTTTCTTAATTTCCCCCATACCTCTGCCTCCACTTCCACCTCCAATTTTCTTGCCATACATGCAACATTTACACTTTCCCTCCACCTGTTTCTTGTGTAAATTGTATCTTGATACAACAAATACATTTTTGTCCATCATCAACACACCTGTCCACAGACGCCATGTTTCCCTGGCTCGGGTGTAACACGGCATCAACAGGAATTTGCTTTAGAATGTAAAATATTCAGCGTGCAAAATAAGATGGCAGATGAATCCACATTGTTTACATGCTGTTCCCCTCACCATGGGTCATTTCTAATCTTTTAATTACTACTCGTGTTATTTCGAGACACTCCCTTTTGTTTTGTGAATATGTCACAAGTGCATGATTCACCTCGCGCTAAGGATTGCCTGGACATGTTACACTTCTAAAGAATTAACCCTCCTATCTATTTTTCTTTTAAACGAAGGAGAGCTCCAATTGCAAGACCATTTCGTTTTTAGTGGAATGTTCTGACTGAATGATGAAGTCAATATCTGATGTCGATGCGATTATTAATGCTCGCTTCTGGGAGCTGAATAACACTTACAGTATATCAGTTTACAAGGAAAGGGTGTGTGATGAAAACGTGATGATTTCTGCGATATGAGGAAGTCGCATGCAAACAAATTCCGCATGAGGTCTGCTTTTTCAAACAGCCAAAATCATGGACTATTTGATCTTTTTACTGGAGATTCTGACTGCAGAAAGGAAACCTACATTATTTGCCAAACGTTTGTGGAGACCAGAGCATAAGATTATGTGGTTTCTGAACATCCTTTTCCACTTTTAATCCCCATTTGCTCTTATAATAAATTCCACACTTCTGGGAAGATGTTCCACTAGCTTTGTGCTCATTCATTAGTAAAGTCAGGTACTGATGTGGGGAAGGTGAGGAGGCCTCAGGAGGTGCAGTCAGTGTTCACATTCATCTTGTTCAATAGGGTTGAAGCTCTTTAGCAGATCTTCCACATCTTCCAACCCATGGAAAGCAGATCTTTGTCGTTTTGAGGAAAAAATCTCAATCTCAATCATCAATGATGGAAAAGGAAATAAACAGAAAATAGTCACATTGAAAAGTGTTGAGGTTTCTGCAGGCTTGTTTTCTGGTAGAGCAGATTTTCAGATGACTGGGGAAGAAAGCAGGGACATGACACTTTCTTTTTACATAGGTCTATGGCCAGATCTTCATCTGCACTCTACACCATTTATTCCCTTATAATTTGCAGTATTGTATAATTTGTATGTGATCTCTAAACATTTTGTGTATGTGTGTGTATATATATCTATATCTATATCTATATATATATATATATATATATATATATATATATATATATATATATATATATATATATACTCCACTAGATTTTGGAGTGGGCTTTTGGACATTCCGGCAATTAAAACTGTCCGTGTGGAAACATAGCAAAAGTTCCGTTTGGTGTTCTGATGATTATGTAAATCAAAACGTTTACAATAATATTTTGTTTTAATGCTCTATGTTGAGTTCAGTTTTACTAATAATAAACATACATTTGCATTAAGCATCCATATTTCTCCATGCCCATGTTAATTAGAGCATTATAACCTAAAAGGTGTTTATTGAATGTACATTTACAACAGATAAAAATGTGCGATTAAGTTACGATTAATCGTAATTTAACTCGTGGCAATTGTGCAATTAATCACGATTAAACATTTTATATATAAAAATTGCATACATACATATATATATAGTATTTTGCACTTTTGAATTATTTAGGCTCTGTATTTTACTATGCACAGTGACAATAAAGTTATATGTATTTTATTCTAATCTAATCTAATCTAATCTAATCTAATCTAAACATATCATTTCTATAAATCTGTCAAGTCTGGTGTAGAATTGGGGCAAGATTTCATTCAATGTGAGAAAACACAACAACAACAACAACAACAACAACAAAAAAAAATGCACAAATGTCATTCTTAAATCTTAAATAAACATGTACAGCTATAGAGTAAGGCCAGTGTCCATGTGGTTTGTTATCAGTTTATGCTGCTCATTTCTGTTTTTCATTTCCGTTGTTCACAACACGCCAATTTAATGCCGAGCCGAACATTTCCCCTCAAGGATTTGTGCTGTAAATTACAAGACCGGCTGCATGTCATATGCTGAATCATCACTACATTGCTGTTACACGGTGACACACAGCACATCAAAGTTCTGCCCAGGCTAAATGCTAAACTCCACTTTTCGCAGGCTGTGTTTGTCAAGGTGATTTCCTCATAATGACACCTTGAGAGTTGTTTTGCTGTTGTGGCCAAACAGCAGATGGGTTTATGTGGCAGGAGAGAGAATGAATCTATATTTTGGATGTTCCTATATATATATATATATATATATATAGGGGTGTAATGATACATTCGTACTGAATATTCTCAGTACAGGGCTTTTAGTTTGGTACACGGGTGTATAAAGTAGCTGGCCGCAAGTTTGTTTAGTCTCCGTCTCATACTTTAAAAGCATCTTATACATTACTTTTAAACTTAAATACATACACAACAATGTCAAGTGTATAAAAAAGAATCTAGAGTTAGCACAGTGTTACTCCGTACCGGAAATAACATTTGCTTTGCACGTGCATAAAAACTATGATATGCTAAAGACTCAGTTGCAGTAGCCAGGATCCAGCTAGTGCTAGGGATTCAAGATTTACACTGATTTTCACTGCAAGATGTATCCTGCATATGTTTAAGACACTTTTTTTTTTTTAAAGTCTCGAATCTATAGTGCTAGCATTAGCTGCTAGTCACTTCCTGGTTGTTATTCAGCGTTTTATGTCCAACTCCAAGAATTGATGGATAAAAGGAATGAAGACATTTGTTAAAGACATCTGCTGAAATAAGTAAAACTGTTTTTTTTTTATTAATAATTAATTAAATCATTTAAATGTATTTAATCTTATGTAATCAATTTAATTGATTACTCAATTTAATCTTTTTTATTTTATGGATTTTTTTTTAAAGTTTTTAGAGTTTTTTAATGATATATATATATATATATATATATATATATATATATATATATATATATATATATATATATATATATATATATATATATATATATATACAGTACAGACGAAAAGTTTGGACACACCTTCTCATTCAAAGAGTTTTCTTTATTTTCATGACTATGAAAATTGTAGAGTCACACTAAAGGCATCAAGGGCTATTTGACCAAGAAGGAGAGTGATGGGGTGCGGCGCCAGATGACCTGGCCTCCACAGTCACCGGACCTGAACCCAATCGAGATGGTTTAGGGGTGAGCTGGACCGCAGAGTGAAGGCAAAAGGGCCAACAAGTGCCAAGCATCTCTCGGGGAACTCCTTCAAGACTGTTGGAAGACCATTTCAGGTGACTACCTCTTGAAGCTCATCAAGAGAATGCCAAGAGTGTGCAAATCAGTAATCAAAGCAAAAGGTGGCTACTTTGAAGAACCTAGAATATGACATTTTTCAGTTGTTTCACACTTTTTTGTTATGTATAAAATTCCATATATAATTCCACATGTGTTAATTCATAGTTTTGATGCCTTCAGTGTGAATCTACATTTTCATAGTCAAGAAAATAAAGAAAACTCTTTGAATGAGAAGGTGTGTCTAAACTTTTGGTCTGTACTGTATATATATATAAAAGGAAATATAAATTTCATTAAAAAACTCAAAAAAATCAATAAAATAAAATATAAAATAAATATTGCACACAATTGTAACATGCTCTCCAAATCACAACATCATACCTAAAATTTTAAATGAAAACAATAAAATTAAATTAAAACAAATGAGAAACATAAAGCACAGATACGTTTAGTTAACTGTTTCCCTATGCACCAGAAATAAGAACAAATAATAATTACAGAGTAAACGTTAAGTAAGCCTTTTGTTATTCTGTGGCAATGGTAACAAACAACAAAAATATGGCTCTGTTGTGATGAAAATGTCTTTTATGCCATTGTTTCCACAGACAGCATAGTATGGGTGTGTAAAGTATTTTATGTATCTGTACACACAAATGTCTGTCGGTGTCTAAAGCCGTGATTCATATCCCCCTGTTTTTTCCACGACCCGTGTTGTGTTACAGACGCCTTTTGTCCGAGCCACCTATTACGCAGGTCTAAATATAGTCACCTGATTGTGTCGCCGGTGTACGCAGGCCCTCCCTAAGGGCATCGGCCACCTTTAATAAAGCGAAGTGAAGAGAGCGAATGACATCAGGATGAAGGAGTAGGAATGCTAACAAACAAGTGACAGGTTTGAGCTTCCCTGCTGCTCAGGGTGTTTTCCCCTCTGACACATGAGAACTTGACCCGCATTGACTACACAAACAAAACACGCCAGCCTTTCAATAACGAAAGTAAATATACACTCCATTGCACATCTCATTCCACGTTAAGTCCCTATTTGCTATTATAAAAACCTCCAATCTTCCGGGAAGACGTTCGAGGCCGGTGCAGTATTCTGTATGTAATTTGATCCTAAATAATGATCATATATATCTGTCAGTGCTTTATAAACAATAGAACACCTTTTAGGTTAAGCAACACTGCGCTCTGTGTGTACAGCAGGTATGTGCGTCATGTGTTTATGTGTATTTTTGTATATGACCCTCGCGAAAGAACGCGTTTGACGCCGGGGAGCGAGAATGACGAGAATGTCAGCCTTGTTATCTCGTGTGGTTCTCACTGTTGTGACTGGAGCTTCAATTGATAGACAAGAAAGATTTTGAACTTCGCCGACCTTTTTCTTTTTTTTTTATTAAGACTCGCTAATCCGGAATAGTTTACACATCCCTAGTCGCTCCACTTTCACAAACTACAATATAGAGTATACAATGAATCCGATGTATATAATCCCACCTGCTGTTTATAGGCAACATTCCTGACTGAAACGCGCCCTACGGTTTTGTTTTGTGCATCAATAACATGTTGTATTGCCAGAGGTTATTTGGAGAGAAGGACTGGCGTTAATGATCTTGATGAGTCACAGCAGGAAAAACATTAAATATTGCTTAGCAAAGTTGTTGTGCTGGAAGCGGGAAAAATGGGCAAGTGCAACAAGCACACCCTTTTCATTGCAATGGTATTTTATAATTACCAGTGGCCTCATTTAGCAGGATAAAGCTTTCTGTTACATGGCACAAATTGCTCAGGAATGGTTTGAGACACGTGATAAAGAGTTCATGGTGTTCACTTGACCTTTAGATTTTCTAGATCTTAATCAGGACTGCTGATTGCAGGACTGCTGCTAACATGCTTTGGTGGCACAAGAAGGAATTACAAAATATCAGCAGGTGCTCTTTAATAACACCATTAACAAAAACGAACAAATAATGTTCTCAAAATTATGACCTCCATGTGACACAGCAGAAAAGTGTTTAATTATGTGCAAGCTCTAATCCTGATCATTTCTGCCATAGACATCTGTGGATAAGTGCATTGTACAGCACAGCACAGCACAGCACAGCAGAGATTGCAAAAGTACACACATCCTTCACTAAGTAGAAGTACAGATAGTCATGTTTTTAAAGACTGTGGAAAAGGTTGAAGTTTTGACTACACTTTTTTAAGTCAAATCAAAGTTTATTTCTATAACGCTTTTCACAATGGACATTGTCTCGAATCAGATTTACAGAACTTAAGAATTAAGGAGAGCGATGTGTGTTTATACCTGATGAGCAGCCTGGGGCGACTGTGGCAAGGAAAATACTCCAATAGGTGTTATGAGGAAGAAACCTTGAGAGGAACCAGACTCAAAAGGGGAACCCATCCTCATTTGGGTGATTATAGTCTTTAAACAATACATAACACTGGAGAGTGAGAACTAACATGAGCACTGGAGTGTGTGATTATGAGTAATGTTCTTTCTACAGTCTTATACAGTCATTTGAGATTATGGAACCAGGAGCTACTGAGCAACTCATAAAATAGCTCAAGATTTGCAATCATCACAGATCCAACACCAGCTTCTCCATGCCAGAGCCTTTAAACACTCAAAAAGGTTCAAACTCCACATAAAAGGGAAAACCAAATGGCACTGGTACGTCTCTAGATGGTTCGAGATGTTTGCGAGTTCAGCATCTACTTTTTTAAAGGTCCACAATCTTAATGAGGTGGGACGTGACTGGAGCTGAAGCAACCTCAGGATGCCTCGGGATGGGTAGAGAAAGAGAAGATGAAGTAAAGAAGTTTGGACCTCACATCATATTCATATATTAATACAAAAGAACTTCTAATTTAAGATCCACCATATAGAACACAAGCAGAGAAGATGATGATGATCAGGTGATCAGGAATGTTTCTGTTCTCAGTCATGTTTACATCACTGACTCCCTCTGTCTCATCCACGTTAACCCCAGACTTGTTGTTGTCTTCTGACTTGCTTGTTGTTCGCTTTGTAAACTAGTCTACAGTAAAAAGTTAAAATAAATAGTGAAGTAAAATACTTTTGCAAATTCTTCTGTTGCAAATTTTAGCAGTTAGGAAGGTGAGGTCAGAGTGCAAGATCAACCATAATACACCAAGGGCCTTTTTTATGGGCCCAACAGTGGCAGATTGGCGGTTCTGGAATCCTCGACTATGTAATCACTAATCACTTACCCACTGAGTTACCACTTTCCCTCCATAGTCTCTTTCATCTGTCAATCCAAGATACCAGTAGCCAATCCTGGCTGTTCTTAGCCCATGAAAGGGGAGAATTGATATTTCTTTGTAGTGTGTCTTCTTGTAATCACAGTTCAAAGTCAAAAGCGTGTTATTATTTATGAGAAATCTGCTACACAGCGGGTCAGGGGTAGCTCAGTGATGAAAATGTTGGATTTCTCGTCAGAAGGTTGTGAGTTCAACTCCCACTGCTGGTAAACTGCCACTGCTGGTCCATTGAGCAAGTGCCTCAACCCTCGACTCCTTAGTTGTATGAATGAGATAATTCAAGTATGGATTTGGGTGTCTGCAATATGATGAATAAAAAGAACCATAGAAAAAAGTCAGTCCGAATTTTTGATGCCAAGCACAATGCCCCTGAATCACAATTCAGGCTGAAATATCAGTATCAACAGGTAGTTGAAGTAGAGGAAGTGGTAGCTCATTGATTAAAGCTCTGGGTTACTGATTGGAAAGTCTGGGGTTCAAACCACAATCTTGCCAAACTGCTACTTTTAAGCCCTTGAGCAAGGCCCTTAACCATCTGTGCTCCAGGGGTGCTGTATCATGACTGACCCCAGCTTTCTACTATTGTAGTCAAGTCAAATAGGCTTTAGTGTCATTTCAACTAGATGCAGTGCAGTACACAGTGACACAAAACAAGGTTTTTCCCAGGACCAAGGTGATTCATCAAACAACATAAATTAACAAAAACTACGCACAACTGTAAACTAACAACACAAAATGCACATGTGCGACAAAAACCTAAAACAAAAAACATTAGACAAGGAAAAAACAGTGACACAACTGTGCCGACCAGTACAGTACAGAAGATTGTGCGTAAAAAACTAAATCAAAAATATATGCTGTACATGAAAACATTTGGTTGGATGCAAACATTTATTGATAGGATATTTTTTTTTTTATTTCACTGTGTGCTGTAATGTTCATGTGACCAGGTAAAATTCAGTGTGCTCAATCCAAAGTGAAAAAAATCAAAGATCATGTTTAAAGTGGAGTACAAAAGGGAAGTGAAGTTGAAAGAAAGACATCAACAACTACAGCAATGAATGCGTTGCTACTCCAAACATCTCCCTGTGATAAGGAGGGTGTTTCTGCGGATATAAACATAGATGTGAAGCAGCTTTGTTTCATCCATTCGTATTCACTGAGCATCATGAGTGATGACCAGTGTGATTGGTCAGAAGGTGTTGATGATGACAGCATGCTTCCAAATGATTGGTCCTTTATAGTGTATATGAAACAAAACAGCAAAAACAGATTATTTCTTGAAGGACATAAACATCTACAGCATTTGGCAGACGCTCATCTAGAGTGATTTACAACTGAACAGTTGAGGGTAAAGGACCTCAAAGGCCTAGTAGTGGTAGCTTGGGGTAC
Source organism: Silurus aristotelis (assembly GCF_946808225.1). NCBI lineage: Eukaryota > Metazoa > Chordata > Actinopteri > Siluriformes > Siluridae > Silurus > Silurus aristotelis. The sequence continues at coordinate 29,128,729 of NC_139578.1, forward strand.
TGAGATTTGACCTTCTTTTTCAAATGCCAGTGAACTTAACCTTAAACTGCTACCTCCTAGTTCTCAGAGTGAATGAAAATGAGAGAAAAGAGACAGACTGGAGTATGGATCTGACAAAAACTAACAAGCCTGAGAATGAGGATTGTGGAAGAAGTGAAGTAACTGATCGGTTTGATGAAAAATGCAAGAAAAGAAAGAAAATAGAATTCCTGCTGCAAAAGACTTACAAAACAAAGGTTTCTACCTTAATTGCTCAAGTAAAAAAAATACTTTTACCCCTTTAAAGTTGATTGTTTTCTAATGCCAGCACATCCTGGAGTGATTTATTCCTCTTCTTTCACTCCGACTTGCTAATGAATATGGTTTGGAGTTACAAATTAATAGAAAATGTAGATTTTTATCCATTTATAGTTACACCCCATAAAGAAATTCATAGCTCTGTGGTTAACACGTTGGACTTCTGATGGGAAGGTTGTTAGTTCACATTCTGCCACCACCAATCTGCCAATGTGGGGCCCTTGAGAAAGGCCCTTAACACTCAAATGCTCACCAAATAACTGTTTCAACAAATTTTCCCTGATAGTGAAGAGATTCTTAGATACAGTCAAGCACAAAGTACAATATTCAGTACTTCTATGACAAAAATAACCAACATTATTTCAGAACGTAGTAGTTCAGTGGTTAAGGCAGTGGGTTACTGCTTGGCAGGTCGGGGGGTTCAAGCCACAAAATTACCAAGCTACCACTCTTTTGGGTCCCCTTAGTGAGGCCCTTAACCCTCAGTGCTCCAAAGCTGTATCATAGATGACCTACTAACATCGCTTGCATATGCGAATAAAGAATTTCACTCTGCTCACTACTTTTCAAGGCCCTCAAGCAATTTTAAGGCCTTCAGTTGCACTGACATGTTAGCTAATGTATCTCCACGTGCCACACACATGAAGTTTGAAGCATGCCTGTAGAGACAAACCCATATGTTAGATATGTCATATTATTGGTTTTACTCGAAAAAAAATTTCCTCATTAGTATCAGTCTCTTCATTATCACTATCGCTTTGGTCTCAAGGGAGTTTAGAATTTATAATAATTAGCTGAATCTGCTGTAAGTGTGTAAATTGATGTTTTCCAAAATGGTTCCAAAATGTAAATATGGAAAGTGACTATTAATAAGCAAATGACACAATAATTAATACAGTGTCATATTTATTGACTTTTCCTCCAGAACGTTCTAGCAACACATCTAGAACTCTATCACGGCCCAATACTGGGTTTCCAGGGTGAAGCTAGGAGGTGGCAAAAATAATTTCTTCAATATTGATCGAGGAGAACCTCGATCATGCCTGTATGATACAAATTAGACCATGAAACTCTTGCGACATTCACCAATAATCACTGTTTCCAAAAATACCGCAGGTTTTCCAGCATTAATCGGAATCAGAATCAGGTTTATTGGCCAAGTGTGTTGACACACACAAGGAATTTGGTTCCAGCTGTTAGTGACTCAAAAGTACAGACATAAATAACACTATACATTTAGCTTGGATTATACAAGACAAAACAGACTATACAAGACAAAACAGACTACATGAAACAAAACAGACTATACAAAACAAAACAGACTATACGAGTATTAAATTGGACACAATATACATTGTTATATATATTGTGTCCCATTTAATGCTTAAACCACAATAACCACAGAAACCAACGAATGCAAGTTGTTTGTACTTAGTGTATTAGTGTCATTGATTATGGAAATTTCTGAAAATGAATTTCTGGTCTTTAAATGTTTATTTAATAAAATAATTTTAAACAGCATGAAGGTGAGTAATTTATGAGTACAAATTGTATGTGAATTTTATATTAATTATAGCTGAAATTCAAATATTGTAGCAATTGCCCATTATACAGTACATCATTTTGGACACCTACAATACTTATAAAAAACATACTGTATATAAATGCTTTTAGGTTTTCCTTTTGTTAAATATTTTGTTTGTGGGTTTTACTGCACCCATTATACCAAGCTCAATTTTCTTTTGCATCCACTGTGATCAGGTTTTTTTACCAAGACATATGATTAGGGTAGCAAAAAAAAAAAAAATGAAATAGAGGTTAATCTGCCTGTCATTGACCTTTGGCAATGTGGAATAGTTTCCAGCATGGCGGAGGTGCGTGAGAATCCGTTCCTCTCCATTTATTGCAGCATTCCACCTGCCATCAGATTGCAGCCATCTGATAAACGCTACAAATCACTTTTATATAAACATCTGTATTGCGAACAGGAGCAGGGAGCATGGCGAGGACACTGTGCCCGGACGAGTTTATGAGACAGGCAGTGCCCTAAGGGCGATGCCACACAGGTAGCTCAAGGAAGACGTGTTTGATTGACGGGTCTACTTGATGAGCTTAGAGTCTCATGTTCGCAAGGGGCATCAGATAGCAGCCACTGAAACATGATCGGTACTGTTATATAATAACAACAACAACAAAAAAAAATGATAAAATGTTCTAAAAAAATTGTTACACATGGGATGATTTATTATTTATTTTTTTTTTGTAGTCTGAATAAAACCATGAACTTGCTTTTTAAATAAAAAAAGGCGTTCCAATCTAAACATCAATGTAATCTCTGAGCTTTTCTAAAGACAGCACATCGGTGGCGTAATGACGTAAAAGAGTCGCACGGTTTGCTTTTTTCCCTCCTACTGAGGCGTAACTGTCTTTGATTTTCAGGCCTGATACCTTCCATGGCGTGATTGCGTTTGGAAAAAATACGGCAAGAGAAAAGAGTCACAAAGGCTTTCGCGAAAGGGCTTCCCTATTCTTACAGTGTACCTGCAGCTCTCCAAGTGTCTGGCTGGTCGACATTCTCACGGCATGATGGCAGGTGAGACGAGGAAGCCTTTGAAACACCTGCCAAGGCGCTGCTGTGTGCCTCCCCTATGCGAGGCCGGAGGGTGGGAGGGGAACGCTATCTTCCAGTGCACTCTTTTCACTGACAGATTGCAGAAACATAAACAAAGGTGCGGGCAAACAGTAATCTCACGCACAGCAGACACTGCCCTCGCTGCTCTATCACGCCATGCCAAGACTGCTTTATCCTGATAAATAACCATATAATAATAATCAATAATAATAATGATGATGATGATGATGATGATGATGATGATGATGATGATAATAAGGATGATAATAGGAATGATACACCTTTTTTAACACACCCATGGATCCTTTAATAAAACATTGTAAAATTTCCCATTGGGATGAATAAAGTATCTATCTATCTATCTATCTATCTATCTATCTATCTATCTATCTATCTATCTATCTATCTATCTATCTATCTATCTATCTATCTATCTATCTATCTATCTATCTATCTATCTATCTATCGTAAATTGATAGAAATCATTTTAGGCCTATGTAGGCACTTTATAAACCGTCTTAACCTGGTCATAAAGCAGCATCTAATTAAAAAAAAAAAAAAAATTTAAATATTTAAACCCTTTCTTTTTCCCGTGGGCTCACCACCTGCAGGAGGGACCATAAGGGTCGGTGCTGTGAGGATTGGGCAGCAGTCGAAGACGGGGGCCTGCTTAGACTGCTGCCCCCGCGACCCGAATTACGGATAAGCGGGAGAAAATGAATGAATGAACCCATTCTTTCTCATACATTTTCTAAAACAGCTGTAATTCAAAGCACAGGTTCAAATCCATCACTTTGTTCAACAACTTATCTGCGTAGTAGCAGTTAATTCACCAATCATATGTTCCTTTGTACATTGAATATGGTGAAATCAGTTTATTTATTTATCTGTTTTTTTTTTTTTTTTACATTAATGGTCTCCAGTGACAGTGGTTTGGAACAGTTTGCTTTAAAAGCCGCAACCCACCCAAAAAAAATGATAATGTTCAGGATAGAGAGGGCTTTGTCATTTGCACTTTCTTGCTATCATGATATAATGGGAAATATGTTACATTTCTGTATGGAAAAAAAAAAAAAACATGGAGAATGCAGCTTAGAGGACAGATGCTCACTGCTATTCAAATGGTTCGGATGTCTGCTCTGTAGTGCACGTTCCTTAAAAAAATAATATGAAATTATTTTCTTTTAAAAGACACAAAACGAATGAGGAGATAATGAAACAAATGAATGGCAAAAGTGAGATAAATACAAAAAAGAGACCCCCAACATTCACCTTTTTCTATTAGCTTTAAATCTATTTAAGTGGTAAGTGGAAACTCAGTGGTTGAAACTTGGTTGATGATTAGAAGTTCAGGGGTTTAAGTCGCTGTATCACCACCCTGGCACGTTTGGGGCCCTTGAGCAAGGCATTGAACTCGGTGCTCCAGGGTCACTGTACCATGTCTGACCCCAACTTCCAAACATCACTAGCATATGCGAAAGAAAGAACTTCACTGTGCTGTAATGTATAAGTGACAAGTAAAAAACACCTTTGATATATATAATAATATATATTTAAAGATATCGACTACATTACAATTATTAACTGTTAAAAATTTTTTTATTGAAATTTCTTTTTTCCTATAATTAAATAATTAACATTTTATGGCATTTGGCAGATGCCTTTATCCAGTGCAACTTACACTTGTCCCATTTACACAATTAACAATTGAGGGTTAAGGGCCTTGATCAAGGGCCCAATAATTGCAACTTAATTGTGATGGAATATTTAACTCTTCTAATCACAAGTCCAACTTCTTAACAACAGAGCCACCATTTTCCAATCAAAAATCTGAAAATTTCCATCTCAACAATCAGAAAATTGCTGTATTTTAAGAGAAATAAAACACTTTGGAACTTCCTGTTATCAGAACGTCATTAACTCTCAGCATGGTATGATGGTCTGACACAAAACACACCCTGATGTCTTTTCGTGTTATAAAATTGATCAACCCATAGATGATAGTTGATTTATTAAAACTCAAAAGATATAGAATAAATCATGAAAATAAAGTGTGTGAAGAAAAAACTAAAGATTGTGCAGAAATAATCTATAAAATATGAAGCAACTGTAAATGTTATTGCTTGAAATTAGTTGGCAGATGGGATAATAACAGGTCATAAGTAAATATTTGGCCATTCGAAGCCACACAGACAAAATACTAACGTAAAATACAGACGTTTACTGTTTACATAACAAAACAAACAAAGAAAGAGCAGAGGTAAAAAAGATTATTGAACACGCTTTAGTGCTTTTACATTTGTAATTTATTACAAAAAGGTTGTTGAGTAATAAGTAAAATCCGACACATAATTATTATTTACTTTGGATTGGAGAAGTTAGTCATGATTAAAGGTCATTGTTGTATTATCATTGTTAACATGCAGTCAACTGAATCTTAGAGCAAATCCATTAGCATGTCATGTCATATGAACCCTTGTTCAGTAGAAAGGATTTATATATATATATATATATATATATATATATATATATATATATATATATATATATATATATATATATATATATATATACAGTGAGGAAAATAATAATGTTTGAGGTCTTTAGCTGCATAAAGACACCTGTCCACCCCATACAATCAGTAAGAATCCAACTACTAACATGGCCAAGACCAAAGAGCTGTCCAAAGACATAAGGGCCATGTATTGCGAGATTTTGGGGAACAACCTCCTTCCCTCAGTTAGAGCACTGAAGATGGGTCGAGGCTGTGTCTTCCAACATGACAATGATTTGAAGCACACAGCCAGGATAAGCAAGGAGTGGCTCTGTAAGAAGCATATCAAGGTTCTGGCGTGGCCTAGCCAGTCTCCAGACCTAAACCCAATAGAGAATCTTTGGAGAAAGCTCAAATTCCGTGTTTCTCAGCGACAGGCCAGAAATCTGACTGATCTAGAGAACATCTGTTTGGAGGAGTGGTCCAAAATCCCTCCTGCAGTGTGTGCAAACCTGGTGAAAAACTACAGGAAACGTTTGACCTCTGTAATTGCAAACAAAGGCTCCTGTACCAAATATTAACATTGACTTTCTCAGGTGTTCAAATACTTATTTGCAGCTGTATCTTACAAATAAATAGTTACAAAATCATATATTGTGATTTCTGGATTTTTTTTTTAGATTATGTCTCTCACAGTGGACATGCACCTACGATGACAATTTCAGACCCCTCCATGATTTCTAAGTGGGAGAACTTGCAAAATAGCGGGGTGTATTGTATTGTGTATTGTATATATATATATATATATATATATATATATATATATATATATATATATATATATATATATATATATATATATACAGTGAGTAAAACAAGTATTTAAACACCCCGCTATTTTGCAAGTTTTTGCAAGTCATATATATATATATATATATATATATATATATATATATATATATATATATATATATATATATATATATATATATATATATATATATATATATATATGTATGTATGTTTAAAATAAACATTGTCAATTTCATAAATTTGCTTAAAATGTGAACAAACTAAGTCATCATCACTGGCTAAATTTCCCTGTCTTACATTTGAAAGATTTAGAATTCCTCAGGAACTTTTCTAGATTTCCAAAGCTTTTGGATGCCAGTGTCTATTCCACTTATGAGGTCTATATTCATTCATAAATTATATTAAACCACAGATGAGGACATTTTCTTTCAACTAGCTCAGTGCTGCATCAGGAGCCATTTTAGTGGGTAAGGCTGGCAGCTTTAAGGAAATTAAATGCAAATTTTTTAGTGTAGGTGGTACGGAATGCTTTGCGTGTGAAGGTGACTTGGCAAATCCCTTTCTAGTGGAAATGCTATTTTTTTACTTGCATCCAAAAGTTTGGACAAACATAATCTGACTTTTAATATTAAGGTAAAAATATGCCTTATTACTTACAAATATTTGTGTTAAAATGTGTCCTAAATAGGTAAATGCTAGGCAACAGTACTTATATCCAGGTGTCTAAGCCTATTATTGAAGCATCAGATGAGTCAGCAGAGATTCTTTGCCATCGTTTGGCTCACGACAGTATGATCTTTTCCACCTACCCCATAGATCTGACTTCCTGTAGAGTTTAGTTCCACTGCCATACACTTGAGCCATATAATCATGGCCTTCTGTGGCATCAGATTAAATCCAGGTGTGTTGAAACTTAAATCTCCAGGTTGTTAGCTTTCCTAGATCTGGTTACATCGCTCGTGTGCTATGCTAACAATGTAACTAACAACCCCAGTGTTGAATTCTCTCTCAAAATGAAAAGTGCATTAGCATTAGAAAATGCTTTGCTAGTAATAGTTATAGTCCCTACTATATTTATTTGTTCGGTTGACTAAGAATTTTTGTTGAATGACCATCATTAGAATGTTCGCATTTAAGATTCCTCTGCGTGTCAGCTGCTGGACGAGCGACAACTGCGAAATCCCCAGAGTCATCTCTTTGTTATTAAACAGGGAAGTTCATTCAAAGGCTCCTTGTGATGGCCCATGGTTAACCTATGCAGGAAGCTGGCAGCAGTGCAGAATTAGAGAGGATGTTTTCCTTCCCTTGTCGTTTTTCTTTTTTTTTACATCTTGAGGTTGGTGGGAGTAATTTCGAGGGCGAACGCTTTTCTATTCTGGGCTGGAGGAGTCCATCTCTGGGGGGTCTTTGGCGTAAGCTTGACATGAAGTCTGGGCTCTGACATCGACTGGAGGAAGGCCACATAAGCAGGCACAAGAAAAGGGAAGGAAATTTCATCTTTGTGCTACCAGGGCCCAAAAAGTTTGTTGCCTTGTTGACCTCCACTTCACCACTTGCCCATAATCAAATAATACGAATGCATTAAGAATGTCTACCCCGTGTATGATCTATGATGAAAAGTTTCCTTGAGATTATTTTGAAAAGAGTTGTTCGAGTTGATCTCCCCTTTTACCCCTTAATAAAGAAACTGTAGGTAGAACGGTGTTGAGAGTTTCACAAGAGGGACAAACTAAAGGTATTTGAATGAACTTTCTATAAGACCCTTAAATAATTTTTCTAGCAAGACAAACCTAATTCCCATGAAGAGATCTAGACTTAATGTTTATAAAAATACTTATATAATGCTTCATTTGGGATCAAAAACAAATGTAACTTTCATGAGTTGTAAATTTTGAAGAAGGCAGAAGAACCACAGAAGCTTTTAAGATGATTGGAGAAAAGTCTGCGGTTCGCCTCTGCTTACACAATGGAGGGTCAGAGTTGGCCCGGGAGGCGGAGATCAAAGCCTTCCTGTTCTCTGACCTCATACAATTTCATTCCTGCCACCTTTTCATTGCATGACCAAAACAGACCCTTTCCTACCCTGATCTCTAGTCGGGGCCAAGCCTTCTGTCGAGCGTGGCCGGCGTAACAACAAACGAATGAAGTCAGGAGAGCACTGTTTCAACAACACGAGAGGAAAAAGAAGAAGATAAAAGCATCGGGAACCGGTCGGGAAAGCGCAGGTGGCTCGTCACGCCAGCACTTTTGTTTTTGCACTTAGAAAGAGCCAAGACCCGTCAGCAGCAGGGTCATAGGCTGTGCACAGATTTGTGCCTTCCCAAGAGTCCTGCAAGGTGACTGCATGGCAGTGGTGGACCAAATACACAAACCATGCATTTGAGTTAAAGTAGATCCACTCGGTAAAATATGACTCCAGTAAAAGTAAACGTGCTCCCTTTAAACTTTCCCTCTCTTAATGCTCAATCAATTTGGTTTATATGTAAAGACTCTAATGTGACTCAGCACACTGATCTATTAATAGAATGATATTAATGACTCAAACACTGATTGATATCTATTACAATTTTCATGAGCCCAAAAAACTTATTTAAAAAATATATATGTATATGTCAGGTGTGTTGTGACGAGTTCGAGATTCTTTCATCATTTAAACTTTCTTTCGGCTTCTCCCATCAGGGGTCGCCACAGCGGATCATCTGCATGTTTGATTTGGTACATGTTTTTATGCTGGATGCCCTTCCTAATGCAACCCTCCCTATTTATCCGGGCTTGGGACCAGCACTAAGAGTGGCTGGGGTTCGGTTCCCTGACCGGGGATCGAACCCGGGCCGCAGCGGTGAGAGCGCCGCATCCTAACCACTAGACCACCAGAGTCTTTCATCATTTATTCCTTTTAAAATGTTCTGCTTTCCGTGGAACTGATGCTGTATGTTGGTGATCAGTAGATACACAAAGCACCAAGTTTAAAACGGCGAAGTTCTCGACCCTGATTGGTGGTTTGCTACGTGTTTAACCAGTTACGTTTGCATCCACTCATATATAAAAAGGAACGACTGATTTCGAAAAAATCTAGCTGAAATGTAGTGAAGTTAAAGTAAAAGTCTTACCAGATGAAAATAAAGACACATGAAAAAGCTACCTAAGTACAGTAACGGATTACAGTTACTTATTTACTGTCCACCACTGCTGTATGGCCACGTAAAAAAAAAATTTTTTCTTTTAGGTTTACTGTCGCAACATAATACAAGTCAGCTCAGGTGACAAACTTTTAGAACGCTCGGTCGTAATTGCCTGATGACAGACATCAACGAGCGTGCAAACATTTCTTTTGTTGTTTGAAGTGTTTGGAATGAATTTGCCTCTAAGTGCTTAACTTTGATGAAACTTTAAAACAAGCCAGACCTTAAAACTCTACTCGCGGGTGAATTAAGTTCATAAACCAACCTATATACAATACAATTGATTTATTTCAAAGATTACAGTTTGCTAGTTTAATTAAAGGGGGCCACAAGTGGTACTAAATTCGCTAGTCCAACACCTTTACTCTGAAGCATTCGACATTCTTACTTGAAAGGTGCAAACAGTGTTTTAGGAAATCTCTGCAAAGCTCTCATTCCTCTGCGTCTCACCAGTCCATTATTGAGCACAGGTGTGGCATGCCAAACTGCTGCTGTCAGCTCCTGACCTACCGTCCCGCTGCAGAGTCTGTTTGTAAAGTCCTGTCTGAATGATTGATTGTCTCTGCAAACAAAACTTCAGACCTTACTGTCAGTTTAGCAGTGGCCTGAGGTTAAGGCTTTCTGTGCACCTGCCAGGTGTACGTAAATCTTCTACCTGTACTCAGGTAATGCTCAGTGAAGTGTGTGAGACAGCTTCAGCTGCATTGCATATGAACTTGGATTTTGATCTGATTCACATTATCATAATCATTTTGAAGCAACAGGATTTTAAAGTTCACCATGGTTGCCAGTTTGGCAGATTTTGACTTTTTCAGGGGGAGTTGGACATTTTGCATCTGGTAGTTTCAACACACTGGTGTTAAACTGGATGTTTTGTATATAAATGTATGCCTGCGTTTGGGTTGTGGTTAAAAGTAACTGTAGCTGTTTAATGGGAATCTAAGTAAAAAATCCAATCTTTTTCTTCTCATTTCGGCTGCTCCCATTAGGTGTCACTACAGCGGATTATCCGTCTCCATTCGTGATCCGCATGATTGATTTGGCACATGATTTACGCTGGATGCCCTTCCTAACACAACCCTTCCCATTTATCCGGGCTTGGGACTGATACTAAGAGTGCACTGGCTTGTGCAACCCTAATGGCTGGGTCCTAAAAGCTAAATGCAAAATGGCTTATTTAGAGCGACTTGTAGTTATCTCAGTTATACAGCTTAGTAATTAAGGGTTTGGGGCCTTTCTCAAGGGCCCAGCACTGGCAGCTTGATTGATTTGAACCCATCTTCTGATCAGAAGTCAAACATTATACACTGAGCTACGACCCCTACTATTATAGTGTTACAGCCACTACTTTTACTGTGCTATTATTCCTACTACTAGTTAACAGTTGTACTTCTACTATGTAGAAAAACTGTTGTCAAATCAAAATCTTTAATCCTTTTTTGGAAACCATGCACACCTGGTCCTCCAGTCTAAAGAGGAGAGGGACTAACTGGCTTGCTGTATTGCTATGTTGTATGAGGGTGCATTAGTGTCTAAAGAACGGGAAGCTTTCACATATGGAAAGTCTCCATCAAAGCAGAAAGGTATATACAGGTTTTTAGAGTAAGTTATGCTTCCATTCAGTAAAGGCCAATCATATATCAGCACCCCTTAATCCTAAACTGCTCAGATGTATAATTGAGATAATTGTAAGTCGCTCTGGAGAAGAGCATCTGCCAAATGTCGTAAATGTACATACAAATAATAATAATGGTAGCTGAAGCATTTTCAGCTGTAAAGAGACAGTTTGGTGAGCTGGCTATCTGTGATGCTTCGGTATGTATGATTGTTTTACTTCTATTTCTATTTTCAGCTCCAACATGCTGCATCAGTATATGAACAGATTAGCATGTCACATTACTTCCCAGCAACCTCTCTGAAAATAAACACTTAGATCATCTTAAAATGTCACCGTTTGCTTTTTCTATAATGACTGTTTATCTGTGAAAGAACAGACTTGTACGAGATGCATGATAAAACATTCCTGCGTAAACCGTTTTCCGTTTGTTTGCAGGCGTGAAAGGGGAATTCAGCCGAGCCCGTGCAGATGGCGTTTAAAGCTCCTCGAGCGCACCTTTGATTGATATTTGTATTTTGATGAAAGTATACTCTACAAAGGAGCAGGACAAGACAGCAATGGGGGTAATGACAGTGGGAAAGTTTGAGCGCAGGATAAAGTTTAGACAAGAAGGAGGCTACGCTGTAATCGCACTTTTCCGACATGTCTTTATTCTTATTTTCATTTTTTTTACTCTACACCAAGGGTTTTTACTCGCTACACTTCTACACTTTTTCATTACACAAGTTGTATGATGAAAGTCTTTCTTGTCCACATGAATGTGTGTGTGTGTGTGTGTGTGTGTGTGTGTGTGTGTGTGTGTGTGTGTGTGTGTGTGTGTGTGTGTGTGTGTGTGTGTGCCTGTGACTGTGCGTGTTTTCGTGACAACGGTGACCTTTTGCCCTCGCAACCAAACCCATAAAGTTGAACCCTGTGTAACACTGAAACCGGTTCTGTAGCTTCAGTTATTTTTTGGCATGGATGTTTTGAGCTTTCTAGCCAAATCCTTTTCACCACACACGCATGCCATCCCGTTCCACTCCAATATTTCATTTCAGTTCTATTTTCACTTCCACCACATTTGACCTGATGCGTCAAAACAGGTTTTCTTTTGTCCGGATGAACATGATGTTTACACCCAGACAGAGCTTTTTTTAATTTTTTTTATTTTTTTAACAGTGTTGTTTAGATTCTGATTTTGCTTTAGTTCACTGAAAGTTCGGGAACATCTCATTCTGAAGGTGACTGAAAGTTCAAGATCTCAATGTGTCTGCTGGTATCAGAAAAAACAAACATTTGGTATATACAGTACCTGATGGCTTAATCACATGCAGTCTGGCATTTGTAGACACTTCATTTAAACAACATTTGATTTTTCATTTTTGTATTTCATTTATTTTCATTAGGAAATGTTTTAAAATAATTCATTAACGTTATAATTTAAGTATTTAATATTTAATTACATTGTAATGTTGATTTTTTTTCAGTTCTATGGAATATATTTAAAAAAAACAAAGTTAGTAAAATGTAGATAGTATATATTTGATATTTTCTGATGTTTGATATAATAACAACAACATATTTATATAATGATATCTTTATCTCTGTATATATATATGGTATTAAATAAATAAAAAAATAAATAAAAAAATAAATAAATGATCATATAATTTATATAATACAATTTTATATTTAATTAAATGTGAAAATAGAACACAAAAAATTATCATGCAATTACAAGCGCTGTTGAGAAAAGGACAAAAGACAAAGCAGAAAAAAGGTTCAAGTGATTGATCTTATTTTTATGTTTTATATATATATATATATATGTATACAGTACAGACCAAAAGTTTATATATATTATATATACAGTACAGACCAAAAGATTGGACACACCTGCTCATGGCATCAAAACTATGAATTAACACATGTGGAATTATATACATAACAAAAAAGTGAACTAAAAATATGTCATATTGTAGGTTCTTCAAAGTAGGCATCAAGAGAATGTCAAGAGTGTGCAAAGCAGTAATCAAAGCAAAAGGTGGCTACATTGAAGAACTTACAATATGACATATTTTCAGTTGTTTCACACTTTTTTGTTATGTATATAATTCCATATATAATTCCACATGTGTTAATTCATAGTTTTGATGCCTTCAGTGTAAATCTACAATTTTCATAGTCATGAAAATAAAGAAAACTCTTTGAATGAGAAGGTGTGTCCAAACTTTTGGTCTGTACTGTATATATATATATATATATATATATATATATATATATATATATATATATATATATATATATATATATATATATATATAAAAACCTTTTGAACTCGTGATTTTTTTTTTCTTCATAAGGTCAATGAAAGGTCCTGGTGTTCTCTCTTTGCTTTCTGATCTTTTTATATATATATATAAAAACCTTTTGAACTCGTGATTTTTTTTTTCTTCATAAGGTCAATGAAAGGTCCTGGTGTTCTCTCTTTGCTTTCTGATCTTTTTCAGAAAGCAAACATTCAGAACCTGCATTATACTCGATTACCCTCTACCTGTCAGGCATTACATTGTGCTGTTGGATATTTAATGAGCTAAATGATTCGTCTTAAACAGTGTTAACAGACAGCTGAAGGACCTGTCTCATCCTGCGGTTTGTAAACATTTAGCTTTTTTCCCTTAATAATATGAGTCCCCTTGGTTACAGACTATTTTGACATTAGACTTCTGTGTAAACAAATCAGCGAGATTATGGGTCACGGCCCTTTTTATGATCGCATACCGAGGTGTGTGTGGGCAAAACGCTAAAGATCATGCGACCACACCCGAACGAACCTAACACTCGGGGATGAATACAAATGCAATAAAAGGATTTCAGGCTGTAAGCAGAGCCACTGTAAGCGATAAATAGGTTGGCTTGAGGGAATTCCAAGCTCATTGTTGTTCACGTGCCCTGTCTGGGTCTCCCGTTGTAGCTCCGGCATGCAAACTCACCTTGTTTTCTCTCTCTTACCTGTTGTGGAAACTAATGCAAGAACTGAACACCTAAGAGCTGTTCTGTGAAGTGAACTCGTAAAAAAAAAAAACTAAACACAGCCTGCATTCGTTCTGACGACGACGAAACGCTTGTGACTAATGTTTATATCTCCAGGGGCAATTCTATAGAATTCTGCCATATTTCACCTCTAACCCAGCAATGGCATGTGTGTTAAGCTGTCTGTTAGTATAAGCATTATAGACAACAAATAGCTGGAGATTAGAAGGGATGAAGGCTTATTAAATAGTGGAGTTGAGTAAACTGCGTTCCCATTGTCCCGTAAATACGCCATCGGGCTTTGCGTAAAGGAGCTGAACGTTCTCGTTCCGTTGCTCGTACGTTACAAAATGAATCTTATTCTTTGTATTATTACTTATATATTGTGTTTGTTTTTTACAAAATACTTAATGAAGGTACTGCAAAACGCTTCTTGACTCAACAATAGAAAAACTATTAGCAAAAGATACAAAAAAAACCAACACTTTACGGCTGGACTGGTGACTAGAGAAGGAATGAAAAGGATCTTAGAATAAATCGAATTATTTTTATTTTATTTTATTATAATTAATAATAATACACACCTAGTATGTGCTCTTTTTTGAACATCCCATTACGTATTTAGTCTTCATTTGCTCTTATTATTAGCTCCACCCTTCTGGGAAGATGTTCCACTAGATTTTGGATTGTTGAAGAAGTATTTAGCTTCAAGGGTCATGTCCTTAAGTAGGTGAGGTGAGGAGGCCTGGCGTGCAATCAGCGTTCCAATCAATTTATTGCAGATCTTCCACTCCAACCCATGGAGGACATCATCTTCATGGAGCTGGCTTTGTGCACAGGGGCATTGTCCAGCAGGGACAGGTTTGGGTTTCCTAATTGAAAAAAATAGAAAATTTCATGCTTCAACATCCAAAGACGTCCTATAAAATTCCATGCCTTCGACTTCATGGTAAAAGTTGGGTGAAGAAACATTTATAGTGGGAATGTTGGATGTTTCATTACTTTGGTCTATAGTGTAGATCTAATTCTTCTATCCCCACCCTCAAAATAACTCCATAGACTAGTTCCAGACAACACCATAAAAAAATAGCTTTCTTTCTAAACAACATGCTATGAAAGTATGTACTAATAGGAATCCCCACCCTCGTCTCATTATTCTTGACATTCCTTCTCATGCATGTAGATTCAGGGTTAAAGAACATCTCTGTCAGTCAGGTAATTGTTAATAGATCTTAAAGTAAATAACATTTCTATGCTATTTCCTTAAACAGCATATGTAGACTGATTGGATAATTACATTATTCTTAACAGGTACATTCACATATTGTGTTGCAAAGATCGTCAACACCTCACTGAATAAATGCGGATAAAAATAAATACCCTGGGAACTGGTAAAGCTGGTAAAGAAGCATCTCAATGATTTTTTTTTTTTGGTTCCTTATGTTCTGGTGGCAGTACCTGGCAGTTGGGGTAATTATATTTTGCAATGCACTTTTTGACATTTTTATAGAGGAATCCTGAGAGAATACAGTTAACAGGAATAACTCTTATTGTATTATTATTATTTCTATTTTAATCTTTTCTTACAGAAGCCTAATGAATCTACTGCAACAGTTGCATTCAATTCAATTCAATACATTTTTACTTGTATAGCACTTTTAATAATGAACATTGTCTCAAAGCAGCTTTACACAGATAATGTGGTGATAAAAATGTAATAAGATGTTCTTTATAAGTGTAAGTTTGTCTCTGATGAGCAAACCAGTGGCGACTGTAGCAAGGAAAATCTCCCTGAGATGGAATAAGGAAGAAACCTTGAGAGGAACCAGACCCAAGAGGGAATCCATCCTCATCTGGGTTGCACCAAATGTCCATTTATTGCAGATATACATTGTTACGGGGTGCAGTGAACGGTTGCATTAAAAAAAACTATTAGCCAAAGATACAAGAACAACACATTTATTAATTTATTTGTCTTATTATCTTTTATTATATCCATATGCTCTACACTATATTGACAAAAGTTATACACTCCTGAACATAAGTGAGTGCTCTTTTAAAACGTCCCATTCCACATTCAGTCCCAATTTCCTATTATTATAAGCTTCACTCTTCTGGGAAGATGTTCCACTAGAATTTGTGGAGATTTTGAGTGAGATCTCATTCAGCTACAAGGCTGTTGGTAAAGTCAGGTAATGTTGTAGGGGATATGTGGAGGCCTTGGGGGGTGCAATCAGTGTTCACATTCATCCCAAAGGTGTTCAATAGGTTTTGTAGCTCATCGCAGGAGATATTTTTACTCCAACCTATGGAAAACTGATCTTCATAAGGCTAGCTTTGTGCACAGGGGCATTGTCATGCTGGAACATGACTGGGTCTCCTAGTTCGAATGAAGGGAACATTTCACGCTACAGCACCAAAGACGACCTTCACAATTGTAAGACTTTGTGGTAACAGATTGGAAAAAATCAATACTTTTGCCCAAATAGTGTGTACATTGAGATATATTTTCAAAAATGTTATTCAGGTACAGTAATAAGTGCACCCAGATAATCATGTTATATAGTGTAAATTAAACGAATAAATAAATCTTATGTAAAAAATCGAATCTAGATCTTCTCAAGGTCTAAAAAAAATGACGAATATAAATCAGTAGTGTGAAATTAAATATTGAGAGTTATATAAAGACATTGAAAAAGGAAACAGATCCAGGTTTGGGTCTCCTAGTTTAATCGAAGGGAAGATTTCATGCTACCATGAACCATCCAAAGACATCATATAAAACAAAGGTGCCTCAAACCTTGTGGTAAAAAAGAACCGCATATGGTGGGAATGTCAGGTGTTTAATTACTTGTGTCAATAGAGTAGCTCTAATTCCTCCACCCCCACCACCAAAGAACTCCAAAGACTAGTTCCAGACAAAAACAAAAAATTTTTATCTTTCTAAACAACATGCTATGAAGGTATGTACTAATAGAAATCCCCACCCTCGTCTCATTATTCTTGACATTCCTTCTCATGCATGTAGATTCAGGGTTAAAGAACATCTCTGTCAGTCAGGTAATTGTTAATAGATCTCAAAGTAAATAACATTTCTATGCTATTTCCATAAACAGCATATGTAGACTGATTGGCCTATTACATAAATGCTGTACAGGTACATTCGCATATTGTGTTGCAAAGATCGTCAACACCTTACTGAATGAATGTGGATAAAAATAAATACCCTGGGAACTGGTAAAGCTGGTACAGAAGCATCTCAATGATTTTTTTTTATTTGGTTTCCAGTGTTCTTGTGGCAGTACCTGGCAGTTGAGGTAATTATATTCTGCTATCCACTTTATTTGAAATATTGACTGAATAATATCTATTGTTCACATGCGATTTGATCGTTATAGAGAAATCCTGAGAGATTACACCGAGCAAGAATTCCAGGGTGGGTGTCTGTCTGGATGAAGTGTTATGTAGCAGAGCGGCCCTCGGGTTACTCTCAGAGTTTTAGCTATTTTTTGGGGGACGTTTTTTCAAAGTGTTGCGTCATTTGAAATTTTATACTTCGACGTAATTGGAGTACGATTGATGTGTACATATCCTATGCGATTGTATACCTTACACATTTATTGAGTCTACTGAGGTTTTTGAAGGAAATGAAAAAATTGTGATTTGAAAACTAATCGCTATAAGAAATCTCGAAGTTCTCACACCTGCGACAATTTTACTAGTTTAAGTTAAGTTTACCAGAAAAGTTTCTAGTGGATTTTGAGGTGACTGCATTTGGTTGTTGTTTATTTTTAAAATTAGGGTTATTGTGCGTTACTTGTAACAATTTTGGCATCGATCGAAAATCAGATCTAGGTAGCTACAAAACTACTACTATCAAAACAGGTGACAAGGATAACAAGATACAAGGAAGTGGGTGCTAGAAAATAGCGAAACAAGAAAGAAGGTCACGATGTTCTGAATCACAGGGAATTAATTTTAAAAGAATGCTGGAAAACAATGGAGTAATCATCTATTCCTATGAGTATAATTATAAGCTTATTATCAGCTTTAAATCATGATTAAGGAATGAGTACCGGAACTTCAGCAGGCTGAGAGTCTCTATTTGCTCCGAAAAACAAGGAATATGATATAAAGGGGCACATTTATATTCCTGATCTATATCTATTTCTGCAGACCTGCTTATTTCCTGTGAAAATTGCTATGCGAATTATATTGAATTCAATTCAATGGAAATGAATTGAACTGATTTGATTTGAATTGAACATGAATTGAATTGAATTAATCTCACAATTAAGTCGGAGACACTAATTCTTTCAGAGACTAAAAAGATCAGGATTACATTTATGGCACTTTCAGGGGATGCTCTTATCCAGAGCGACTTTCAATCATCTCAGTTCTACAGCTGAGCCATTAAATGGTAAGGGCCTTGATCAAGGGCCCAGCATTGGCAGTTTGGTGGTGGTGGTGGTGGTGGTGTTATTTGAACCCATTACCTTCCGGTCAGAAGTCCAACCACTTACGTAGGCGTGTATGAGGACAGGAGATCTAGAGCAAGGCCTGAGTAGGACAAAGAGGGCTGGCACAGGGCCAAGAGTGCAAATACAGCAACTAAAGCTACACCAGGGCATTTGTTAGACACCCTTATCCAGAGCGACTTCCATTTATCTCTTTCATACTAATGAGCCGTTGTGGGTTAAGGGCCTTGCTCAAGCAGTGAGAGGTGGTGAGATTTGAACTCATGACCTTCTGATCAGCATCTTGACCACTAGGTTGCCACCTCCCTATTTGGCAGATGCTTTTGTCCAAAGAAATACAAGTGAATTATGATAATATATGATAATAACATCCTAATATCTTTTACACGGTTAATGAGTGGTGAGACATAATAGAACGTACCAGAAAAAGACCATGTGACCATTTTTTTTCCCCATTTTTGAGCTTTGAACTATAAGAGGCAGA
This sequence comes from Silurus aristotelis, assembly GCF_946808225.1. Classification (NCBI taxonomy): domain Eukaryota; kingdom Metazoa; phylum Chordata; class Actinopteri; order Siluriformes; family Siluridae; genus Silurus; species Silurus aristotelis. The sequence goes on from NC_139578.1 coordinate 29,147,739, forward strand.
TCCTAAATCAGGTACATTGAAGAAACATCAGGCTGCATAGGAGTATTCTGAAGAATTATTTGTTGCTTTTAACTGATTAAGAAAGATTTTCCACAAAAAAAGAAAAATGCTTGTCAAAAAATGGTTTGTCCCTTGGCTGCTGCGAAAATTGAATAACAATATGTGGAGCTGATGCCATATCAGTGCCACAATCATGTGTGTGTGTGTGTGTGTGTGTGTGTGTGTGTGTGTGTGTGTGTGTGTGTGTGTGTGTGTGTGTGTGTGTGAGATTGTTTTCGCAGCTGAGATGAGTCGAGCAGCACTTTTTTTTGTTTCCACACCTCTTCACAGCTGGTCTCTCCTCTCACGCCATGAAAGACCTTTCAGCACTCAGCCTCCTCTTGTTCTCCCTTCATCTCTTTCTCTCTCTCTCTCTCTCTCTCTCTCTCTCTCTCCCCATTCCTCCCTCCTCTATACTTCTCCTTCTTCCTCTAATTGACTCAACATCTCTCCTTTCTCTCAGGTCTTCCTCCTCAGCTTCTCTCGTGTGTGTGTGTGTGTGTGTGTGTGTGTGTGTGTGTGTGTGTGTCTTTAAATATTTTTACTCACCCATTTACATTGGACTTCCCTTTCCTGATTTTCTTCTTCTTTTCTTTCACCTATTTCTATTTTTTCTCTATATTATGCATCCCTTCCCAGGAGGGTCCTTTTTATAGTTTTCTTTTCTTTATGCTTTTTTTATTATTTATTTATTATTATTTTATATTAATTTCACTAACAACCAAAGAAGTGGAGAAAAGCCTAACATATTGTTTCAATAGAATATGTGTTAAATGATTCCCACTAGTCTATTCTCTTTATTTAATAGCGTTTCTCTCGGTTGTGCTACTTCCTGTAGTGTATGTTTACGTTCAAGTTTCCATCCAATCAGATTTCAGGCATCAAATGTTACCGGGGTCAAAGAAATCTGCCTTGAAAAATTCAGATTCAACAGTGGCTGTAGCTTAAGATACACATATCCATAAAACTGTGGTTTTACCCAATCAGATTTTGAGTTGGCGACACCGGGGCTATCTAGCAGGCATACAATCATGTCTGCATTTTCATGTGCTTTGATTGGATAAGTCAGCGCTCGCAAACGACATCTGGAGCTACAATCTCAAATATATTCATGTAGATGTTATAGCTATAACAAATTGATTTGGTCGCAGAAACACTTCATTTCCCCAAGAAAACTGTGAAGAGAAATTCTGCCGAGGTCATTTTCTGAGGTGAATATCGATGCTTCTGTTAGAGATGATGTACGGTGCTGTTGTGGCTACAGTGAAAGGAGATGTGTTGAATTGGGTTTCATTGGGTTTCTTGCTTTAGTGATGACATTCATTCTCACTGTATGAGATTCCTGTCTGTGATGCAGCGCTCTGTTATTCTGCATCTGTCTAAAATACTGAATGCTTCTATAGGCATGGCATCATAAAGCTACTATTAAGAGGGGATTATTACAGGTAGGACACCACTGGAGGCCTGGGAGTGAAATGTACAGAAAATTTACTAAACGTGACGTGAGCCATGCAATTTGTTATGTTCTATCTTCTGGTGTTAAAAACATGTACGCAGGATTTATATTTTATATTTTTGTTATTTTGCATTTCATACCCTAAAGTGTTTATTAGTCTTACACCACCACAATGTTATGTATAATTCACATGTATAGTCCATGAGCAAGTTGCATTATAGCAACTATACCTGTCTATAACCTCTCTCAAGATAAAAGATAAAAGATAAAAACGTTTTTTGTTGTTTCAGTCTGTTTATCTATCTATCTATCTATCTATCTATCTATCTATCTATCTATCTATCTATCTATCTATCTATCTATCTATCTATCTATCTATCTAGTCTGTCTGTCTGTCTGTCTGCCTGTCTGTCTGTCGGTCTGACTGTCTGTCTGTCTCAGTCTATCAGTCTATCTCTCTATCTATCTATCTATCTATCTATCTATCTATCTATCTATCTATCTATCTATCTATCTATCTAGTCTGTCTGTCTGTCTGCCTGTCTGTCTGTCTGTCTGTCGGTATGTCTGTCTGTCTCAGTCTATCTATCTATCTATCTATCTATCTATCTATCTATCTATCTATCTATCTATCTATCTATCTATCTATCTATCTATCTATCTAGTCTGTCTGTCTGTCTGCCTGTCTGTCTGTCTGTCGGTCTGACTGTATGTCTGTCTCAGTCTATCTATCTATCTATCTATCTATCTATCTATCTATCTATCTATCTATCTATCTATCTATCTATCTATCTATCTATCTATCTATCTATCTATCTATCTATCTATCTATCTATCTATTTATCTGTCTGTATGTCTGTCTGTCGGTCTGTCAGTCTGTCAGTCTGTCTGTATGACTATCTATCTATCTATCTATCTATCTATCTATCTATCTATCTATCTATCTATCTATCTATCTATCTATCTATCTATCTATCTATCTAGTCTGTCTGTCTGTCTGTCTGCCTGTCTGTCTGTCTGTCTCAGTCTATCTATCTATCTATCTATCTATCTATCTATCTATCTATCTATCTATCTATCTATCTATCTATCTATCTATCTATCTATCTATCTATCTATCTATCTATCTATCTATCTATCATCTGTCGCAAAGCATCAACCTGCACATCCTGAAGAGTTTGGAAAACTTTAACTGTCAGTTTTACCTCAGACTGTGAATGGACGCTCTTTACTTACTGTAAATAAATGTTAGCTGTACACCTTTAACCATGCTGGAGGACAGGTTGTTACTATAGAAACGATGACGTATTTGAAAGACTGCGTTAACATAAATGCGCAAATTTCAGCGCTAATTTTACAACTTTAACGGTGCTATGGTATAAAATTAGGATATCGTACAGTATTTCTACACTTTATTTATATATTTGATTAGCAGTAGCTACATGCGTATTAGCTAGCATTCCCCTCGTTGTAGCTTTCAATTCTGTAGTTTTCCTGTATTATTGTATAATAAAAGAGATTTTTTTTCTGTGCTACACGGTTAATTATCCTCCGAATGATTGACATTAAGTCTGAGAAAGTTAGGTGTGTCCTCTCTAAAGAGCGTTTGCAGTGTGTTTGCTGTTAAGAGGAGCGTATTGCTTTTTCATTGCTTTACATAAGAAGTTTATCTTAACCCGGGCCTGTCAATAGCACAAGTCTATACGTTCGACTCTTACGCTCCAAAAAAACAAACAAACGATAAGATGACTAACTGGCATGACGGATCGCTGATTTGGAATTGTGAAGAACCCCAGGTTAAATTAAAGGGGAAATAAGTGCGAGCTGACACAAAAGGGGCGAGATAGATCGTTAGTACATTCCCACGAACGCCGGGTTAATGATTACGGATCAGGCTTTTCTCAGCAAATGCGATGTGTAATGTTTCGCAGTAATCTGATTAATTGCGATTTTAATTAAAGTGGTCAAAGTTGAAACTAGGGCAGAGGTTCGGGAGCGAAGAAACGTCCTGGTTGTTTTTTGGATGGGAAAAATTCAGTCAAGGTGCCTTAAGGGATTTTTTTTTCCCGTTTGTTTGGATACAATCGCTCTGAATAAAAATGCACTCAAGAACCCAAATATTGGCGAAGGCGGAAATATGCTGAGCTTTAATGACAGGGGGTATTTGTGTGTCTATGTGTGTGTGAGAGCCTTGGAGATGAAGCAAGAGGGAGTGTTTTTGTGTGTGTGTAAGAGTGTGTGATTCTTCTAACACCCCAGGGTGGCGGTAAACAGCCAGAGAGTGTCTGAGCATGCATTGCGTGCAGTGGTTGCTCCGCCCTTCTGGCAGCCTCTGCCAACCACAACCACCTACGGGTAAGTCGCGTCCTCCGTAACCTTGTGACCCCTCGGCTTGGCCTGCTCCGCTACCTTCTCCTGGTACCGCCTGTTCTTTCTCTTTCTCACCCACACACACACACACACACACACACACACACACACACACACACACACACACACACACTTCACTTCATTGTGCAACCCGGGGTTAGCAAACGAGCCCAGATCGGCCACTGAACTCAGTGACAGCTAAACTTGAGGGCAGGAGTTGAAATAAAGTGCACCAGGTCTTCCATAATCAACCCGGAGACAAAAGACATGCCCCGGGACACCAGCCAGCACAATGTACCTGTGAAAGACAGGAGGAGACGTAGTGATATTTCAAGCGTGTTATACAAAAGGATCGCTATTGTGTATAAAGATAAACACTTTATTAGGCAACTATGGTATGAGGTCAGTCAATTAACGCATGTGCACGCACACACAGACATATACACACACACAAACACACACACACACACACACACACACACACACACACACACACATATATACACACACAAACTCATGATTCAAGTGTTAATCATGTGCTGCACCCATTAGCCGAAAAATAGCCCAGATTAGCGCCCAGCTGTTTCAACAATGTTTGTTATGAAACAATGTGTGTATGTGCCAGAGGAAATGAATGTGCATTAATGACCATGTTTAGCGAGCTTTTTTTTTTTTCCATACACACTCAATTAGAAGCTGTAGAATGCGAGCTCAATTTATCTTTCAAGTAAGAGAAAAATACATCAACTCCTCGCCCGTGTGACGTTTAACTAATTTTTTTATGGGACGATAAACGAGTGCAGATTTTGCCTGAAAAATTCAAGAACTATCAGAATTAAAGCTACAGCTCCATGAAGATATGCTTTACGGTTGGAGTGGAAGATCTACTGCACAAGGTTGAATGTGAATTGCACCTGAGGCCTCCTCAAAACTACTTCATAAATATCAACATCTAAATCACCAGCGTTTTCAACTGAAACATACAAAAAAAATACATGTGTAAAAATATACGATTCTTCAGCCTGATTCAAGCTTTTATTTACTTTTCATGTCTTTGATTTGAAGCCATAAATGTCGAGAAAAATGTGTTTATTAAACGAACAGACAAAAAGGTAAAGTTGCAGGAAAACCTAATGAGTTGGAAAGGCTTTGAAATGTAGATTTGGGAATTTTCCACCCTCCTGTTCGTTTTGAGTTGGACAGGTCACATGACTAATAACACGTCATTGTTTTAATTACTTTTTTCTGTCTGCTTTACAACCCAAAATGTATTAACTTTTTCTTCTAAGGAAATCTGTTCCATGCAACACATTGCTGAGAAGCTGATGATTCAAACAGGTAGGTTCTTTTTTCAAAGAACAGAACCAACTGGCTTCGAGAGACAACGTCAACATTCAAAAAGTGAATCCGGGATGCTGGCTGAAGACACTGGTTTACATGTAAGCTGCTGCTGCTGATGATTGATTGATTAATTGATTAATTTGATTGATTGCTTGATTGAGTTGCTCTGGTTTACATGATATCTCTATCTATCTATCTATCTATCTATCTATCTATCTATCTATCTATCTATCTATCTATCTATCTATCTATCTATCTATATGTATGTATGTATGTACAGTATATATGAATTGTTCATCACAGTATTAATAACCTGTGTGTGAGTGATGCTCAATCTGAGCTTCTCACTTCTTTATCCCACTCGGAGTGTTTTTCTAACAGCGTTTCATAGTGCAGTGTGATCAGGTTCCACAAAAATCCAGACTACAAATTGACGTCTTTTGATCCTTGAAAGATCCAATGGGCCTCTACATTTGTACTCTTCTGTTTTGTGTCTTGTTCAGATCCCTTTAGTGTCTTGAAGCACAGAGAGAAAGCAAGAGAGGAAAACAGAGGTATATGCACTGTGTTCACTGCTCTAAACAAGATCTTAGTCACAGGACCACACAGTCTGTCTGCACCCCCTAACCAACCCCCCCCCCACCCCGGCCCACCACACCTCACCCCATGGCTGGCCAAACGAAGTTTAGAAAACGTCTCGAGCACACAGTCTCCTCCTCTGACTCCACTTCCTGAACAAGTCCCCAGAGTTTCTGATGTCCTGTTTCTTCTGATCTAATTTCAGTGTAAAAAAAAAAAAGGATTGTTAATACAATATTAAATAATGATCTTTTTACTAAATACTGTTTTTCAGAATCAAAAGGGAAATATGGGAATCTCAATGCTCGTCATTTAGATTATGCTTTTATTTACATTCTTGTAAGCAATAAAAAAAGAGCTTTTTTCATGAGTAATACTGTTATAGCAGCTGTAATTATAGACAGTGAGCTTGAGTATGAGACTATATTAAAAATCTTATCAAAATGGACTCAAATTAAAATACTAATTAATTCAAATACTATAAATACTCTTTTAAAAAAAAATACACGATTCACATCTGAATATCTATTTACAGTACAGCATCTTTTATACAGTATATATAATAGTTATGCAGTATTTTCATTTAGAAATATTAATTTACATAAAATATAAATATTAAACTTAAATATTTCAATAGTAAATATTAATATTTAATTATCTATCTATCTCTAGATATAGAGAGGTATAGAGACAGATGGCGAGAAATAGAGTGGTGGAGAGACAGATGGAGAGATATAGAGGTAGAGAGAGACAGATAGAGAGAAATAGAGTGGAAAAGAGACAGATAGAGAGATATAGAGTGGTAGAGAGACAGATGCAGAGATATAGAGAGGTAGAGAGAGACAGATGGAGAGAAATAGAGAGGTAGAGAGACAGATCTATCTATCTATCTATCTATCTATCTATCTATCTATCTATCTATCTATCTATCTATCTATCTATCTATCTATCGGTATAGAAAGGTAGAGAGACAGATGGAGAGAAATAGAGTGGTAAAGAGACAGATGGAGAGGAATAGAGAGGTGAAAGACAGATGGAGAGAAATAGAGAGGTAGAGACAGATGGTAAGAAATAGAGTGATAGAGAGAGACAGATAAAAAGATATAGAAAGGTAGAGAGAGATCTATCTATCTATCTATCTATCTATCTATCTATCTATCTGTCTGTCTGTCTGTCTGTCTGTCTGTCTGTCTGTCTGTCTATCTAAATTCCTTATGAAGTTACTCTTTCTCAAACACACACACACACACACACACACACGTGCTGTTAGCATGCTAGTTGTTTTGCTAGTTTTGCTAGTAACCTATTAGCATGCTGGAATATCATTTGAGGGATAAGTTGTGGGTTCTGTGTGGTCATTAGTAAACTGGTTACAGTTTATTCAAGTCAGATTTATTTATTTATTTATTTATTTATTTATTTATTTATTTATTTATTTATTTATTTCCTTTTTCTTTTTACTTTAACTTTTTTTTTCCAGAGTTCTTTTGTAGCCTTTAAGATACTTTAGTAAAGACTTTATAAAAGTCTCCACCACTTGTGTGTCATTGTGTATTTTATTTTGGAACCGTTTTCCTGTCAAGCATTTCCCTCAGCACTTTACACTCTAACCGGCTTCTCTCAGCAACTAAACGGTTAATACCTCAAGCTCCCGGAGTGGTTATGTAATAGTGACCCAGACACAACCAAAATAAGGGCTTTCGCACCAACCCGAAATGTTGACACCTTGTTTATAAGCGCTGGGGGAACGTGCACATACACGCTCGAGTCACAAAACGCTTCGAATTACATCGGTCAAAACTTTGGGTGCGAAAAAAACAAAAGAAAATCTCTAGTGATGAGATGAAAAGGAAAGCAGAAGGTCAGCAGTCTGGATGGTTCATCAGCGGAATATGGTCATAATCACTCATCGTTTCTGGAAGATTGTTACAGGAAAGATAATGTTTCCTCAAAGTTATGGGTGATGTTTGATATCAACCCTCTGACGTTCGCTTCCACCCTCTTTTGTTACGATATCCGATACCTGACTCACGGAAAAAGGTTGGACACTCTGAAAAGAATCTGTTTTGAGAAATTATTTTGGGTTGCATCTTCCAATCCAGGTCGGATTCATCTCCAGTTTTAGACCACACAAGAAAAGCACACGTGATCAGAGTTTAATGAGGACCCGGGAAGGCGTATGAGGAAGGAACAAGGTGTTTATCATGGTTGTTTTTCCATCTTATTGCAGTGAACTGATTCACGGTGCCAGGAGCATGACCAAGGACCAATAGGTGTCTCTTGGTACATCGTGTCCCTCACCGGGTTCACGTTCGGCTGCGTATTTTCCTGAACACGGGTGGTCTGATTCGATGCGACAGCCGCGACGCCCAAACATTAAGACCTATTTATATATTCAGAAAGCAGAGTCAATAGCAGGGACAGTTATTCTGGCTGGCGTCGAAGGTGCATGTCGTGTTTCAGGCTTATTTGGACAAGCCGGGATGATCCACAACCACGGGTCGTTTCATACTGTATGAATGGAAGGAATTCAATGCCGGGTGTTCCTGCTGTTCTGCAAGTTCTTCTGTTTGTTGTCAGGTTTAAGTGCAAGTATGAGGTGTTATGGGAGTGCCTTCACATTTCTCTCATTCTTTTTTATTTATTAGAGGTGCACTATATATGGACAAAACACAATGGACACTTGATCATTCTTGTTCAGCCAGACAGTGATAAATACACACATGTGATTTAAGGGCACTGACACAATGTCTATAAGATTAGCATGTGCTTTTTCAACATACCGTCCACATTTATATATTTGTTTGTTTGTTTGTTTGTTTGTTTGTTTATGTTCATACCCAAAGAACAATTTTTATTTTTAAAGCGTGCTACATGCTTCCTAAACTATTTATAGTTACATTTCATACTGAGGAACATTCCAGACCTGCTTTCTTTCTTTCTTTCTTTCTTTCTTTCTTTCTTTCTTTCTTTCTTTCTTTCTTTCTTTCTTTCTTTCTTTCTTTCTTTCTTTCCTTCTTCCATTCTTTCTTTCTTTCTTTCTTCCTTTCTTTCTTTTTTCTTTCTTCCATTCTTTCTTTCTTCCTTTCTTTCTTTCTTTCTTTCTTTTGTTCTTTCGTTCTTCTTTCTTTCTTTCTTCCTTTCTTCCTTTCTTTCTTTCTTTCTTTCTTTCTTTCTTTCTTTCTTTCTTTCTTTCTTTCTTTCTTTCCCTCTCACCCCCCCTTTAATTTCTCTCCATCTTTCTGTTTTTCTTTTAATAAATAGTCAAGCCTCACAGTCTTTCTCTCTCTTTCAAGTAAGTTACATCTCAAATAAATCTTGTCAGATGTCAGATTGACGGCTGACTATGAGATTTCATATGTGCCTTTTAAACATCACATTCCGCTTTTAGTCCCCAATTTCCTGTTCTAATCACCTCCATTTTTCTGGGAAGATGTTTTACTAGATTTTGTGGAGATTCAGACACAAGGGTTTGGAGCTCTGTCACATGTGATCTTCCACTCCAAATCACGGAAAGCAGATGTTCATGAAGCTGTGTTGGAACCCAAAGCTGTTCCTGTACTCTAGTTGATCGCATCTAAAGACTCGTATACAATTGAAAATGTAGGGGAAGCAATACTTTTGTCCACGATAATGTTTTAATATTTATAATATTTTCTAATTCAGAAAGCTTTTATATGATTGTAGAAACTAGGATGAAAGGTAGAAACAAGTCTGTGGAAGAAGTTCAAAATCTTCCATGTGTAATTACATCAACTGGCAATGATTATGATTTCAAAACTTACACAACTGAGGAATGTCCCGGAGTTACACATGAATACTGGCTATAGTTCTGTTAGGTTCTGAAAGCATTGTCAGTATTTCATCAGAAGTCATTCAGTCTCTCAGTGGAAAAAAAAAATGTGACATAATAATAACAGCAAAACAAAGCTTGTGATCCAGGTTAGGATCGAGGCCAAGACTGCGAGGAGCCTCTCGGTCACATTGAGACACAGCCTGGAGGCACTGAACCTCCCACAAGCTGTTGCATTTCTAAACACCTTTCCCATTGCATACACACCGTTTACAAAACCCACTCTGCGTCACAGTCAGAGTTTCGTTCGAAAACACCTCGCGTGTGGCTGCGAGACACCCGGGATCCGATCCGATCTCGAGTCAGGGATGTGAGGCATAACTGCGACTCTGCCAGACAACTCCTGTATCAGACTGTTTGGATAGATACAGAGGGAGGTTTAAAAACGCTCCCACCCAGAGGTGCCGCACAAGACGGCATGATTTATGGGAGAAGAGATAACCATCAGCACTCTCTGTGTGTGCGTGTGTGTGTGTGTGTGTGTGTGTGTGTGTGTGTGTGTGTGTGTGTGTGTGTGTGTGTGTGTGTGTGTGTGTGTGTGTGTGTGTGTGTGGGAGAGAGAAGAGAAGAGCAGAGCTCTTGGGTTTTGGGTAATTGTCATGGTAGACAGGATAAACTTCTGTCTGTGCCCTGGGCATAGTAGCAGCACATCATATAATATACGATACGATAGAAATTACTTGACAACTCAACCATAACAACATAACACAAAACAGGAAAACAATCAATGCCTGGGTGCTGGCGGATATCAGTCTGATGATTTATCTATCTATTTCTCTGTCTGTCTGTCTGTCTGTCTGTCTGTCTGTCTGTCTGTTTGTTTGTTTATGTTCATAACCACAAAACAGATTTAATTTATTAAAGCATGTGATTTTTTTTATCCATATATATTCTTCATTTCTCTCCCTCTCCATTTATCTTTCTGTAAATAGTCTGCCCAGTGTTCACCTGTCTTTCTTTCTTTCTTTCTTTCTTTCTTTCTTTCTTTCTTTCTTTCTTTCTTTATTTCTTTCTTTCTTTCTTTCTTTCTTTATTTATTTATTTCTTTATTTATTTATTTATTTATTTATTTATTTTTTCTCCCTCTCTCTGTTTCTCTCTTTGTAAAAAGTCTGCCCATTTTTCTTTCTTTCTTTCTTTCTTTCTTTCTTTCTTTCTTTCTTTCTTTCTTACTTTCTTTCTTTCTTTCTTTCTTTCTTTCTTTCTTTCTTTATTTATTTCTTTCTTTCTTTCTTTATTTATTTCTTTCTTTATTTATTTATTTATTTATTTATTTTTTCTCCCTCTCTCTGTTTCTCTCTTTGTAAAAAGTCTGCCCATTTTTCTTTCTTTCTTTCTTTCTTTCTTTCTTTCTTTCTTTCTTTCTTTCTTTCTTACTTTCTTTCTTTCTTTCTTTCTTTCTTTCTTTCTTTCTTTCTTTCTTTCTTTTTTCTTTTTCTCCCACTCTCTGTTTCTCTCTTTGTAAAAAGTCTGCCCATCTTTCTTTCTTTCTTTCTTTCTTTCTTTCTTTCTTTCTTTCTTTCTTTCTTTCTTTCTTTCTTTCTTTCTTTCTTTATTTATTTATTTATTTTTCTCCCTCTCTCTGTTTCTCTCTTTGTAAAAAGTCTGCCCATTTTTCTTTCTTTCTTTCTTTCTTTCTTTCTTTCTTTCTTTCTTTCTTTCTTTCTTTCTTTCTTTCTTTCTTTCTTTCTTTCTTTCTTTCTTTCTCTCTGTTTCTCCCTTTATAAATAGTCTAACCATTTCTTGGCCTTTCTTTCTTTCTTTTTTTCTTTCTTTCTAACTTTAAGAATTTGATCACCTTTAAAACTTTTATTTATCCCACAAGGGAGCATTTTTACAGAAATGAAAACATGCTGAACAAATAGATGAACAGTAATAATCCCCACTGGACTAATCAGAATCCAGAAATTGTCATATGATATCATATAACTGTCGATTATAATTAAACTTCTGGGGCTAAAGTTTGTAGTTTTGAATATCATTTTCTGTCTAATCCAGATTTTATCCGCTATAAACTTGATTTCTACACTCGTGTGCATCTTTGTGGGTCATACAGTAGGTCCTCGGTAGTGTTCTAACTTTAATAATTATATTCTGCATATTCACATTGAGAATACAAGCAGTTTAATGTCAGGTCAGTTCTGATGACAGGTTCAGGGTCATACACCTCCATTAACGCCTCGCTTTTCATTTCCCTACACATGACCTGATTCAGAGCAGCGCAGGTGCCACCACCAAGGCCGTTTGTTGTCTAACTCATCTCCAAAGATGCCCAGAAATGAGCGTGCAGGTACTGTAGACTGAAGCCCCAGGTTAGACCCCAGCTCCGTGTTCAAGTGCGCCCCCTGCTGCTCCTGCCAATAAACAACCTTAAAGAAATGACTGAATATAATTACAATTGAGAATTTCAATACGATTTACTTTAAATAGTGTTTCTGGCAATAAATATACAGGTAAATAATACGCATTTAGATAGATAGATAGATAGATAGATAGATAGATAGATAGATAGATAGATAGATAGATAGATAGATAGATAGATAGATCAATTATTAATATTAATATTCACCAAAAAAAAAAAATCGCCCATTATAATAGGAAGTTTATTTTTAAGGACATAAAATGGTCTTTTTTTAAAAAAAAAAAATTCAAGGCTCAAATAAAATCAAAAGTTTACGTCATATTGTTTCATTCCTATTTTCATTATTATTTATGAATTTTATTATTACACATTTTATAATATAAATTATCATTATCATTGTAATTATGATCATAATAATAGCAATTATTATTAATGCTGGTGTTGTTATTACTATTATTATTATTATTATTATAATTATTATTATTATTATAATTATTATTATTATTATTATTATAATTATTATTATTATTATTATTATTATAATTATTATTATTATTATTATTATTATTATTATTATTATTATTATTATTATTATTATTATATTTATTATTATTATTATTATTATTATTATTATTATTATTATTATTATTATTATTATCCACTTGCAAATTCTATGGTACAATATGTTCTCATCCTAAGCATTATATATATATAAATTGTATTGTATTTATTTATTACATTTTTTAATACGATACAATTCAGTCTTCTCTGCTGGGCCTAAATTGTGTCAAAATTAATTAATTTAACCACTTAATCATATCACTCTAATATAATTTGTCAATGAATATGTATTAAATTATTCCCAATAGTTTATTCTCTTAATTTCATAACGTTTCTAGTCGGACTCGCTGAGCTGCACAAGCTCAGATATATTCATGTGGATTTATTAGCTGTTCTTTCATTTCATAATGGCTGACAGAGGAGAAGAAATTGATTTGGTCACAAATACACTTACTCACAAGACTCACTTTTGCAAGAAAAGCTGGACATTGTGAGGAAAAGTCGGCCCAATGAGTTGTTAAGCTTTGCTGAGATCTTTTTGTGAGGTAAATATCGATGCTTCTGCTAGAGATGATGTATGCGGCAGAGCAGCTGCGGCTACAGTGAAAGGAGACGTGTTTAATTGGGTTAATTGGGTTTCTTGTTTAAGTGATAACATTTGTTTTCTATTATAAAGGGTTAATAATTTTTTCTAAATCTGTTTCATCCTTTTTCTCATAAAAGATGGATCAAATTATTCTATATGTTTTCCTCCCATATCCAATTTTCTTTATTGATATCAGATCAAAACGCATCATAACTATTAGATCTGTGATTTCTCTAAATATAACTGCTATTAATCAAATGTACGTATATGTACTAAGTAACAAATAAATTTATATTAATAATACAATTTTGATATATTTCCAGGTTCAGGTTAAATCATATCTCCCAGATTCCCTCCTGCTCTCCTTTTTCCCCTCCAATGCTATTTATTAAAGGATCTGAGGTCCGTACAGGAGGAACAGGGAGTAATAACGTCAAGATTATTGTACGGTGTTAAAAATAAAAAGGACACGATGCTGCACTTGCACTAATATTGTGTTTCTATTAAGCGCAGCTTAGCGAGACTCTGTCCTGGCGTAGAGCCCAGGGTGGCAGAGGAACCTCCACCGAGAACCTGCTTTCACAGGAACACTGCAGGTTTGAACAACCTCGGTTAGAACAATATGAGTGGTGTGAATACAGGGCAGCGCTGGATTAGATGCTGTGTTGGTTCAGATCCCAGCACTACACATACACACACAGCAGAATGAAGAATGGGAATGAAGCAGGCATCAGTAAACACACACAGTGTTACATTAACACCCAGTGTGTTTGCTTAATTTTACAGGCTAGGAACAGAGCAGAGATTTATTTCATGCTGTGTTCCTCCATCTCTTCTGTTTTTTTTCTCTTGTGAAGTGAATACTGATAGACAGGACAGGTAGGTACGTACGTATGTGGATGGTTCAACGGACAGACAGACAGACAGACAGACAGACAGACAGACAGACAGACAGACAGACAGACAGACAGACAGACAGACAGACAGATACAATTGAGTACAAATGTTTAAAAATGTGCCTTGATGTACACACACTATAACAAACGTATGTTACCACAAAGTTAAAGGTACACAATTTTATACGAGTCTTTGGCTGCAGTAGAATAAAGGAAACCCAAACCTGTTCCAGCATGACACTGCCCCTGTGCACAAAGCCATCTCCATGAAGATCTGCTTTCCTTAGGTTTCCCCAGGCCTCCTCACTGCCCCTACATCAGCACCTGACTTTACTAATACCCTTGTGGCCGAACGATATCTCACACAAAATCTAGTGGAACCTCTTCCCAGAAAAGTGGAGCTTATTATAAGAGCAAATGGAGATTAACTTTGGAAAAGCACACAAACATATATATATATATATATATATATATATATATATATATATATATATATATATATATATATATATATATATATATATATATATATATAGTCTCTAGTGGTCCTGTATAATGTAAATGTAAAAAACCAATACGGATGTAATACAGTCACATTTCAGCCCTCCTGTTCATGCGTGTGTTTTTTCTCTGTGTGTTCTTTAAATAAATGCCGTATTTGTGACCTCGGTTTCCTGTATGGCTGGCTGGCAGCCCATGGGGGGAAAAAGCGTGACAAATAAGTGGAAGTGAAGCCAAACACAATGGCTAGTGGCACGGAGAGGTGACCTAAAGTTCCCCTCACCCCTTCTTCACCCTGAGAGGGTATCAGTATCAGAGCTGTGTGAGGACATGCTGTGGTGCTCCTGCGTCCTCGTTCAACCCTGAACATGGTGCTCTGGTGGCCCTCATCACGCTACAGGTACTTTGTCCAAATTTCGCTCAGCTAAGTAGAGCGAAAATCTAATAGAGTGATATTACTCAAATACAATTATATATTTGAACTCTTTGGCCATTTATTTTGTTTCACTGATTGATCATTCCTCATGCTTATTACAGCAAAATGACCTGGAATACCCTAGCAACTATGAGAGCAACTAGCATGGAAAACATGCCACCTAAAAAAACGTAGCAGACACATAGCGCCACCTTAGGAACCACCTGTAATACTATAGCAACTGTTTGGCCCAACCTAGGCAACACTGAAGTAATAAACTGTAATACCAAAGCACCACCCAAGAAACTCAAGCCGCCCACGCAACACCACCCTATCAGGACCAACTGGAATAGCTTTGAAACTATCTAGCAACACATTACTGTAGGACCCACCAGGACTGAATTAGCTAACTGTATAAAACACCAAGCAACACAGTAGAATTCACCTAAATTTCTGCTTGTCTGAAATATTCTAACCAGCCCACCAGGTACCATCAGCCCTGCCATGATTAAAGTCACAGAGACCACCATTTTGTTTTTCTGAAATCAGCCTGAATAGTGTTGATGCCACATGATTTACTGGTAAATGTGCAGGTGTACAGGTTTTTCTAATAAATTGAATGGTGAATACATATTATCTCTGTAGGCAACATTTTACTTCTTGAGGCAACTTAATAACTGCCTTCAAAGTACAGAGGCAGTCACAATGTACAGCTAATGCTTAGTTTGAGTGAAGCAAGCAGAGTTGTGCTACTAGCAAGGAACCAGCACTAGCTAAAATTCCATCATAGTCACAAAAAATCCTGCTCCCACAAAGTCATCAGGTCATTAACTGCATTGTTTATGGAACTCTGCTCCACTGTGTCTTCCTCAAACAGCCCTGTGGCTCCCTGAGGTAGTTAGGCTAAGTGGCATGTTTATGCTAACTAACTAGCCCCATGATGTTCGGCCACTTAGCACGGCCGTGAACGGGCTTGCCTGCCAGCGCCAAGAAACATCTCGTGCAGCTTTCATGCAGTTATCAGACTAACCCCATCACACCATGAAAGTGGCCCCGATCCCAGGAGAAAGCCTCTCCTCACTTATCAAAGCTTCCACTGCCTTGCGCAATTAGCTGGCTAAATATCTACGAGGCCACTGCGTGACTGGGTGGTCTGCAAAGCACCCTTTCTAATAACGTGACAGCCATTCCCAGAACAAGTGGAAATGGTCGGTGCAAATGCTCCATTTAAAATGAAAGAAAAGACAGGGTTCGATGCGATGAAACGGATAAAATCCATCAATGGTATGTGTGTTGCGACGTCATCCGAAATGTTGTCAAGGGAGGGGCTGTAATCTGAGGCAAGTGTAATTACAGGGCTAAGCCCACTGCCAAAGCAAGACGAGAGCAAGAGGGAGTCTTGACTGCAGGACAACACTGATTGGCATCAGTAAACATTGTCAGAAATGTAGAAAATCAGCACAGAACATCAGGTCTTGGACTGATTTGTGGTAAATCTCTCTAAAATTTGACAAACCAAAGAACACATGAATTTGTTGAATTGAATATGTAATTCCCAACACATTATGAATTGTCTTGTAGTTATATCAATATCATTTTTTTGGTAATGGCAAAAATTCTACATAAACAGATTTTCTGGGGGGGGTTTCTTTTATCATCAGTGTCACTGTTAAATCTGTATAATTACCAGGAACTAATTTGTTTTTTAAATCTGCCATTGCAACATACATAAGTGTGTATGAATCAAAATGGGATGTACCATTAGTCACCAAATTACTCTGGTCCCAGGTGAAATAAAACAGGAACTCGAATGGATGTTTAGTCATGTCACACCAAACATACCACAGGACAATCCCGGAACCACCTTGTGACACCGTAGGAACTGCTTAGCCCAACCCTAGCACCACTCGAACAACAGTTTATAATTCCAAAACAACACCTACTTAGGAATAGTTTTTAAACCTTTAGGATTGCTATAGGCAACCAGAACAACCACCTAGCAACAGGATGCATCTAGTGGAAAGTGGTAGTATTACCTAGCTGCCACTCTCGGGCCCTTGAGCAAGTCCCTGTTCCAGGGGCTCTCTTGAGCTTCCTAACATTGTTGGGATATGTAGGTGCATTTAACAAGTAAATAGCACCTTTATATATATTTTTTTTTTAATTCTCAAAATGTTTTGCATAAAACTCTACAGGAGAGCTTTTTCTTGTCACAACACCACTTAGAACTCTACAAATGCTCAGAGGTGTTTGGCTTCTAATTGGAATGAAAGGAGTAACATAGTATAGCAGGGCGGTTAGCATGCTTTCAGTCGTTTAACGTTCCAGACGACCAGATTATAGTATGATTTTGTGCAAAATGTGTGGACGAAGGATACAAACTAAAGTAGAGATACAGTGGGCAAAATATGACTCCAGTAAAAGTGTCCCTTTAAACTTTCACTCGAGTAAAAGTACAAAAGAATTTGCTTTCATATGTACTTAAGTACCCAAAGTACTATGATTTTTTGTGGCTTTAATGTTCCTATTATCACTGTTGTCACAAGACTCTTTGCTTAATCAACTCAGTTTATGTGTAAAGACTTTTTAGCACACCGCTCTATTAATTAAATGATATTAATGAGTCAAACACTGATTGATATATATTACAACTATCATGAGTTTCTTTGATCATTTATTCCTCTCTAAATGTTCTGCTGGTGTTCAACTGATGCTGAATTGTATGTTGGTGATCAGCAGATACTCCAAGCACCAATCAAAACAATTTTAAAACAGAGCACAAGCTCGACCCTGATTGGTGACTCGCTGTGTGATTGACCAGTTATGTTTTTATCCTCATAAATAAAACATTCGACTGATTTTGCAAAATGTACTTGAGTAAAAAAGTAAAATATTCAAATTTGAAATGTAGTAAAGTTAAAGTAAAAGTCTCCCCAAATGGAAATTCTTCAGTACAGATACACAAAAAAGGTACATTTACTTCGATACTGTTCACCACTGGGAAGAATGGACAGGGATAGTTATGAAGTTAGGATTCTAGAACAAAATGTGGAAAGACATACAAAATAAAAATGGATTAAGAACCACGTGTAAAAGAAAGGCTCAGTTTTTCAAACGAAAAATGCTAGGACTTCGATTTGAGATGAAAAGGGAGTTTGTTGAATGTTGTTCCAGCAGTTTCAGCCTGGACATGTTTAGACCATTGAAAAATTCAAACTAGTGGAATCAAAGTACTTTTGCTCATGTTCAAGATCCATTAAAGGTTTGGAAGAGTTGAAAGGAGTCATGAGGGGATTGCAAACACTGGGACATTAGTCTTAAAGCTGGACTTGCTCAGTTGATCAACGTCCAGTAGAACTTCCAAAAATATCCTAAAGATTTGCAAAGGTTAAAGGTTCCCATCGTCTCCTTAATGACTTACTACGAGTTCGAAAAAATGACTTACTACGAGTTCAGGCTCACAGGACTCTCAAAACGTGACCGTGTGCTAGAGTCCATTGCTTATCCCCTTCGTTTTTGGTAGCTTCTAAAATTGTGCTGTTTTGGCTGAGGATGTCTGCACAGCATGTCTTGTTCTTCAAGGCCCTTTAATCTGTTTTTGGAGCTCAGGGGCTGAAGGTCCAATATGTGTTTTTTGAAGGTCTCCTTCTGTAACGTTACACGGCGAAGCTGTGGGAGCCTGTCTTCTTTGAATGAAAACCAATTTAAGGTAGCATTGTTAATCTTTTTGAGAGCTTTATCTGACATTTATTTAGCCCTCTGTAATAGATCTAATCACTCCTTGGAACATTTTGAAGTTTAAAAAACTTGAGAAAATCTTGAGAGGAAAAAAATCAGGATTCTACATGAACATTGCTCTTAGTGGACAAACATTTGGTCTATTTACTGCAGCTTCAACTGTTGATAAACTTTACTTTTGATAAATTCTTTAATCCGATATAAATCTAGGCCTGATGGAAATTTCAGCTCAGCTCTGGTTAAAGTTGTGAGTTCAAATCTCAGCAAGTAAGGGCCCCCGAGCAAGGCCCTTAACCATCAACTTCTTAGGGAAAAGGGAAAAAATACGATAATTCTAACTCACAAATCCGAATCCCTAACTCATAAGTATGGTTGATTATTTTAGATGTTTATTTTGGAAGGAGTCTCCAATTCCAGCTCCAGCAATTTCCGTTCCATACAGTTTTGAATGAATCCCCTGACCTCACCGTAAAGTGTTTCATGACACATTGCATTTTATTTGGTCAACCTGTCTTAGTCCATAACGGTACATCCTCAAGTATTTCATTCCATATTTCATTTAACCAACATGGTAGTTCTGAGAAAATTCCGAGATCACATCTTCTAGTACTTTGACATGTTGACGTGAATGCTTCTATTTTCTTCGTCTTTTTTTTTTTTTGGTTTCTGCCATCAAACTTATTTAGCCAGCATACCAGCGCTAGTCAATCAGTGCCAAGCTGCCAATTATGCTAGGCCTTAACCCTGACTTGGAATAAAACACTGCTGGCAAAAAAATACAATAAAATAAACACATAACATCAATGTAAGATAAAATAAAAAGAGGAAAATGTTAAAGCTTATCATCAATGTGTATACTCAAGCTTGGGGTCTTCATTTGTGAGGGTTCTTTGTAACAGCAAGAGTGCTTCCTGATTTTATCTTGACATGAAGACATAAATGTTTTCGGTTCTACGTGCTCACAATGGCGCCTGTGGTGCTGGTGGTGGTGGTGGTGAAGGGGTTGTTCTCACTGCTCCATTTCCTGTTCTCTACACCCACACTAATTATACATTTGGGTGGCCCTGTTTATTGATTTTGCTGAAAAGCGGCAGGTTATATTAACATATTTGCACTGCTTGTTCTCAGCAGTGCAGCATTACATGCCTTTTCCCCAGAGAGCTGCCCGAGGACCGTTCCGAAGGCAGAGACAAGGCAAAGTCAGCGTGAAGGCAGAAAAGTTTCTCTCTCTCTGTCTCTCCCTCTCTCTTTTCTCTCTCACTCTCCAGCCTCTGAGATCTTTGGCTGCCACTCTTCAGCTCCGAATTAGCGGCTATAATTCGCATGTGGTATTTCCAGTGACATCTATCTTAGACAGGCTTTGAAATCGCCTGATTAAAAGTCTTCCTCGGAAATGTCCAAAGAATTTTGGACGATTTTCTTCTGGGAGTGTCTTTCCACAACGAAGGATGATTGAAGAGCTGCGGTTTGAAGATGTCAGGAAACTATAAATAATTCCATCTTAAATTACTGTAAACAAATTCCAAAATTCCAGCCTCGCCATTTTTGCTGAAACCTAAAATACACCGATGATCGGCTTCTCTAAAAGAAGGAAAAAAGGACTGTACGGTCATGCATGTACATTCAGAAAGCATGTAAAATATACATATACAGCGTGTGTGTGTGTGTGTGTGTGTGTGTGTGTGTGTGTGTGTGTGTGTGTGTATAAATGTATATATATATATATAAAACATTTTCTTTATTATTTTTTATTACAATTTTATTGACTTTTTTGATATTATAATTTTTGACCCTCATATCACAAATTTCAGTAATATTATTTGGAAAAAGTGATACAATTATAATAAAAAAGCAAAGGATAATGTAACTGATGGTTAATATGGACAGATTTACAGACAGGTTTAATTCTTATTAATGATATTTTGTTTTACTACCTAGTATTCATTTTGTTGGTTTAAAGTACAAAACACTAGCTTGTGTTTGCTGTGAGTTTATTCAAAAATGTTTGTTGTATGGAAAAAAAAATACACAAAACATACATATAAAAAAGTAAAAAAAAAAAAATAAATGTTGCTCATAACTATACCAACACACATTTACCCACGATGTCCTTTCTTTACTCAGATAACCAAACAAAAAAAAAAAATCTTAAAAAAATCTTTTTTAATCTATAAACAGATGTTTTACCGATGCTCCAAGTCTCAAATCAAACACCAAAATCCCCCATGATGCACACATCCGGTAATTAAAACCGTCCGTGTGGAAACATAGCAAAAGTTCCTTTTGGTATCCTGGTGATTTACTTAAATTAAAACACCACAATTACATTAACACATTTACAGGAATATTTTGTGTTCATGCTCTATGTTGAGTTCGATTTCACTGATAATAAACATACATTTGCATGGTGTCGATATTAGTCCATGTCCATGTTGATTCGAGTAATAAAAAGTTAAAAAAGTATTTATTTAAGGTACATTTAGAACAAATAAAAAATATGTGATTAAGTAGTGATTAGATATTTTAATCAATGGACAGCTTTATTATATTTATATATTATTTTATATTTTACAATATTTGTATTAGAAGTTTAAAATGTATAGATTTTTATATTTGTATTTTATAATATAGTAAAATATAAAATATGTATAAAATATACATTTTAAACTTTCAATTCAGTAGTAAAAATAGTTTAGATTTATTTTAGGAAAGATTGAATTTAATGTAATCTTTATTAGATGAACATTTCCTTTTGTTTATAACATTATATTGGCACAAATAATTATTTATTTAAATTGTATTTAATTATATTGAACATGTTTCAATAGGAAGAATAGATGTGTGTATATATATATATATGTAAAATCAATACCATTTACATTATATATATATATATATATATATATATATATATATATTTAAATAAAGTCATATTGTTGGCACTTAGTATCCCAGATAGTTTTGTGTTTTGTATTTGTATTTGTGTTGTTTGTTTACTGTGTACTGAACTGTATAAGGCCAAAAAGACAATAAAAGCCATTTGACTTGACTTGAAACTGTCACTGATGATTAATCATAATTGAAAACTGTCTTTATCATATTTATTCATTTTTAGTTTTTCATTTAACGTTTGTTTATTTAACTCTGGTTTGGGTGTCACCTATATTTTCTTTCGTCTCACATTCGGCATATTACATTCTGAATCCAAAAGTTTCTATTACACAGTACCTTGGCAAAATGTGTGTGTGTGTGTGTGTGTGTGTGTGTGTGTGTGTGTGTGTGTGTGTGTGTGTGTGTGTGTGTGTGTGTGTGTATACTTGTGTATGTGTGTGTGTGTGTGTGTGTGTGTGTGTGTGTATGCTTGCATGTGCGTGTGTGTGCGTGTGTGTGTGGGTGTGGGTGTGTGTGTGCGCATGCTTGCATGTGTGTGTGTGCATGCATGCATGCTTATGTGCGTGTGTGTGTGTGTGTGTGTGTGTGTGTCTGTGTGTGTGTCTGTGTGTGTGTGTGTGTGTGTGTGTGTGTGTGTGTGTGTGTGTGTGTGTGTGTGTGTGTGGTTGTGTGGTGATCAGTAACCATGAATGAATGATTGAATCAAATGATTTAAATCTATTATAAGGTAATAAAACCAATTAAAAAAGGAAGTGAAGAGAGCAGCACTGGAGATAAGAGAATGAACTGTGTTTGTGTGTGTGCATGTGTGTGCGTGGGTGTGCCTGTGTGCCTGTGTGCGTGGGTGTGTGTGTGTGTGTGTGTGTGTGTGTGTGTGTGTGTGTGTGTGTGTGTGTGTGTGTGTGTGTGTGTGTGTGTGTGTGGGTAATCCCCCACACCACACTACACACAATCTCAGGAGAGACTGTAGGATATCTAGGCCAGGCCTGGTGAAAGTAAACATTCTCTCTCTCTCTCTCTCTCTCTCTCTCTCTCTCTCTCTCTCTCTCTCTCTCTCTCTCTCTCTCTCTCCCCCTCTTTCCCTCTCTCTCCCTCTCTCTCCCTCCCTCTCTCTCTCTCTCTCTCTCTCTCTCTCTCTCTCTCTCTCTCTCGCTCTCGCTCTCGTCCATCAGCTGGAGACCACACACTCAGACCACACAGAGTCTCAGCCAGCCAGGGCCCCTCGCACGCAACACAACCCACGCACTGTCACTCTCTCTGGTTGTGTGTGTGTGTGTGTGTGTGTGTGTGTGAGAGAGAGAGAGAGAGAGAGAGAGAGAGAGAGAGAGAGAGAGAGAGAGAGAGAGAGAATGTGTTT
>NC_139578.1:29175684-29315684 GCF_946808225.1 Silurus aristotelis
GTGTGTGTGTGTGTGTGTGTGTGTGTTTGTGTGTGTGTGTGTGTATTCCCAGTGGTTTTGAAAGAAAGAAAGAAAGAAAGAAAGAAAGAAAGAAAGAAAGAAAGAAAGAAAGAAAGAAAGAAAGAAAGAAAGAAAGAAAGAAAGAAAGAAAGCCTATTAATAATTAAAAAAAAAAAATTTATGTAAATAATTTAAATATATATATATTTATTTATTTAATTTTTTTATTTTTTTATTTTTTTCAAGAATCCAAACATGCACAGAAAATACCAGGGGTACAACACAATCAGGAAATTTTTTTAAATTAAAATCATATTTTCATGAAACATAAAAATGACAAATATCTAAAATGTCAAATTTCATAATCTTTTGGTCTTCAAAGTTCCTCGTTTTTCAGAAGGCGTACAAACTTTTGCACTCCGCATTCTAATACATGCTGTGAATTCCAGGCTTGACTTTTTTTTTTCCACCCTCAGGAGTTCCAGGTCGATGATCAGCTGCGATTCTCCCTGTGGAACAAGTACGAAGATGAAGACATCAGGCTGATGATGATGTGACGGAGGACGAGGAGTAGGACAAAAAGGACGAGGAGGATGACCAGGAGGTTGTCCTGCATCTCGGTGGAGGTACGGGTCATTAGTGAAGACCAGAGTGCACACAATTACAACAGGAAGCTCACCCCAGGGCTGTCAGGGTCCTAGCGCCCCCTAGAGCTCATTACACAAACCTCCACAACCTTATATGATATCCAGGGTTGGTTATTTTAAATGTGTTTAAAATAAAAAAATGTGTGTGTGTGTGTGTGTGTGTGTGTGTGTGTGTGTGTGTGTGTGTGTGTGTGTGTGTGTGTGTGTGTGTGTGTGTGTGTGTGAAATATCTAAATAATATACAGTAAATAAAAATACAAATAAATGCTTGGATAAAAAAATCTATACTTTTAGGGTATAAAGTAAAAAAAAAAACATTATCTAGACAAATCAGGTGAAAACAACTGAATTGTGTAAAGCAGTTAAAGAATCATGTCGAAAAAAAAAATCACAAATGTGACAATAAATGAAAAGTGGAATATATGTTTTGTTCATAAATATATATTAATTATTCCCAATAGTCTTTTCTCTTTTTTTTCATATGGTTTCTCTCGGTTACGCCGCTGCTGAGTTTTGATCCGGTCAGATTTCAGCTGTCGCATCTCAGGTTGTTCGTGAGAATGATGCTGTTACTTCAACCAATCAGATTGCAAGCTGAAGTCACAGAGGCCCTCTAGAAGGCATCCAATCACATCTGCAATTTCACCACTTTTGATTGTAAGGTCAGAAAGTGGCACCAGTCAGAGCTCACAACTCGAATATATTCATGTGGATTTATTAGCTGTTTATTATTATTATAATAATAATAATAATAATAATTATTATTATTATTATTATTATTATTATTATTATTATTATTATTTCACAACGACAGGCAGAGGAGAAGAAACGGATGCAGATACAAGGACATTTACAAGATGGACTATTTTGCTGTCATTTTCTGAGGTAAATATCGATGCTTCTGCTAGAGATGATGTATGTGGGCGGTGCTGTTGCGGCTACAGTGAAAGGAGACATTTTGAATTGTGTTGATTGGGTTTCTTGCTTTAGTGATGGCATTCATTCTTGCTGTATGAGATTCCTGTCTGTGATGCAGCGCTCTGTTCTACTGCGTTTCTCTACAGTATTGATGGTTTCTGTAATCGTGGCATCATAAGGATGGTATTAAGAGATGGATTGATTCAGGACACCACCGGGTGTAAAATGCACGACTCACAACTGCTCAAAGTTAATCGTGTAATCGTGTTGGAGGAAAATCATTGTGTGAAAAATGATATACGAAGAATCACCTGTGAAAAAACAATTCGTGTGTTTAAAAAAAAGGACACTGTGTTGCCAAAAGTATTGGGACACCTCCAATAGGATGTCTCCATGAAGTTTTGCTTTGGAATATCTCCTGCTATAGAGCGCCGACCTCAACAATATTGAACATGATCAATTGAAATGCTGACTGCACCCCAGACCTCCTCATCCCACCCACATCAGTACCTGGCTTTGTGTCTGCATGTGGACAAATCTCCAGAAAATTGAGTGGAACATCTTCCCTGGAGAGTGGAGCTCATTATAACAGGAAATAGGGAGTATAGATGTTCTAGAAAGACACCAGGTGTCCACAAACTTTTTTCCCCATAGTGTCTATGTTACATATATGAGGAAACATAACCAGTGGATAAATGTTCACACATTAATTTTGTGTGAAACCTTTTTTTTTTTTTGGCTTTTTTTTAGGGTTTTCATGTTCGAGCTGAAGTGGCGGAGTGTAGTTACGTTTCGACGTGGTCCTCTGTTCGTTGATTGATTATGTTTCTTTTCTCTTTCTCCGTCGCCCACAGGGCCACATCATGCGAGTGCTTTTTCTCCACTTGAAAATGGTAGAAAAAATATACAGCCGACAGGCGAAATTGGCTCCCCGTTCCGAGATGTTATCGTTGGTGTGTTTGTTATGAAGCCAAAAACTTCTCAGTCAAAGGTATGTGTAAGGAAAAAAAGACTAAAGAGAAAACACACTCCATTCATCACCCAGTGTGCATTTTCTCCTTTCTTTTTTTTTTTTTTTTGCTTTTGCTAATTCCTTGGGCAGTGCTTATGTGTAGGCACAGAGCAGATCCAGGCATACACACCTCAGGACTAATAAATTATAATGGAGTAATCACAGAAAAAACAGTAGGAGGTAAAAAGGAAAGAAACTGTTAGTAACGGCTGAGTGCGGATAAAAATTACTCTCCTGGAATAGACGAGAAAAGAACCTGCGTATGGGGAAAAAACGATCTGTGCTTTACGAGTGCATGTTTTCTCTCACACAGATTTATTACACTGCAGTATGTGAGAATGGGAATATGTTTCTATGCAGCAGCATGTGATAATGTGAAGGACACGTGATTCAGACGTGGGAAATAACAAAGTACAAATACTTCTTTATTGTACTTAAGTCAATTTTTCTGGTATCAGTTTTTTACTTCACTATTCATTTTAACACACTTTCTACTTTATACATTTTAAAACCAGACTCGTTAATTTAGTTTGAATCTGTTTGATGAAATGTACATTTTCTTTTTCTCGATGCACTGTTTTATGCTCTAAATGTTTACTTTTTAATAAACAAATTCACAAATATTCTCAAATTAGGTCATTCGGATGAAAGTTGAAGTGGTGCAGGTTCTCCGGTATCACCTCATTAACCGTCCGTGCGGAAACATAGCAAAAGTTCAGTTTGGTTTCCTGATGATTTACGTCTATGTTGAGTTCGGTTTCACTAATAATAAACATACATTTGCATTAAGCATTTGTCCTTGTCGTTGTTGATATGAGTATTAATCATGAGAAAAGTATCAATTTTAGAACAGGTAAAAATGAATGATTACGTTGCGATTAATTGCGAGTAACTCATGACAACCACGCAATTAATCACGATTAAATATTTAAATTTTATTTAAATTATTATATATTATATTAACAACCCTAAAAATAATATAACATGAGGTCCAGGCACCAGCGTGACACTAAAACAGGAAGTAGTAAAGGCTACTTTTTACTTAAGTACATGAAAAAAAAATTACGATAACTAAAATAAATAAATAATTCATTTGGAGAAAAATCACTTAATATATTAATAACATTTTTGTAATGTAAATTAATATTATTTTTATATATATTTTATTAATTGTATGATATCCCATGTAAAATCGTGATTATTTAAAAAAATGGCTTTAAAAAAAAGTTATGGATCAATTACATGCAAATCGATACATAATTTTTTTTATTTATTTTTTTAAGTACATAAAAAAATAAAGATTACTAAAAGAAATAAATAAATCATTTGAAGAAAAATCTCTTAATATATTAATAATTTTAATATATTAATAAATTAATAATTTTTATTAAAATTTTAATATATATATATATATATATATATATATATATATATATATATATATATATATATATATATATATATATATATATATATATATATATATATAAATTATTAATATATCAATTATTAATATATTAAGTGATTTTTCTCCGAATGATTTATTTATTTCATTTTTTTTATTTCATATATATATATATATATATATATATATATATATATATATAAATTTAAATTAAAAAAAATGATTTATTTATTTATTTTAGTAATCTTTATTTTTTTTTATTTACTAAAAAAAAAAAAAAAATCTCATGCAAATTATTACATAAAAAAAAAAGAAATGACATTTTTTAGGATCTGGGGTCAGGATCCTGCTAGATTTCTAGCTTTTTATGTTCTTTTTACCTTGGGTTTTTCCTGTTTTTCCCACCAGGGGGCACTATTTTGTCCCCGTGTCCCTCATTAGTCTCCTATTGTTCCCACCTGTGTCCTGTTAGCCAAGTTAGACCCCCAGTCTGGGAGTTTGTTTTGTGTTCTCCTTTTAGTTCCTGAGAGACCTTTTTAACATAATTTCTTGAGTTCCTGAGGTGTTTTTGGTTGTTTTTACCTTTCGAAAAAGGGCTTAATTTTGACCTGATTGTGTGATCTATGTTCTGTTTTGTACCTTTTGACATTTAATATTAAAATTATGGATCTTCCAACAATTTTCTGCAGTTTGTTCTACAAACCTCCCCATGGCAGAAGGCTGGAGCTCCTGAAATCACATATGAAGGTCAAGCCCTGACCTTAGCAGAATTGTGTTTAAATAAATAATTCTGGTCAAAAAAATAATCAAAATAAAGAAAATCATGTGTGAAATCAACTAATTATGAGAAAATAAAAAAAAAATTTTTAGATGAACAAATAAAAAAATAACTGAATTGTTTGCAAAATAATGAAATGAACTAAAAGTGAATGTTGACTTATGTGAAAAAAGTCACAGTTAAATCAAATTGAGAAAATTAAAAAAATCAAAGAATTGCGTGCAAGTGAGGGCGTGTCGCAAGAAAAATATCGCATGGAGAATCGTGTAAAAACAAATTGCATGAATGTCCACCAGATCTACCAGAGTGTGTGAATATGAGTCTTTTCTACAGTCTTATACATTCAGTTGAGGTTGTGGAACCAGGAGCTACTGAGCAACTCAAAAAATAGCTTCACATCTGAGATCATCACAGATCCAACATCAGCTTCTCCATGCCAGAGCCCTTAAATGCCAAGTCTAATGTCCAAACTCCACATGCGGTGGGATCCAAATGGCACTGGTACGTCTCTAGATGGTTTGGGATGTTTGCGGGCATTTACATCTTTAAAGGTCCACAATCTTCATGAGGTGGGACGTGACTGGAGCTGGTGCAACCTCAGGAAGCCTCGGGATGGGGAGAGAAAGAGAAGCAGTGGAGAGAAATTAGCGTAGCTGCTGTTCATGATATTAACAGCACAAGTTGATAATGTGCATGTGATCAGATGTTCTGGAGCACAAGGTTATGATGTGATGTGTGTTATGTGTAGGTCTTAAACTGGGTGAGTGTGTCTGAACCCCAAACACTGTCAGGAAGACTATTCCATAGTTTAGGAGCTAAATGTGAGAATATTCTACCACCTTTAGTGGACATTGCTGTTCTAAGAACTACTAAAAGTCCAGAGTTTTTGAATCTAAAACAGCGTGACGGACTGTAGCGTGTTAGAAGACTGGATACCCTGCACGTATCAGATTCAAAACACTAATGCTTGCCTACTAAGCCATAAGTGGTCCAGCACCTTCTTACCTCAGCGACCTCATCACACCTCGCACTGCACCACGCTGTCTGAGATCCTCCAGCACTGCTCGACTGGTACCACCTTCTCACAGGATGAGAGGTAAGTACACTTCAAAGCTCTTCTCTGTTCTGGCACCGAGGTGGTGGACTGAACTTCCCCTAGATGTTCGAGCAGCGGTCTTCAAGTGACGGGTGAAGACCTTCCTCTTTCCTGCTTTGTTAAAAGAACAATTCTCAACAAAATTGATTTATCTTTAGTTGTAATCTGGTGTACCAGTGAAAATTTGTTCATTGCTGAAGACTCAAAGCTCTGGACAAGGACATTTAAGATGCTGCAAATGTAAAATGTAAATGTAAATGGATAGATACATGGAAGATAAACCATTTAGTGTTTTGTAAGTAAGAAGTAGTAGTTTGTAGTGGAATTGAAACGTAACAGGAAGCCAGTGCAGGGATGAGAAGATTGGGGTTATATGGTTATATTTTCTTGACCTTGTGAGAACTCTTGCTGCTGCATTCTGGACAAACTGCTTGTTTATTAATGATGCAGGACATCCACCTAGTAATGCATTACAGTAGTCTATTCTGGAGGTCATGAACGCATGGACGAGCTTCTCTACATCAGATATAGATAACGTGTTTCCTAGCTTGGAAATATTTCTAAGGTAAAAGAAGGCTGTTTTTGTAATGTAGGTGATATGATTTTCACAAGTTGTTGTCCAAAATAACTTTCAGGTCCTTTAATGTCGAACTGGTATTTACTGTGTGTGTGTGTGTGTGTGTGTGTGTGTGTGTGTGTGTGTGTGTGTGTGTGTGTGTGTGTGTGTGTGTGTAAATGTCACGTTTGTGTCATGTGACCAGGAGAACAGCAAGCGATTCGGGTTTAAACAATGCCCTACTAAACGTGTACCATCCCACCCAGAGAGTGTTTAGAGAGAACACATCCTCTGAGCGGGTTCTCACAGATTCTTGAAAAAATATCCCGCTCACACACACATACACACACACACACACAAACACACACACACACATCAGGTAGCCTAAATAATCCTTCTCCTTATCCTGGCCATCTGTTTACACTCTCGACCTTAAGTCATTTAGACTGGATTAAAATCACATATGTTTAATATATATACAATTTTATATATATATATATGTGTGTGTGTGTGTGTGTGTGTGTGTGTGTGTGTGTGTGTGTGTGTGTGTGTGTGTGTGTGTGTGTGTGTGTGTGACTATCAGGGCTATTAAATTTTTCAGAAGCAATGCATTTGTGTAGGTTTTGTAGGTTTGGTTGAAGAATCCTAGGGAGAATCAGTCACAGGGTTTTTCAGAGAGGAAAAATTTATAATTCACGTCTATTAGGAAGCAAAGACCCTTTTATGATATCCAGTGAGCCCTTGAAGAACCTCTAAAGAACCTTTGAAGGGTGCACTGTCCATCATCAACCCATATGAAAGTAGCGTGTGTGTGTGTGTGTGTGTGTGTGTGTGTGTGTGTGTGTGTGTGTGTGTGTGTAGATCAGATGGGTTGCAGAGCTGAATCCTGGAGACAGTGACCAGATCTATTCTGTCTGTCTGTCTGTCTGTCTGTCTGTCTGTCTATCTATCTATCTATCTATCTATCTATCTATCTATCTATCTATCTGTCTGTCTGTCTGTCTGTCTGTCTGTCTGTCTGTCTGTCTGTCTGTCTGTCTGTCTATCTATCTATCTATCTATCTATCTATCTATCTATCTATCTATTAGTCAGACAGTCTATCTATCTATCTATCTATCTATCTATCTATCTATCTATCTATCTATCTGTCTGTCTGTCTGTCTGTCTGTCTGTCTGTCTGTCTGTCTGTCTGTCTGTTTGTCTGTCTGTCTGTCTGTCTGTCTATCTATCTATTAGTCAGACAGTCTATCTATCTATCTATCTATCTATCTATCTATCTATCTATCTATCTATCTGTCTATCTGTCTGTCTGTCTGTCTATCTATCTATCTATCTATCTATCTATCTATCTATCTATCTATCTATCTATCTATCTATCTATCTATCTATCTATCTATCTATCTATCTATCTATCTATCTATCTATCTATCTATCTATCTATCTATCTCTCTCTCTCTCTCATTGTCCCTTCAAAATTTTAGCCCGTGAGATTCGGATGATTCGTATTTTGAATGTGGAAACTGATACAAAAATGTTATAAATTATGATTCATATTCTGAATTATACGTATTTGGGGGTAACACTGTATATATACAGCTACAGGGCTCTTGGTTCTGTGCACATGTGTACCGCATGCAATCCTTTTTATAAGCAAAACATGGGTACAATCTGAGTTCGCTCACGAATTTTCCCTTTTCGCACTGTCACTGTTTCTATTTATTGTTATTATCAAACTTGAAAACATACACAGCAATGCCAGCGATATAAAATAGAAACTGGAGTTAGCGCAGTGTCACTGTGGATAATCACTCTGTACCGGGAATAAGATTTGTAGTGCGCAGAAATAGGATTTGTAAAAATCAATTTTTTTGGTACGATTTGTACTTTTTTGTTTTGTGCGAAATCGCTGCCACTCCCTGGTCATCACCGACGCTAGTGATCCAGATTCTTACGCCTTTTATGTCCAGCTTTAAGAATTTCTGTTTTCATTTATTTATTCAATATGATAAAATGTTTATTACATTAATTTGATTTATTCTGTTTTATTTAGATATCTTTTTTTATAAATTGCTTTAAAATGTAACTTGCTGGTCATAAATAAGAAGAAACTGCGTTAATAATAAACAACAACCAATTTTATGTTTTAATAAAAAGAAATTTTATTTAAACTTAAAAACGACAAATTTAAATAAAATGTGTGTGTGTGTGTATATATATGTATATATATATATATATATATAATAATGAATAACAATTATAATTTAATTAATAAATGTCATTTACTCATCTACTCACATTTTTTAAACTATTTTGAGTGTTATTGATTATAATAAAAGTAGTGTGTGTGTGTGTGTGTGTGTGTGTGTGTGTGTGTGTGTGTGTGTGTGTGTGTGTGTGTGTGTGTGTGTGTGTGTGTGTGTGTGCGTGCGTGTGTGCCTTAGTCTAAGTCAAGGTGGTCCTGCTTCCTTTCCACTTCCCCAAATCTCAAGGCACTTAGTGCTCTGTCAGATCTTCCAGCTCGGTGGATGTCGCTTCATTAAATGATGGCTTTCTTGCCGAATTACCGTGTGTGTGTGTGTGTGTGTGTGTGTGTGTGTGTGTGTGTGTGTGTGTGTGTGTGTGTGTGTGTGTGTGTGTGTGTGTGGGTGTGTGAATCATGAGGAGTGTGTTTAGGTTTGCAGGCCTCTCAGCGTGTGTGTGTCCATTTACTCAGATAATGGATTATAGACAATCAGACAGCTCCCAGCTGGAGTTACACTGCGCCGCCACAATAAGCTACACTGACACAAAGCAGACGTCCTGTGTGTGTGTGTGTGTGTGTGTGTGTGTGTGTGTGTGTGTGTGGGTGGGTGTGTGTGTGTGTGTGTGTGTGTGTGTGTGTGTGTGTGTGTGTGTGTGTGTGTGTTTTGTCATGACTAAGACATCATTAAACATTGCTGAGGTTTTTGTTCCCATCTGTAGGGTGCATTAACTTCTGCTCGCCCTCACACGTTTTAATTTTAGTTATTTTCTTACACAAATGAAAATAAGTCATTTTTATGTTTAATGTAATCAAAAGAAAGAACAAATGCCATCTGAGTGAAAAAACATTTCTTTTTGAAGTGCAAAACTGGTTTACTTTTCATATTTCTTTTTTTTCCAGTCAGATTTCCAGCATGTACATTTTCCCAGTGCTGCGTTCGACTGAAACTCGTAACTCGTAAAAAATATCATCACAAAATTCCTAAAAAAATTGAAAGTCAGGATGGTCTCCTTGACCCTGAGACCAGCAAGTGATATCAAATCAACACGGCTGCTCACAGCACCAACAGCAACGGTTTACACAGTAAATCATTCCTGTACTCGAGTCTGAGTCCTAATCCCCTGATTAAATCTGACTCCAGTGAAAGTAAAACTCCTCCTCTGCAACTAGAAGAGAAGTATAAAGATTTTTGCAAAAAAAGAAAATAGTGAGGCATGAGAACTCTTCTTGGATAATAGATGCAGTTCAGTGTTTTTTTCCTGCACATCAGACGTTTATTTAAAGAAAAATTTATAAAAAAAGTAGAGTTTTTAAAAGTTTTCTGTAATATGGTGAAGTCAAAAGTAACAAATCACACATTCAAATATAGTGAAGAAAAAGTTTTCCAAAATTAAAATTCTCTGACAAAGTACAGATACTTAAAACATGTATTTAACCACAGTGACAAAGTGAAAAAAAACACTTCATTATGTTAATGTCCACCAGTAAACACAGTATCACGCTTCTGACACGCGATCATAAACATTTTAGTCCCTAACTTTTATATCAGCCTCTAATTTTTTACTTAAAAATAAAAAATTTGAACTTTGTTAATGAACCCTAACATTTAATATCAGCCCCTAATTTCTAAAATCAACATTTGATGTTTATATCGGCCTCCAATTTTATATCAGGCCCTAACAATTCTATTGGTCCTTAATGTTTACATTCGGCTCCTAATGCTAATTTTAGCCCCAAAGTTTTTATATTAGTCCCTAAATTTTATATCAACCTCTAATTTTTAGAACCACAACATTTTTTTTCATTGATCTCTAAAACTTTATATCGGCTTATAATTTTATATATATATATATATATATATATATATATATATATATATATATATATATATATATATATATATATATATATATATATATATATATATATATTCATTTTTTTTTTTTTTTTTTTTTTATCAGCCCCAAAACTGGACCATAATTTTAATGTCAATCCCTAAATTTCATATCAGGCTTACATATATATCATCCACAAATTATTTATTTATTTATTTATTTATATAATTTTATTATTGGCCCTCAATGTTTAATGGCCCCTACTGTTAACATTGGTAAAATTTTTATTTATTTTTTTATCTTGGCCCCATAATTATTATATCAAATTCTAACTTTTATATCAACTACTAATGTTTCTCTTTGTCCCTAATTTTAATGTCAATCCCTAAATTTTTTATCAGCCCCTTACATATAAATCAGCCGCAAATTATTCATTTATTTATTTATTTATTTATCAATTTATTTATATCATTTTATTATTGGCCCTTAATGTGTAACAGTCCCTACTGTTAACATTGGTAAAATTTGTATTAATCTTTTTATCTTGGCCCCATAATTTTTATATCGGATATATATCTAATTTATATCTAACTTTTATGTCAGCTTCTAATATGGCCCCAAATTTTTGTTATATCAGCCCATACCTGCTATATTGGCCCCTAACATTTGCATGTTCCCTCGATGTTTAATGGCCCTTAATGTTAATATCAACCTTGAATTTTTAAATCAACTTGCAAATTTTAGTATGAGCCCCTAACTTTATATCAGCTCCTAAAATTTAGCATTAGCCCTTAATGTTTATACTGAATTTTATATATTATTATTACTGATCCCCGACCTTTTTTATCGGCCCCAAATGCTTATATTGTCCAACATTTTTCCATCAGTCCTCTAACTTTTTCCCTGTAACTTTCAGCCTTTTTTTTTTGGGTGCCATTTTTTTTATATTGGTCGTTAACTTTTATATCAGCCTTCAACCTTTGTATTGGCTTCTAATGTCTATAAGGTCTCTAATTTATATGTCAGACCCTAATTTTTATATTAGTCCCTAAATTTTAGATCAACCCCAACCTTTAATAATTAGTATTTAATGTTTATATATCAGCCATAATGATTTATTCTGGTCCTTTTTATTAATTTTATATCAGCCCTTAACTTTTATAACAGCCACTTATAATTCTCTTCTAATGGCCCTTTAATGTATATAATAAAACAGTTTTTTATTATGATTTCTACCTTTTATATAACTTTTATTCCAGCCTCTAATGTTTATAACAGCGCCTAACTATTTGTGCGTCCTCTAAATAACTTTTAGATCATCTGTAACTGTTGTAAAGGGTTTTTTCGATGTAAATTTTTCCCTTATTTGACATTTTGTTGCAAAAAAACCCTACAAATGCTGGTTATTGTGTCTCCATTAAACTGTGAAATAGAAGTACATTTTCAGAAAAGACCCAAGCAGACAGAGAGACAAACAGACAGACAACAGACAGACAGGCAGAGAGTTATTGTTTTCATTTGAAATTCCCCTTCCTTGCATCGGGAATCCAGGAATCAGGAAAGCGGCTCTTGTTTATTGATTCAGATCTGTTTCCTGAAATTGAAAATGTCCTGGATTTCTGCCAGTCATGGTGAGTGACAGGCGATGGTTTGGATGTACTGTTCTAAAATAAGGACACACACACACACACACACGCACACACGCACACACACGCTTCCGTTTCGATCTTCCAGGAGAGAGAGTGTGTGTGTGTGTGTGTGTGTGTGTGTGTGTGTGTGTGTGTGTGTGTGTGTGTGTGTGTGTGCTTTTGAGGGCATTGTCTCCTACACTGGAGGTGACCTGAGCAGCCTGAACGCAGAAGCGATTCTGATACGAACGTCAATGCATTATAAAAAAATAAATAAATAATAAATAAATAAATAAAAAGCACCACATATTATTTATTATTCAAAAAGTATGAAAGTATGAAGTATGACGAATGCAGTTTTCCTATAAAAGAGATGAAAATCCTTTCAAAAACTGTGTTTGTAAGAGTTGCGCGTTCTTCTCCTTACATGTTTACTTGTAATATACAGTGCATTAGGAAAGTATTCGGACTTTTTTTTATTTCTTATTAATCTGCACTCAGGACCCCATTATTAAAAAAAATTGAAATATCACATGTACATAAGTATTCACACTCTTCTCAACAACACATGAAAATTCACTCAAGTTCTCTTGATCGTTCCTGAGATGTTTCTACGCCTCGATTAGAGTTCGGCTCTGGAAAAGTATTGATTGGAGATGATTTAGAAAGGCGTAAACTTCTCTATAGTCAGCTGACAATGCAAATCTGAGCAAAAAAAACAAGCCATGAGGTCAAAGGAACTGCCTGCAGAGCTCAGAAACAGGATTGTTGCGAGGAACAGATTTGAGGAAGGATACAAAAAAAATCATTGGTGCTGCACTGGAGCACAGTGACAGGAGCTCTGGAGCTCCACACTGGAGCTCCATAATTCTCAAATGGAAGGAGTGTGGGACAACCAGGACTCTTGGACTGTGGAGAAAGGCCTTGTGTAGATCCTGTGTTGAGATGAGACAAAGTTCCAGAAGGACAACTATCACTGCATTCCTCCACTGATCTGGGCTTTATGGCAGTGTTGATAACCGGAAGACTCTCTTCAGTGCAAAACCCATGGAAGCCCACTTGGAGTCTCTTTTATGGAAAAAGCGGTTCACTGGAGAAGGTCAAGAGGGTCGGCAGAGTTTCCAAATGCACTGCATATTTTGTATTTGTAATTCCTCCAAAATATCCTGCAGTTTTCATTTCACACTTTTTTTAGACCTGGTTTCTGTTTTTTTCTGGAGGAAGTGTGTTTTTTTGCGCCGCCGTACGGAGACACAGAGGGCGTTTGTGCTGGCAGAGAGACGATCGAAACCTTTCGCCTTGATCTCATTGGTTCATTTACTTAACCTAAAATTTAAACATGTGTGAGTCCTGAGCAGATGTCAGGGCTTAAAGAAAAAGCGAGTGTACAATGTTCCTTCATTCGAGACACACACACACACACACACACACACACACACACACACACACACACAAACACAGAGACCACCCATCGAGCTGTCGTCTGAAAACGATACGCAAACCACCCAGCAAGACTAATGTCAACTCCTCACACACACACACACACACACACACACACACACACACACATATACATACACCGTACTTTCATATGGGTTGATGATGGACAGTGCACCCTTCAAAGGTTCTTTAAAGGTTCTTTAAAGGTTCCTCAAGGGCTCACTGGATAGAAGAAACTTCTTCTCTCAAAAAAATCCCCCTCAGCCGATTCAGCCCCCATACGGACATACGAAGAATCTTTACCGCTTGGGTTCCTGAATCAAACCTAGAGAACTGACACAAATACATACTTTCGGGCAAATTGATTAATATTGGATTCAATGATTTTCTCCAAAATATATGTATATATTTTTTTTTTATAAAAAAATGAATTTTTAAAATGGAATTTATTTAAAAAAAATGGAACATTTTTATTTGGTGACGTAGTACAAAAGAGGGACAAAATATATGAATTAAATAAAAGCTTAAAAACTAAATAAATAAATAAATAAATAAATAAATAAATAAATAACAACAAACAAATTTATTTTGCTGCTCCCATGTCACATGACTCGACAGACAGACAGACAGACAGACAGACAGACAGACAGACAGACAGACAGACAGACAGATAGATAGATAGATAGATAGATAGATAGATAGATAGATAGTATATATATATATATATATATATATATTTATTTATTTATTTATTTATTTATTTATTTATTTATTTATAATATATATTTATTTAATTTACTATTTTAGTTATTAACATTTTTATAAAAAATAAATATTCTACAGGTGTGTGTGTGTGTGTGTGTGTGTGTGTGTGTGTGTGTGTGTGTGTTTATTATAAATAAATATATAATTCGTATATATATATATATATATATTTTTTATTTATTTTTTTTTTTTTTTTTTTTTTTTTTTCCTGTCTGCTGCAACAGTCACAACATGTCTAAATTTTTTTAAGGTCCTATAATTTATAAATACACAATTCTTTTGTACTATATATATATATATATATATATATACTTATATATATGTGTGTGTGTGTGTGTGTGTGTGTGTGTGTGTTTATATTTATGTATATATACTATATATATATATATATATATATATATATATATATATATATATATATATATATATATATATATATATATATATATATACATACATATTCTTATTACACGCTTATAAATGTAATAAACACTGTGCTGAGTATTGAGCTTCAAGACTTTCTGTCAATAGCTTTTTGATAGTGTATCTTGTCCAGCAGGGGGCAGCAATGAGCTAAGATTTCAACTTTAAGGTTCCTCAGAGCCCTCAGTGGTGCATAAACATCATCAGTGTGGCTTGGGTCTTACTCAGCAGTCTGGACATCAGTGTTATCTTGAGCATACAACCAGATACTACTGAAATGTACTAAGCTCAGGGGTTAATTCTAACCTAACCATTGTGATTAATACAGTATAACAGACAAAAGTATGTGAACAAGAAGACCTAAAACATGCCAAAGCCCCTGTGCACAAAGCAGTAAAGATCTGCTGTACATGAGTTGGAAGATGTGCAAGACCTCCAGGTATGGAGCTCTAACCCTATGTAAACGCTGACTGCACCCCAGGCCTCCTCAGCTCCCCTACATGAGTACCTGACTTTACTAACACCCTTGTGTCTGAATGAGATCTTACACAAATCTCCACAAAATGTAATGAAACATCTTCCCAGAAGAGTGGAGGTTATTATAACAGCAAATGCAGACTATATGTGTGTTCAGAAAAGCACATACTCTTATGCTTGGGTGTCCACAAACTTTTGCTTATATAATGTTCTTTTCTAACCTTCTTAATTAGTGTCCCTGAGATTAAAGGCAATGCATCCAAAACCATTTCCCTCACCCCAAACAGATTTTCTCAGAAACTCTTTCATAAGTAATCTAGGATGTCCAAAAGGAGTCCGTCGACAACGGCCTCACACGCAAGGTGATAAATAATAAACGATCGCTGATTAGCATCAGATGCTAGTCTATTCCATGGTTTGTGTGAAATTGAAAATAAAATAAACGTTTTTTTTGTTAAATCTCGGCCCGTCTTCCCGGGTAGGACTGGTAGCACTTCTGCTTCGCGAGCTCACCTCGAGCGTGACGCTAAGCCAACGAAAGTGACCCTCCTCGCAGGAGCTTCCCGTCCGCGCTTCTCCCTCATGCTATTTTTACCTCCGAAAAATAAGAAGCAGGACCGTCGGTGGTGCACCTTTACAGGAAACAAAACCTGCTGGAAATAAAAAATCAGCGCGGACGTTTCACAGAAAAACTCGATTCGAAGAAAAACTTTGAAATCAAGCGTATTACTCTCGAGCGCTCCATGACCCTGATTTGTTTTACTACGCTGTCGAAAAAATTTCATTTTCACCCCGGGTTGGATTAGAAAATCTGGCAACGAACGAAATTGTACTGCAGTATAAATGCAATATGGCAAAAAAAACAATTTCCAGACACATGCGGTTTTTCATTAAACCGTGAGGCACACAACCGTATAGGAGGTATGGCATTTTCGCTTGAACTTGGAGACCCGAACCTGATAATTTTCCCATGCACTCCCTCCATGTAGATATGATTTGCATTGGTTGGAAGATTTGGAAGATCTCCAGGTTTAGAGATCTGACCTCAACCCTACTGAGATGAAATTGGAAAGCTGACTGCATCCCAGGCCTCATCACCTCACCTACATCAGCACCTGACTTCCACAAAATCTAGAACATCTTCCCAGTAGAGTGTGGAGCTGATTATAACAGCAAATGGAGACAAAATGTTGAATGAGATCTTCAAAAAGGAGTCCATACCAATATTATTATCAGGTCCCTGTAGGAACTTCCTCTAATCCACTGTAATGTTTCAGTGGTAGCAGTTGGTCACAGGGAGTACATACTTATTCATATGGTCTGGTTTTTACCTCTGAGGAGATGTTTGTTTCTAGAATGTTAATTACAAATATATAATGATTGATTCATCAACTGTATGTTAATGTCAGGATGCAGGACCACAGCATGGTGTCTTGGTTTTTTACACAATAAATTGTGTGCTCCTGTGTCTTATCGCTTATGCGCCTTTCGTATTTTCTTCAGCCCGAGATATGTGTGTTGGATTAGTGTGTTTCATGAAACAGAGAGTAACTGACGGTGAAGAAGAGTTAGAGCAGTCCTGAAATATCTCTGAGGTTCATGTGTGAAGTGTTTGAGGAAGAAAGGGTTAAATTACTCAGCTAACGGCTTAACTGACCGTATGAAAGTCATCTTGTCCATACACTGTCATTACTGTATTATAAATTTTACTGTGCTTGCTAAGTGCACACACACACACACACACACACACACACACACACACACACACACACACACACACACATCCAATGCATCACATGCTCTCAGCTTCTTCCCCTCTCACTCGCTGCTTGCTTTCTGAGGTGGGGGGATTTTTTGCTCATTTCCCAGATTCGCTTTGCAGCCACGTGTGTGTGTGTGTGTGTGTGTGTGTGTGTGTGTGTGTGTGTGTGTGTGTGTGTGTGTGTGTGTGTGTGTGTGTGTGTGTGTGTGCGTGCGGGGGTGTGGGAGTGTGTGTGTGTGTGTGTGTGTGTGTGTGTGTGTGTGTGTGTGTGTGTGTTATTTAAGCCCAATGTGTGCGGGTGTGTGGACTTTGTGACACACACCAGTTTACTGTACATGTCTGGTTTAAAGGAACTCACGTTTTTGCATCTTGATCACAAATGTCATGAGATTGAGAGAGAAAGAAGAAAATCTGAAAAATAAATCTCAAGACGTTGTCCGTGTTAAATCATGACACACTTTTTTTCTTGAATTATGTGTATCTTTGTTTAGAAAGAAAATTTACTTTATACTTGTCACATGTACATTACAGCACAGTGAAATCCTTTTCAGACGTATATTCAGCCGTGATACTGCACCTCTGTAGCACCGAGGGTTTAAAAGCCTTGCTCAGGGACTCCAAGAGTGGCAGCTTAACAATACTGGGGCTTGAACCCCTGACCATCTGATCAGGAACCCAGAGCATTAACCACTGAGCTTATCACTTCCCCAACATACAGCGTACATATATAATACAATACTATATATAATGTTACATACAGAGAATAGAATAGAATAGAATAGAATAGAATAGAATAGAATAGAATAGAATAGAATAATTTAATTTAATGTAAAGATAACATGCAGCATATATGATACAATATATTATAAAGTTATGTACAGAGTATATAATATAATCTTATATAATATTATATAATGTGATGTAATGTAAAACTAACATACAGAGTATATAGTTTAATATAATATAATAAAATAAAATAAAATATAATATATTTTATAATATAATATAATATAATATAATATGAAATGCTATAATTCCATTATATTAATTTAATCCATTATTTCTATGTGATTCTTAAATCTATTTTTATTCCTTATATATATATTTTTTTTTTTTCCCCCGGTTTGAATCACAGAGCAGGTGTCCACAGTGTGTGTCATATTGTGTACAATTACAGTATATATGCATTTAAATTCAAATAAAAATGTCATTTAGTGAAATGCTTTATTCATTAATTCAACAATCAACAATTCAACAACATGAATTCAACAATCATGCACCAAAAAACTCTTTTTCCCATCAATCCTAAATCAGATGACTGAAGTTTGGTGTCTAAAAACAAGTTCAATTCTCCAACACAAAAACTTCAAATCCTGGAGATATCTTGTGAAGTTCTAATTTCAGCTAATGATATCATATGAAATGTATGTGTGTGTGTGTGTGTGTGTGTGTGTGTGTGTGTGTGTGTGTGTGTGTGTGTGTGTGTGTGTGTGTTATTTCATACCTGTGTGTGGGTGTATGAGGACTTTGTGACACACCAGTTTACTGTTCATGTCTGGTTTAAAGGAACTTCAGTGAGTCTTGCTCATGAATGTCATGGTTCACGTTCTAAAAGAGAGAGAGTTTATGCAAAAAGAAAATAAAATGAGAGGCCTGGGGTGCAGTCATTATTCACATTCACACCAAAGGTACTATAGGAGGAGATCTTTCACGCCAAACCATGTAAAGTTGGTCTTCATGGCGTTTTGCACACGAGAAATGTCATGCTGAAACAGGTTTTGGTTCTTCAAGTTCAAATGAAGGAGAAGAAGAAGAGGAAGAAGAAGAAGAAGAAGAAGAGAAAGAAGAAGACATGGATATGGACAGTACTGGGACACCTGGCTTTTCACCCATAGGTTGTTTTCCTTCAATTGAATTAAGAGAACCGAACCAGTTCCAGCATAACAATGCCCCTTTCACAATCCAGCGTCATGAAGATCTGCTTTCCATGAGTTGGAGTAGAAGATCTCTTGCTATAGACCTGCAACCCTATTGAACATGATGAATGTGAATGCACCACACTCCTCCTCACCTCACCTACCTGACTTTACTACCACTCTGATCACCAAATGAGCACAAATCTCAATCACAAAACCTAGAGAAACATCTTCCCAGAAGAGTGGAGCTTCTTATAAGAGTAAATGAGGACTAACTGTGGAATGGGATGTACAAAAATCACATAAACGTCCGAAAATGTTTATCAAAATAGTGTATATTAGATCAAATTAAAAGGAGCAGGTCTTTATACCTGTGAACATACTTTGTTTACTTCTGAATAACAGTAACCCTGTATATGATACACCTGGTAATGATACACATTCCTGCCTGTTGTTGATCTTTATTATCAGTGTAATATCGTAGGTAACGGTTAATACGGCAAGTCGTAACAGGATGTGAATTACAGTGCCGAGCTCCATGAATTTCATGACCTTTTAAAGACAATTTGAAAATGAAGAAAAGATTCGGTACTTGTCGTGAGACTCATTAAAAACAGATTAACAGTTTTAACAATAGACAAACTTCAAACTTGCTTTATTGTCTAAAACAAACTCCTTTCCTTGAACATTAAATTGGAAAAAGATTCGGAATTGGAACACAGCAACACAAAGAAACCGCTGTTGAAATTTGTATTTTGCCTATTTATTATCATGTCCACATAGTCATTTAATGTGCACATGTGACAAAATTTTTTTATTTTGTTTGTCAAACTGAAAGTTACAAACCTGTTTTCAGCCCTAACCTGCTAGCGATACTGTACCAATATCCAATATCTCGGCTATTTTGACATTTTTGGCAAATGTGCACTGATTCCTTGTATCTCCACAAAGCGAAACCTGCCAATTTTATTTTCTTAAGTCCCCGAATGCAAACAAACAATAAATGATATACAAATTATTTTTTAAATATTTTTATTTTTTCTTTACAGGTTAAATTTTGTCTTTATATTTACTTTTTATTAACTGAGATAAACAAACATTTTATGGCACCTGATCATAGTTCAGTTCGTTTGACTTCCTCTGTATAAGAGAGCTAGGATATGAAACTAGGCTAAGATTGCTTGGTTTCACTCACTCCCACACACACACACACACATACACACACACACACACACACACACACACACACACACACACACACACACACAAACATATATACATATATACATAAGAACACACATACTTTTGGCTTAATATGCTTGTAAGGACCCTTCTACTAGAATAAGTATAACACCTAAATGTTACCCCCTAACATTATCCTGCTTTTTAAAACAAAATCTAAAGATTGTATTTATTAGATTACATTACATTATTAGATAGATAAAGTTGATGTGTTAGAAGCAGGTAAAATGGACAAGCATAAGGATTTGAGCAAATTGTGATGTCTGCATTGTTCGTTATCTATCAAAAGTGATCCATGGAAGGAACAGTGGTGAACTGGCGACAGGGTCATGGGCGGCCGAGGCTTACCGGTTCCCTGAGGGGAATTCCCAGAAAGAGAGGTGGTGTAGCCCTCCCCTCTCCCTGTGTCTGTCATATGCATATATCTGTCGTCTGTCGGGCACTGCCTCCCCAACCAGCATAGCGCACGTCTTACACCACTTCGACTAAAACATGCTCCTAAGGCTCCAGTGACCACTGTTCCTGCCCCTCTCCCCTCCGTGGATCTTCACACTTCTGTGCAGCTTGGGACGGTTTCTCATCAACACCTTGGGTGGTTCCATGTAATTCCGGAGTAGAACGGGCGCTTTGAGGATGGATTGGACTGTAGTTAATGTCAACAGTCTGCTAC
Organism: Silurus aristotelis; assembly: GCF_946808225.1. NCBI lineage: Eukaryota > Metazoa > Chordata > Actinopteri > Siluriformes > Siluridae > Silurus > Silurus aristotelis. The sequence goes on from NC_139578.1 coordinate 29,196,498, forward strand.
ACTGACTCAGGATACAGTTCGCTCCTGATCATCATCACTGTACCCAGCAACATTGTATATCTGCTTTAAACGGACATTCGGTGCAACCCAGATGAGGATGGGTTCCCTCTTGAGTCTGCTTCCTCTCAAGGTTTCTTCCTTATGCCATCTCGGGGAGTTTTTCCTTGCCACAGTTGCTCATCAGGGACAAACTTACTTACAAAGAACATATTTACTTTTAATCACCACATTATCTGTGTAAAGCTGCTTTGAGACAATGTTCATTGTTAAAAGCGCTATACAAATAAAAATTAATTGAATTGAATTGAATAGTGTGTACCCCCTTGGATACTCACTGGTATGCGGTACACTTCAGCTTGATCGGGGCAGCCTGCGGTGTCTCGGGGGATCCGGACCATCACCCCTACTCCATAACGGGACATTGATCCAGGAGATTCCCCAGCTTCCCGCAACACAATCAGACCAGCCCAGGCTTCCCCCACACCTGTGTGGTCCAAGTTACCCACCTGTGAGTCAGGAGACACAGACATAGCGAGGTGAAAAGTAGGTAAGAAAAGGGGAGGTGTCTGATGATGAGCGACCGTCTTCAGAGGGATTAGCCCTCATTTCCGAAGGGGGAGAGTGGGGGAGAGCGAGAACAGGCAGAGAAAAGAACGTGAGAGAGAGCTGGAGATAGGAATCGAGGGTTCGCCGGCCCCTGGGTATGCAGCCAAGTGGTCTTCCTCAGCAGAAGCAGTACGACGAACTGCTCCAGCACGCCGGGGTCCATCCTATTTGCTGGAGTATTGCCCACTGCGGTATTTCAGCAGGCGATCGGCAAGAAGTGGCAGAAGGCGGAGCACTCGCTCTGAGTCCGACCATTTGCCCAAGGTGGCCACACACTCGAATAGCTCCAGGAGATGTGTTACCAATAGTTTTCTTGGTGACTGTGGTCTCAGCTCCCTTGAGATCATTAACAAGTCCTTCCTGTGTAATTCTCACCATTAGGTGAGATTTTGCATGGAGCTCCAGACTGAGGGCGATTGACTTCTCTTTAATTTCTTCCATTTTCAAATTATCGCGCCAACAGTAGTCTCTTTATCACCAAGCTTCTTGCTGATGGTCTTGTAGCCCATTTCAGCCTTGTGCAGGTCTACAATCTTGTCCCGGACATCCTTTGACAGCCCTTTGGTCTTTCCCATGGTGGTGGAGAGGTTTAAATAGAAGAGGTTTATTCTGTGACGGGTGTCTTTTATACACATAATGAGTTGATATTAGGAGTTCTTTCTTAAAGGTTCAGGACTAATTTGGGTGTGTGAGAATCAGAATTCTTGCTGGTTTGTAGGGGATCAAATACTTATTTCACCAGATTAGATAAAAATGATTTCATATATAATATTAATTTATTATTTTTATCTGTATTCTTTTGAGATTCTTTTTCTCTCTGTTAAAATAAACCTACCATGAAAATTTTAGACTGTTCATTTCTTTGTAAGGGGGTAAATTTACAAAATAAGATCAAATAATTATTTCCCACACTATATATAAATAAACCTTATATATGTATATATGTAAATAAAACTGTGACCTGTGCACTATTGCCAAACCTACTGTTGTTAATATATATTATTAGAATGTAAACAAATTGTAATACTCTATTTAGCAAAAGTATTGGAACACCTGACTTTTTTAGCCATATGCTATGCAGTTCTTCCCCAAACTCTTCCCACTCTTCACACAATAGGACACCTTTGGATGTGGTAACATTACATTTCCTTTCACTTGACTTTAGTAGACCAAACCTGTTCCAGCATGACAAAGCCAGCTCCATGAAGATAAGCTTTACATTGTTCAGAGTGGAAGATCTGCTATAGAGCTTCATCCCTAATGAACATGATACATGTGAACACTGACTGCACCACAGGCCTTCTCACCTCACCTACATCAGAACCTGACTTTACTAACACTCTTGTAGATGAATGAGTCTGTACAAATCTCCACAAGCACACTCAAAACATATGAAATATCTTCCCAGAATGGTGGATCTTATAGGGACACCAAATGGGGAATAACTGTCAGTTATGCTGTTGATATAAATGGAATTAATATTATTGCAATCTCTAATAAAACTCATGTATGTTCCTGCTCCATCCTCCAATGATTTCAATGATTGATTTGGGTTAAAACGAGGCTTTTTGGATCAATTTAATGCACTTAAATACGTAAGTCAATGGTTGCGAATGCTAACTCCGCCCCCTGACCTTCACCCAAAAACATCATGATTTTTTTTTTTTTTTTACATGAATTAAGTTGTGCAAATTATAATTTGGACAGTTTACTTTCCCACCTTTCCTGTCCATAATTATTCTAAAATATTTGCACCCCAATTCAGGCATGTTCTCACACCGAGTGTTTACCTCACATCACCTCATCCCTTTAGGCAGATCAATTTCAGCTATTTATAATTGATGTGTTAGGTGCGTGGTTCTGTTTCACTTTCAGCATGACTCATTTTCAGCCTGGTTTCTCATCAATTAAACTCTTGGAGAACATAACACCTTTAATCTGATGGCTTCATTATTATTGTGCATTATCATGACTTTGTATTGAGTGGTATGATGAGGGAAAGATACAGTACAAAATAATCTCAGTTATTACCATCTGCAAGCTCTGCTTTTGTCCATGTGGGTTTAATCAGATTTCTCTGGTTTCCTATTGTTTTTCAATAAAATACGTTGTACTAAGTGTGTGTTTTGTGTGTGGTGAGTTGTAATGACCCGCCATGAATTCTCCTGGCTTCAGCGATGTATGTTTGAAGAGCCTTAAAGAGTTTAAAGAGCTTTTAACCTGGAATGTTCTTTACTCCGTTTTATGTTTTCTGCTATAACACATGCTAGCACATAAATGACACAAATAATATTAATTTGAATAAAAATCAGAATTTCATTTGTTCCTCAATTTATTAGATTTTCTTATATCGGAATTCCGAGTTTGGGTCTGAAGAAAATATTTCATGCTAGAGCATCCAAAGGCAATTGTGTGCCTTCAAACGTTTGGAGAAGAACCACATATGGCTGGAACAGTAAGGTGTACCAGGGCTTAAGTCCATAAACAAACATAGAATGATTTAAACTTGTAAATATAGTTCTTCAGACCACCACCTCAGGATAAACCGCTCATTCGTTGATGTATCCTCCTTTGATTAGTTAAACTGATACACCAACTCAAACCTTCTTCCTTAACCATCATTAAGACGTTCTTTCTTCCCCTGGCCTTTATGGTGGTGAAATATATCCTGTTTACATCCTCTTGTGGTTAAAAACTGGAAAATGATCGAAGTGTGTCAGAGTACGAACGCTAGAGTGGAAATCGATCTTCCTGTTTGTGCCTACGCATTCTTCAGTAATATTATATCATTTGTTTACATCGGGACAGACAATACAGCACTTTCTCTCCATGTCTGTGGGGGAGGTGAAAAAAAAATGTGGCCACTCTAAAATGTGTGCCTGCTATATCAGTGTGTGTGTTTGAGACGGCTCACGGAAAGAAGTCTTCCTGCTGGGGAAAGCACCATCCTATGCAGTGGGTGTTCTGCTCTTCCCGCTCACACTCGACCTCACCGCTACCACAAAGAAAAAAACACACACACAATTTTATCGATAGGTTTATCAATTCGCTCGTAATCTTTTTTCATGGAAGCGCCCTGATGCTTCCTTCGATTAAGCACCGCACGGCTGCTTGGTGCTGGGTGCATTCGAGCGAATTTGTGAATGAGAAACGTGGTGCGAGGTGTCAGGCTGTGGTGGAGGCCGGGGGAGGGTTAAGGTGCTGCGTGGGGAAAGAACCTCACATATAAAAGCTTCTCTGAAACTTAAAAATAGACTTATCATAAATTTCGCTCTTGAGCCCTAATCAAAACAAAATGGTTAAAGCGTAGGAGAATTTTCTCACCCACCGAGTGTCATAATACAGCATTTTTGTTTGTAATTCGTGTCTTGGATCAGACGCCATTTTGGTTTCCCGATTTGTGTATTTATGTATATATGCTCATTCAGGAAATGTAGTCTAGCTGGCATTCAGATTCAGGGCATTTGGAAGACACACTCTATTCCATTACTTCTCTCATACAATTATACACCTCAGCAGTTGAGGGTCGAGGACCTTGTTCAAGGCCTGAGAAATGGCAGCTTGGTAAATCTGGTATTTGAACTCGGAAACTTCGGATCAGAAGTCCATCATCTTAGCCACTGATCCACCACTTTCATCTTATGTTACATTAATTAATTAAAAACTGAAAATAGAAAAAAATAGAAACCCTCACAGAAAATCAAATTTATGCTAAGTCTGTTAAACTATTCATGCTAACTCAATTAAACTAGTTATGTTAACTCTAGATAACTAGCTGCATTCACAGATAAATAATGTGCTTAGTATGCTAGTCATGGATAATTCACCAGGACAATTATCAGTGGTCTTCAACCCCCGGGCCACGGACCGATACCGGTCCTTGGGTCATTTGGTACCGGGCTGCACAGATAGAATACATAACTTACATTATTTCCGTTTTATTTATTAACTGATTCTGAACAATGTTTTATTTTGGAAAATTACCAGATTCTCTCCACCACATCTGTCTATGACTCACTCTTGATGAATGTCATGATGCCTCCCTCGGTCTGATGACCAACCTTCATCCTCTACCTTCTTAAAGGGGATGCTCCGGCCGCTAACACATAATACATTACTAAAGTCAAACCCCCAAGCTAGCAAAATTAACAAAAATCAACACAATGGATTCATGTTTATTATTATATTTAGAAAATAACAGTTTTTATGCTCGTATCATTTTATTTTGTTATATTTATCTGCCACACCTTAAAGGCCGGTCCGTGAAAATATTGTCCAACATTAAACCGATCCGTGGTGCAAAAAAGGTTGGGGACCGCTGCTTTAGATTACATATCCTCCCAATTATACTACCATGGATAGCAATTCATGCTAGTCATGTGAACTTTATACAATTCGCTGTATTCTTGGCTAAAGTATCATCCTATTGATGCTTAGCCTGTATGAATCCTTGTGCTAATTATGTTAATTCTGAATAACTAGTCGTATTCAAGGATAAACAATCTCCTCAGCATGCTAAGCATGGAACATTCTTCATTCTAATTATGGTTTGACTAGCTTTATGCATCACATAGCATCCCAACTATGGTAACTATTCATAATTATAGTTATATTAACTCTATATGACTAGCTATATTAGAGCTGTACTCTACATAACTAGCTGAATTAACATAGAATAGTTATGTCCTGCATATGCTAGGTATGGATGATTACCCATGATAATTATGGCTCCCTTAAAAGTGAATTCCTACATAAATACAGATCTTACCTATACTAAATCTATACAATGATCTGTGTTAAATTTGGATGACTAGCTCTGTCCATGAGCAAAAATGGCATCATTAGTATTCCAAGTATAAATAACTGGATACATGAAATACTAAATTATGGGTGTCCCAATTATGCTAGTATCCATGATAGTTATAGTCCCCTCAGATGGCTAGCTCTATAAATAGGACACATATCATCCTAATTATGCTATGTATGTACCAGTATCCTTGCTAGTTATAGTTCTTTCAGATGACTAACTCTATCCATTGACACATATCCTCCTAATTAAGTCAAGTCAAGTTCAGTTTATTTGTATAGCGCTTTTCACAACAGACATTGTCTCAAAGCAGCTTTACAGAAATCAACAGTTAAGGTGAACGATGTGCATTTATCCCTGATGAGCAGCCATGGTGGCTGTGGCAAGGAAAAACTCCCTTAGATGTTATGTGGAAGAAACCTTGAGAGGAACCAAACTCAAAAGGGGAACCCATCCTCATTTGGGTGACATCAAGAGTGTGATTATAGTCTTTAAGCAAAAATTGGACACATCTTCCTAATTATGCTAATATCCATGTTAGTTAGAGTTCCTTCAGATGACTAGCTCTATCTATAGATACAAATCAATGAAAATATGCTAGTATCTATGCTAGTTGCAGTTCCTTCAGATGATTAGATCTATCTATAAATACACATCGTCCTAATTATGCTAGTATCCATGCTAGTTATAGCCCCCTAATTCTGCTAGGTATCTATCAATATCTATGCTAGCTACTGTATAGTTCCTTCAAAAGAATAGCTCCATAAATTGGGCACATATTGTCCTAATTATGCTAGTTATGTACCAGTATCCATGCTAGTTATAGTTCCTTAAGATGATTAGCTCTACCCATGGATCATACTGTAATAATTATGCTAGCTATGTACCAGTATCCATGCTAGTTATAGTTCCTTAAGATGATTAGCTCTACCCACGGACACATATTGTCCTGATTATGCTTTGTATGTTCTAGTATTATTATTATTATTTATTTAATTATTATTTCATTTTTTTCTGATATAATATTAATGCTAGCGAGAACAATGTCCACGTTTTTACAGGAATACTAGGAAGTCTAATTAGCCTTAGAATGTGGGTTTCATTTATGTGTGTGTGTGTGTGTGTGTGTGTGTGTCTGTGTGTGTGTGTGTGTGTGTGTGTGTGTGTGTGTGTTCATAATGCTGAGTATAGTGCTGTCACTCTGCAGACATTTCGGTTGAATAACACTCTTACAGTAAATGTGAGTGTGGAGTATTAGTCAGCGGGTGAGTTCAGCTAACCCGGTTATTTAGCATGTGGGTGGGGGAGCTACAACTGTTCTTGTGTTTTCAAATGTCATTAAAGACCTATCGGGTCTACACACACACACATACACACACACACACACACACACACACACACACACTAAAAGAAACACACAAAGCACTCCATTCTCTCTTGAATTCATTCAGACACTTGCACTTCATGATGAGTCAAATATACAGTATCAATTACACTATTACAGTAAACCATTAAAGAAATGAGAGAAAATCGCTTCAGTCAGTAGCCACCTAGTTGGGAACGAAGAGTTTATGCTGTTTCAACTAAAGAATGAATCGTGGATCGTGTCTCGTTTACATACACAAAACAGGTTTGGGTTTGTTCTCTGTGTGTGTGTGTGTGTGTGTGTGTGTGTGTGTGTGTGTGTGTGTGTGTGTGTGTGTGTGTGTGTGTGTGTGTGTGTGTGTGGCCACAGTGAAAGTGCAGTGGCTTGGTTAGGATAAAAGGAAGTGTTGGTTAGAGAACAATGCAAACAAGGATTTTAAAAAAAAGCCTCTCAGTTTCTCTGGGAAAATGAAGTTCAAAAGTCTAATGAAATAAATATTTTTAACAGAAACGTATAAGAGAAGGATCAAACCACGGCACCTGTGTTTTTTCTAGGAAGGTACCTGCTTTCAGTGTTGTAGCAACATGCCTCCTCATAGATTCCTAGCTAATAAATAAGTAGTAGAAATAGAAAATAAGGACTGAATTAGGAAGCAGCATTTTCAGACACATGCATGTTCTATTAAACCTGAAAAAAGTCAAGAAAATACAGACTGAAGAATGAAATATTTTTAATAGTGCATCATAGTGCGTTACATCTTTTCTCCAGATTGTTCTCCCGAATGTAGATTCAGCGGCGTCATAGACGTTAATACACAACTTCACAATCCGCAGAAAGCCGTGCTTGCAGTTCTGGGATAAAAAAAAAAAAACGTTACTCTTAAGGTTTACCTTTCGAGGCCTTTTCTACTGTATACAGTATAAAGTAATGAAACTCAAAAAATGCTTTCCCTTCCCTAAATCCTTCTAAACAACTCGCCAAGAGACTGTCTAGGGGTTGGGTGACTGGAAACGAAAAAAACGATAAAATAGTAGCCTTTCGGTCTTAAATCGTAAAATTCTTGGATGTTTTTTCGTTGCTGTTATTGTTGCATCAGGTTCAAAACAGGTCATAAGGCATTTATAACAACTTTTTTTTTATTTGATATAAGATTTATATGTATTGCGATTTTTATAAATTGTTTTATCATTTTTTTTTAGCAAATTGTTTATACATTTTATAAATTTTTATTTCATTTAAGTTCGACTATCCTGCGTGAAGCCTATCCTGGGATTTCATTAAAAGTTCTTTTATATTGTTTATAGAATTTTGCTGTATAAAAAGTAAAAAAAATTTTTATTGTTTATTTATTTATTTATTTTTCTGAGCATCACATTCCACTCGTTTGGGAAGCTAACAAGAGTGTTATTGAAGTCAGATGAATTTTTTTGAATCACTTGTGAAAGAGTTTCTGAGAAAATCTATTTTGGGTGAAGAAAAACAAAATGGAGGACAAGAAAAAAAAAAGAAATGTGTTTTCGGATACATTTGTAGGTCATAACGTTTTAGTCATAGATGCTAATTAAGAAGGTTAGATAAGTACATTACATGGCACAACATTTGTGGACTCCTGAGCATAGGATCATGTAATTTTTTTTAACATCCCATACCTCATTAAGTCCCCATTTGCTGGTATAATAAGCTCCATGCTTCTGGGAAGATGTTCTACTGGATGTGGAGATTTGTGAGGACTCATTCAGCTACAGGGAGTGTTAGTAAAGTCAGGTACTGATAATCAGCCTCACAATTAACTGGGAGATGTGACTTTTTACCTGGATAAAAATGCACATTTGTCACATCTCCCAGTTAATTGTGAGGCTGATGTTCAGAGATGATACAGGCCTTGCTCAAGAGCCCAACAGATCCATCTTACAGGTGCGAGGGCCTGAAACCTCAACCTTCTGGTTCTGCCACCCCATTTAATGTTATCGAAATGAGTAAGATTAATAAACTCGTGTATTTTCAGTGAAATGAAAGCAAAGCATAACGCTTATAAATGTGTGAAAGTGCAGTTTGCCCTGAACCACAGTATTTATCACGTGTTTGAAGAATGGAAAAATCTTGTCATGTCATCGCTCATCAGGGAAATCAAAGCTAACTGTTTATTTATAGCTCATTCAGGGTTCGAGTTGAGTTATTTACATCATTTTAGGGTTTCTAATGAAGAAAAAAAAGATTTGTGAGATCCGGAGTGTGTCTATTGATCTAGATAGTGTTACAGTTTCTTTTTCTTTAGAAAAAGTCAGTAGAAGCTTCAGAAACAAGAACCTGCCTTTAAAACTGCCTTTAAAACCTGCAGAAAAACAAAAAACAAGCAACTGCTTTACAAACTGGAGAGGGGAAAAAAAGGAATAGAAATTATGAACCAACGATTACAAGTACCGGCCTTTACACCTGGAAAAAAACAGGCATCTGCTTTACAACCAGGAATAGAAAATATGGACCAAAGAACTTAATACCATCTGCACACACAAGAACCTGCCTTTAAGACATGGAAAAAAATCAGGGATAGAAAATACAGATTGTTGGAGTAAATATAATATTCAAAGACAAGCACCTGCCTTTAAAACCTAAATAAAAAAACAATCAGGGATAGAAAATATGTCTTAAAGAAGTAAATAGTTTTTTTCCTTATTTCCCAAGTGTCAAATGTGTGTGTTTAATTAGCATTTTTTACTTTTATTAACACACGCCAAACCAAAAGATCCAGAATGACTGCTCGCTCTCAGATCCTCATGCGACACTTTATTTTAAGGAACACACGTACGCCACACTGGGTTAATAAAGGTCTTATTGTTTGTCCAGTGAAGCCCTTTTATTGCAGGTTGACAGGTTTAAAGGTTACCATGCATTCACATAATACACTTTTTTTTTCAGCTATAATAACATGCAACAAACACAAACATAAGAAAAAGTTTATTCATATAAAATAGGTGGCATCAAGTGGCTACAGAATGAATGCTGTTGAGCTGCTCATAATTTGTCATGAAGTAGGAAGAAGAAGCACAATTTCTGTCCCTAATTTCAAAAATTCCATGACAGTCCAGTAGTTTGGATTTAAAATATCTCTAGCCATGTAGCTAGGTTCTGGTCCAATATGCTGATTTTAACTAAACACATGTTCCTGGCTGTCCAAAGGATCTGATACACTAACCATTACACGTTCGATTATCGAAAGCTAGAATCACTGAGACACGTCAATTTCCCCTTACATGATTATCATCTGTGCTAGAACTCTTTCTGATCCAGAAACGCACTGTTGTAGGGTTTCTAGTTTTAAGTATTGTGCCATAGGGACTACTTGTGATCCATCACAACTCAGATGTGCTTGAAAACTATCTATTTTGAACAAAAAGGTTCTAATTTAGTAAAAATGCAAATAATACTCGATCTGTACCCGATCTCCAGATTTGCACTAATACAGGTCTTTATAAATGACTAATGCATACTGAATCAGCCTTAATTAATCGAAATATCTAGATCTGAATTAATCCTCTACGTAAATTCTGCGTGTTCCTAAAAATACCATCTCTTAGGGAAACTATGAATATGTCATGTGTCTAAAATGTCATCTCTGGATTCTCTAAACTATAAACGTCTCGATTTCTGTACTCGTTTTTTTTTTTTTTTTTTTTTTTTGGGGGGGGGGTTGTTAATTTTTTTATAGCATCTTCAAATATGCACCTGCCATGAAGCCTAATGAAAATGATACGAGAAAATACGGACAAAGGAAGAATATCCAGATTTAACGTTCCAGATATAAAAAAAACAGGCTTTAAAAACCTGGAGAAAAATATCAGTATAAAAAATACAGACTGAAGAAGAAAAATGACATTTTCAGACACAAGCACCTCTTTTTAAACTTCATATATATAATTAATTTATTAAGTAATAAAACATTTTTTAATGAAAAAATTTTTTTTTTACTTAAGAAAATGAATTGGCCCGAGTACAGTGCGCATTTTTATATATATATGGGCTGGCAATCGATTAAAATATTTAATCGCAATTAATTGCAAGGTTGTCATGAGTTAACTTGTGAATAATCACACATTTGTCTCTGTTTTAAATGTACCTTAAATTAAAAAATTTCTAGTTTTTAATACTCTAATTAATCAAATTTTGATGCTTTATGAAAATGTATATATTTAGTATGAGTGAAACCGAACTCAACATAGATCATTAAGACAAAATATTCTTGCAAATGCTTTAAAGTAAATATGGTGTTTCCATTTACGCAAATCATCAGGACACAAACGGAAATTGTGCTATGTTTCCACACGGACGGCTTTAATTGCCGGGGTTTTGGTGCTTGATTTGAGACATGGCGCATCAGTTAAACAAATGTTTATTGAATAAATGTAATTTTTTTAAATATCTGAGTAAAACAAGGATGTCGTGAATAAATGTGTGTTGCGTTAAAGGTTTTCATTTCGCCTCTTTTAGATTCTGGTTTCTTCCATTTGCGGTCTTTTATATTTATTGATGTATATTTTGGATAAAAATCGTCAAACAGAAATGCACGCCGCATTAATCGTTTGAGGTTAGATTAAGATTAAGATTAAGATTAAGGTTAAGATTTTGCGTTAAGAAAGCGAATATGTTTGTATGCAAATAAGACGACCCTGTGGCCGGTTCACTACTGTTCCTTCCTTGAAGCACTTTTGATAGATACTGACCACTGCAGACCAGGAACATCCCACAAACTTGCTCAAATCCTTACACTTGCCCATTTTCCTGCTTCTAACTTTTTGAGGACACGATGTTCGCTTGCCGCCTTATAATACTAACAGGTGCCATGATATAGAGACAATCAGTGTTATTTACTTCACAGTTCATAATGTTATGCCTGATCAGTGTATCAATCAGTGGATTCAATGAACTAAATGGCTTCTACTGAGATTATTATTATTGGCTTTATGCAGAGGGATTGTCATGCTGGAGCAGATTTGGGTCTCTAACTTTGTGGTAAAAATCCCAAAACTTTTGCTCTTATTATAGTATATAACTGCTGAAGGCTTCACCTTTTGTGCCTCATCGAACCTCCTTGAACATTATAGTAATGAAACCCAGTGGAACTTTCTCTTCCCTAAATATTTCTGAGCAAAAGCAAAACTGTTATAAAATACCGTCTGAGCAAACGCACAGTGAAGAACATCCACCAGTGACCCACACCCACATCTACTATTTAAACTCTAAATCCTATACATCTGTACCTCCCTAAATGTAATAATACATGTTTAACCTGCAACAGGACAATCTTATAGGAATTCCTTAATAAACTAGACACTTAATTAAACTCCATGCAGTTGAGGTTTTTATACTGGATTTAATGGAACCTGTGTGTTTTTGAGTCTCACCGTGGTTCTCAAATGATCTCGGGCCACGTGACCACTGCAAGCAGGGTCATCCAATCGAACTAGACCAGCGCTGTGGTAGGTTTCTATGGAAATGCAGAAAGAGGTTGTGGGAAAGTGGATGTGAAACACCTGGCTGGTCAGCAGGTTCGCCATTTTAAATACGGACCTTCGGTTTCACACAAAGGTCGTGGGTGCGAAATCACGTCGCCGTCTCTTTACTGTTAGACTTAACAGGAAAAAGAAAAAAATCAGCACAGTATGCAGTATGGTTTTTTTTTTCTGTATGTATAATGAGTTAACACTGCAATTGTTTCTGTATTAAAAGCTACAGCAGTGTTCTTTATTATTATTAAACACGTGAAAACGGATGGCGTTTGTTTTTTTCATCCTAAATGTTAGATAGTAAAGGACTGTATATTGACATTCATTTCCTTTTACAAGTATAAAAAAGTTTTTTCCCTTGTTTGAAACAGCTAGTCTTTGATGTTTTTTGGAAATTAGTGCATTTTCCTTTCATTTCTATGCCACACACTATGTAATTTCATGGTGTAGAGATTTCCTTTGACCAAATATATATATAAAAGTGCAGACTTTATTTTCATTGGAAAAATCCTCCCCAGACAGTTCATTTCTCCAAAACTTTCAGATGAAACACTTTTCCGTGCTTCATGTAAAACTCAAATATTCACTTCCACAATCCCTGTGATCTCCAAGATGAAGATAAGTTTTAAAGTATCCAACAGTTCAACGTTTAACAGTTTGCGAATGAATCATAATTGGATCCTAATTTAGTTACTTGGTGTCTGGAAATGAAGGGCTACTTTCCATCAGAAACACTGACTCAATGACAAACAAGTCCACTGATGGCATCTGCATTCATATCAACTAGTTTCTAAATAAATAATCATTCGATTGTTAATCAGAAATATAATAATTGTCCAATATTATGTGTCAGGCAGTCGTTCATGCAATGGAATGCAAAATAATGATCCTACTAAACAGCTACAGCTTCAATTAGGGTACAATGTTCGGCAATCAAATATTTATTAATCAGTCATTGGACGCATTTTTAAAAGCTGGCAGCTGCACGTTTCTTACCTTCACCACCTTCTTCCATATGGATACATTTTCTGTTCTGATCGCAACAAGTCTGGGCAAAATACAGAGTAGGCACCAATCAGAGGCCGCATTTTTATGATGTCATCATGTACTACATGTCATCATGTAGTATTTGACACTATTTTGAAGCTACAAAAATACCAAAAAAAAAGTATTACAAAATATAAAGCCATTTTCATCAACCCTCTCAAATACAAATGAATTGAAATAAATGTGTCATAAATACTGCACATCGCTGATCGTAGTAGGATTTACAGCAGAAGATCTTCCACTCTATCCCATGCAAAGCATATCTCTCAATAGAGCTGGCATTGTGCACATTCTGGATCAAAAGTCCAAAGACGTCCAACGTCCAATTGTGTGCCTCCAACGGTTTGTGGAAGAACCACATATATCTGGAAAGTCGCATTGGTGTCCCAATACTTTTGGCTGTATGGTGTACAAGAAATGCTAACGTGTGTTTTACTATTTCGTTTTAGTGTTTTAGTGTTTTAGTGTGTTTCATGTTACTTTCAGTCAGTTTTGTCTCTGATGAGCATCTTAGTTTTTTCATCATGCTATTTAAGAAACACCTCCACTGAGGGACGCTGGACTTTTTTCTGCAATTCAAACACTTTATTATCAACTAATCATAATAATAAAGAATAAAACAGAAAACCAGAGGGGAATGCCACGATCCGTCTGATGCATGATGTAATCATTAGACACTATATATAACTGGACTGAAAGCAAAACTATACTGCATTATAATATATTACTACATACAAAAAGATGCAGAAGCTGGATAGCGTGTTTACTCGAATTCTCTGTGTTTTGTTTTCAGGGAATCCTGAGGTGGTGTTTATGAAAGTTGTTTTTTTTCCATTAAGATCTAAGACCGGCTCCAAATCTTCAAAATCCCCCGACCCAACTTTTTTTTTTTTGAGAATGGAAAAATTGCATCATCAAGCAGCTCAGAGCTCAATCATTATTTATCATCAGCCATCAATCAGAACCATGACTTCTTGGCAATGTTTTTTGAGACAAACGATTTGGCTTATTGTTAAAAATGTTATTGTTTTATCAAGAGGAAATGGAAAGAAAAAGTCAATCATAACTTGTTGCTTAGCACCTGCATTAATCGCAAATGCTTCTGAGAAACATCTGAGATGGTTTTATTTCTCTCTAACATGGTCTCTAGACACAAGCAGCTGCATTTAAATGACAAGAAGAGGACAAAAATTCTGAAATAGAAATTACAGACTGAAGAACACTAGTCTCCTCTGAACACTAGAAAGTCTTGCCCTTTGCCCTTTAAATCGATCAGAGATAGAAAATACAACCACAAACACTTGCCTTGGAAAACAAAAAACTAAATCAAGGATAGAAAATATGAACTGAAAAACTAAAATTGTGTATACAGACATATTATTTTTTTAAGCTAAAAAAAAAATTATAAATAAAAAAATGTTTCTCTCCTGCTCTTAAAATAAAAAAATCAGGGATATAAAATATGGACCAAAAAAAGCAATAGGATTTTTAGACACAAGCAGTTACCTTTAAACCTGAAAAAAATAAAAAATTAAATAAAAATTAAAAAAAAAAATAAATAAATAAATAAATCAGGAATAAAAAATATAGGCTGAAGAAGGAAAGTAACTTCTCTGGACACAAGAAACTGTTTTTTTTGTTGTTGTTTTTTTTATTAAAATGATTTAAATTACATTTAAATTATCATTAGAATTATCATTTAAAAAATCAAGGATAGAAATTGTGGACTAAAAAGAGTATTTCCAGACAAACAAAACAAAAAAAAAAAAAAAAAACAAGGATTAAAAAATACATATTGAAGTAAGAAATAGCTTTTTCAGACACAGGCACCTGTCTTTAAACCTGGAAAAAATCAGGACTAGAAAAAAAAACATCTTCAGACATAAACACTGCCATTTAAACTGAAAAAAAAAAAACATATAGCAGGTATAGAAAATGCTGACTGCGGTAATAATATAGCATCCTTAGACATAAGCACCTGTTTTTAAACTTGAAAATTGTTTTATATCGAAGCTAGAAAACGCCGACTATAAAAGAAATTTTTTTTTTTCTTCAAGAGAAATTATTGCTTAGAAGCTGCACTAATAACGAATGAGTGTTTGTTGGTCCCAATATAGCGTTGACCTTTTGACCCAGATTTCAAAATTTGTTAAACATTAAAAAAATATTCAATAAAAAAAAGGTTCAATATCTGACCAATCAGAAGCCAGAATTCACCAACACTCTGGAATTAGGAGATAATGATATAATGACATGTACGGCTTGTTCTTTTCACGTGCAGTTACAGTTCTCAGTGGTTGTGAAACCAGTTCTGGTTGTTTTATTACCAAATGTATTACATGAAATGTAAGTTAATAAGCCCACCATCTTGATGCCAGGAGGAAGCTATTTTCTGACAACCATTTCCTCTGCTAGTCCATCATGCTGGAGATAACATCAGAGTCAGTGCTGAAACAGTCTGAGATGAGAGAAAAAATCTGTCAGCGAAAAGTGGCCCTTTTACTGGAACAAACCGTTGCAGGAGAAAGAGGATGGTGAGAGATTATAGAGAGAGAAAAAAAACACAGAATCAGAATTTTCTTAGAATTTGTGAAGAACCATATTGTTGGATGTTACAAGAAAAGAAAAAAAAAAGAAAGGACTTTTAGGAGTTATTTGCTGCACTCATGTTAAAGCTTTTTCTATAGAAAATTAGCGATTGTTCAGTGAGGAACATCCAGAAGAACCTGTTATGGATCCAAGATTGGATTTGAACTGTAAAAAAACATCCTGGGTGGTAGTGCTTAAACAAATGAGTTAGTAAACTCTCTGGCTTTGTGTCTATGTGATCTGTTTAGCATTACTCCACTGCAGCATATGGACAATGTTGGTGTGTGCTTCTATTTGAACATCTCATTCCACACTATAGAGTCCCCATTTCTGTTCTAATAAGCTCCACTTTTCCGGGAAGATGTTCCACTAGATTTCATGGAGATTTGTACTGATATGTGCCCTTTAATTCAATAGGTTTGAGTTCAGAGTTCTTCAGCAGGAGATTTTCAAACATCTTCCAACCCATGGACCCATATCTTCATGGAGCTGGCTTTGTGCACAAGTGCATTGTCGTTGCTGGAACAGCTTTGGGGTTTAAGTGAAGGGAAATTTGAACGCACACAATCGATTCAATTGTGTGTCTCCGTGTTCGCGGTGACAGTTTGAGGAAGAACCGTGTATGGCTGGAGAAGTCAGGTGTCCAAGTGCTTTTTTGGTCTGTATTGTGTACGTTTGCAGGAGGTCTAAAGGCTTCTTCATGCTTATAATCAGCAATTCCAGGATGAGTGCAAAAATCA
Organism: Silurus aristotelis; assembly: GCF_946808225.1. Lineage (NCBI taxonomy): Eukaryota > Metazoa > Chordata > Actinopteri > Siluriformes > Siluridae > Silurus > Silurus aristotelis. Next base: position 29,213,154 of record NC_139578.1, read on the forward strand.
CAAATATCTACCTGAGAGAGTTTGAGCAGGAAGTTATTCGTTATGTTTTTGTTGGATGGTGTTACTCATCACGCGACCATTCCTTAAGAGATCGTTTTTTTTTGTTGTTTTTTTATATAGTGTGCTTTTTTTTGCGTTATATGACTGAGTTGTGCTAAGTTTGGACTATTCGGTGTGACAATCGCTTTCAGAACTGAAATGAATAAAACCAATTTCTGTTACAGTGGGGATCCACCTTATAATTGGGTTAGGGTGCAGAAAAGCAAGTCATATTTCCTTAAACAACAGGCAACAACTCATATTAGTCCCCAATAACTACGTAGCCTAGCATGATTTTTAGCTTCGATTTGCTAATATCGGTCATGCAGGCAAAGAGATGAGTTTCGCCACCTCGTGCAAACGTCCTCCATGTTATGTTTTCATGTTTGTCTGTCTAATTTGCGACGTGATTTGTCAAAAAAAAAAAAGAACGAGTGCTCTGCGTTTTTTTTACTCTCATTCCGCTGATATGAAGCTTGTAAGGCAATGAATGATGGTGTTCGTTACCATGAGAGCACGTATTGACGCATTTCCTGTTTTCATTCATTCATGTTTAGTATCCTGGTTTGGGCCACGGCGCCCAGATCAGACGACCCATTTGTATATTTTATGATCAACAGGACTAACTATGTTGGTCAGGCGAATGAAAACTAGTGTATGATAACTGCAGGATCAGTCTGGAGTAGGATCTACACCATGGGATCCCATGTACAAGGTGATTTCCTACTAATGCTGACTCAGAGTTATGTATTTAGGCTGATACTGTATGTGCATGATTGCACTCTCTGCATGCATCCTAAGGGAGTTTCTCAAACCTCTACATGGTTTTTTGGTGACTCAGGACATCAAGCCTGGGGTTCTGATAATTCGAATGAGACATCCTTAAAGAAAACGAGTTCTTTCTTTGAAACGGTATGTGTTTGTGTGTTGGTAACTGGTGGGTGGGAAGTCCTGCGTGGGCAGCACAAAGCCTATAGAGGGCAGACGTATGGCTTGAAAGACGACATCAAGGAAATAGAAGCATTTTTTAAAGCAGACGCTTCAAAGACACAGAAGCTTCGGTGGCTGTAAAGAGGAATCCCCTTAAAAAGCGTGAGCCCACCGTGTCCTTTAACTGCATCGTGTTGTTACTTACCAGAAGTGTGATGTCACCCTGCTTGGAATAGAAATGTTCAAAGAGGTTCAAAGACTCAAAATCTCGTGCACAAAGGGGTGCCAACACTCTGCTTGCAATGCATTTGAGTGCAAAAGTTTGTGCACCCCGAGCATTAAAAAGGATTCCTCAACAGGACAAGAGGGCTGTATTTTGAATTAAGTGTATGCTTAGGGATGGATTGGGACACTATTTGTGTTATGCGCATAAATACGCAAATATTATATTATTCATTAACATTAAGAGACGAAATCTTATTGTGGGACGTCACGTGAAGCGAGTTGATGATGAATCAGTGAGCTTAATTAAATACATAAGTATAGCAAGCGAGCAGCTGCCTGCCTTTGCTTTACCATAGAGTGCTCCGGATTTGAAAGAACAAACATATTACTTACTAGGCAACTCGAAAGTGGAGTAAAAGTGGCAAATCAAGTCGCCTACACCCAACACACACATGCACGTTCCACTTCGAGTTAGTGTCTTGCAAAGTGAAGCTTTTACGGTTTAAAAAAAAATAGAAATGACAGAACAGTGAAATATTTTTTGTTTGCACACAGTATGTCCTAAAGTCAGGTTCAGAAGCATGATAATGCATGCCATCCATAGAGCATGTACATTTAAAGGCCATGTTTGTGGTTCAAACTGCTTGAAACCCTCACCAATGAATCACTTAACCACAAAATAAATGCTGTAAGAATCGTTACAGATTCAATACAATGCACTGGATCAAGTGCTGTTCTTTAAACTTCTCCATAATACACTATGGAGGCCATTTTTAAGTGATTAATGGCATAAGTAGGGACATAATGACCTCAAATGAACTGTGCAATAGAAAATAAACACAATATACACATTTATATTTACGCTTTTGGCACATGTTCTTATTCAGAGTGACTTACTGTACATTTATCTCATTTAAACTGTAGAAATGAGCAGCTATGGGGCCCAGGAGTGGCAGTTTGGTGTGGCTGGTGTTTGAACTCACAACATTCGGATCCAAAGTCCAATGATCTCTCTCTCTCTCTCTCTCTCTCTCTCTCTCTCTCTCTCTCTCTCTCTCTCTCTCTCTCTCTCTCTCTCTCCTCTCTCTTGTTAAATAGGTTCAATCTAATTTCATATATCATTGTGTGTATCATTGTATGTGCTTTGACATTTGTGTAACCAAACACAGTGTGGAAAATAATGATTTAATTCCCTGCTGATTTTCAAAATGTCCCCCTTAAAAAGAAATTAACAGTCTAGAATTTTTAAAGTAGGGTTATTTTAAGAAAGAATTCAAAAAATATCCAAAAACACATTAATTAATTTGTATTTTTTTATTATTAAAAAATAACTAATATCAACTCGTTATGTATATAAAAGACACAGAATTACCCTCTTCTATTTAAACCTCTCCACCACCATGGACAAGACCAAAGAGCTTTTAAAGGATGACAGGGACAAGATTGTAAACCTGCACAAGGCTGGAATGGGCTACAAGACCATGAGCAGGAAGCTTGGTGAGAAAGAGACCACTGTTGGCGCGATAATATGAAAATGGAAGAAATTCAAGAGAAGTCAATCGCCCTCGCTTTGGAGCTTCATGCCGAATCTCACCTCATGGAGTGAGGATGATTCTGAGAAAGGTGAGGGATCAGTCCAGAATTACACAGGAGGAGCTTGTTAATGATCTCAAGGGAGCCGGGACCACAGTCACCAAGAAAACCATTGGTAACACACCAAGATCCCTCTGCTCAAGATTACACATGAACAGACCCGTCTAAAGTTTCCTAATGAACACCTGAATGATTCAGAGAAGATGAGAAAATGTGATGTGGTCAGATGAGACCAAAATTGAGCTCTTTGACAGCTCAACTCGACTTGCCGCGTTTGAAGGCACAGAAATGCTGAATATGACCCCGAAAACACCACCGCCACTGTCAAACATGGAGGAGGAAACATTCAGCTTTAGGGCTGTTTCTCTACTAAGGGTACAGGAAGACCACCACATGAACAGGGTCATGCACTATATATCTTGGATGAGAACCTCCTGGCCTCTAAACACTGAAGATGGGTGGTGGACTGGACTTCCAGCATGACAATGACCCAAAACATAATCTGATGGTCTTGTAGCCCATTCCAGCCTTGTGCAGGTCTGGAGTCTTGTCCTTGACGTCTTTTGGCAGCTCTTTGGTCTTGCTCATGGTGGTGAAGAGGTTTGAATGGAGGAGGTTGATTCTGTGACGGGTGTCTGTTATACACATAAGTTGATATTAGGAGTTTTTTCTTAAAGGTACAGGACTAATTTGTGTGTGTGGGAGTCAAAATTGTTGTTGATTTGGTACGGGATTAAAAAAAATTTTCACTCGATCAAACACATTTATTTATAACCTTCTTTTGATGTTGTTTTTTTGGATTTTTTTAATATTCGGTATCTCTGTTCGAATAAACCTACTATTAAATTTCTTTGTATGGGGGTCAACTCACAAAATCAGCAGGGGATCATATAAATATTTACCATACTGTACACGAAAGGAACTTTTGCACCCGGCTCTATATGCATTTTAAAGTGGCAAAATTTCTCAACATTACATTAACTACTAATTTAATAAACTATAGCCAGAAAATTCAAATTCTGAACCCCCAGCGACATTCCCATCCCATCGCTCCTGCTTCAATACGATGTGAAAACAACCAAGCAACGGCCATAAAGGCAGTACCCCAAACCCTGGTTTATCCGCCCCTTCCCCCTTTCTCATGTCTTACATCTTTTTGTTTTTTCTTGTGGGCCGGTCTTCCTGTGCACCTGTGAATCGAACTTCCTGTCTTTCTCTCCTTCTCTATCTCTATCTCACCCGCTCTGTGTCTGTATTACCCCCTAAACCGCAACCCCCCCCCCCACCCCCACCCCCCCACGACTGCCGTCACCCAAGCATAGCTGCATGTTAAGCAGTCAGGGGCAGAGACACACACTCTCACACACATATTACACACACTCACGCACAAACACACACACACATACACATATGCACAGTGAGGGTGAGAAGCTCACATACATGCATGAATAGTCATACAGATATAGAGATATACAAATGTAGGCCCACACACACACACATACTTTCAGCTCACAAACGCTTTGAAAAAGTATATGAAACAGAAAAAAAATCTTTATTTCCATGAAACGATTACAGAAAAATAATATTGACAGGATAAAAAAAATAAGGCTTTACAAATTCTTTTTCCTGATAGATTTTTTTTTTCTTTAAAAAGAGAGAAAAATAGAAAAATAGAGCCGATTTTCCGCTCCCCTCCTCTTTTGACCTTTCGACAATTTACCACAATTCTGAGGCCACTAACCTGCATGTGACAGTTTCCCATCAGCACACACTCTACCACACACACACACACACACACACACACACACACACACACACACACACACACACACACACACTTACACACACACACATCTGTACATGCTGAGCACCGAAAAAAAGATGGCTATCACTGATTAAAGGTTCAGGCTTTTGAATAAGTCTCGAACTTGAATTTCTTAGTATTGACCACTTCAATAGAGACTTCATTCAGGGAAAAAAGAATTACATTCAAGATTAGATACACCCACCATACAGACAACACACACACACACACACACACACACACACACAAACACAGCGTTAACACATGCATTACACACAATATACAGTACAAATATAAATAGAAAGCTGATCGAGTTGTAAACAGGAAGCGTTTTTAGCTTGAATTTTTAGAACAGGCAGCTGATTTCGAAGTGGAAATTGAATAAACATTGTAGACAAAGTAGTAAAAAAAAAAAAAAAAAAGTACAAAATTGTAAAAAAAAAACCCAACAATATTTTTTTTTTAATGTATCAAGGACAGCATTTAACAGTTTGGGGTGTGTATTTATAATACTGTGTTTAACCTTTCATTACTCTGGCTCTTTGGTGCACAGCTTTAAGTTTAAAGTTCACGAGTCTGTGGAAGGTTGGACGGGAACCTGACCTCTGCGTCCCGTCTCTCTTCCTGCCCGCTGAAGTCTGGAAGAACTCGTTTGGAAATGAGAAACAGTGCAGATTGAGAAGGAAGAAAAGCGTCCTGAGACAAGTCTGTTCCGGGCAGTTTGGGGTTATCAAGGTCACTCCTGCATGTGCTGCAGACTCCTCGAGTACTCCTCGACAGGCAGGGGGCCCGGAGTGGACAGCTCGTAACTCCGCATGTAATGCCCATTGGTCTGGCCAGCATAATACAACAGCTGTCTGGCAAACATCGGCTCTACCTGAGGGGGAAACAAAAAGTAGGAGGAGTCAAAAAGGTATGTATTATGTTCGTATATCTGCATGGTTTGGAGTATAGTTCTTTTTTTTTTTTATATAAAGGGGGGAATAATGTGTTATTATTTAGTAAATAAAATTGTTCTCAATAAGGCCGAAGGACTTAAGTTCTGTTTTGAGCCACTTTTTGTATTTACTTGTCTTAGACGTTTTAGCATTAGTATTGGGAAATGGTGCAAGGCAGGATTAAAGCTGACTAGTTGAATTAAAAACTTAGCTTTATAACTGATTAGATGTTTTTCAGTGTCATTCTTAACTCCCACTTTTATCTGGACACAATCTTGCTCAGTCTAGACCTGCCAAAGGATCTTCTTGACTCAATCTTGATTAGCCTTGACAAGACTGCTCCTGACTCAATTTTGCACAAATATGTCTAAGTCTCTTTTTGCATCAATCTTGCTTGGGCTCGAAGTTGCTCTGTTCTGACCCTCCAAGACTCTTCTTGACTCGCTCTTGCTTGGGCTCAACCCCCATAAGACCATCTTTGGCTCAGTCTTGTCAAGTCTCGACCCCACTAATAATTGACTGAATCTTGCTCAGTCCTGACACCCCTAAAACTCTTATTGACTTAATCTCATTTAATCTTGACCCCCCCAAGACTGTACTGACCCAATCTTGCTCAGTCCTGACACCCAAAGACTCTTCTTGACTGAATCTTGCTCAGTCCTGACACCCAAAGACTCTTCTTGACTGAATCTTGCTCAGTCCTGACTCCCCTAAGACTCTTATTGACTTAATCTCATTTAGTCTTGAGCCATCCCCAAAAACTGTACTGACTAACTCTTGCTCAGTCCGGACACCCAAAGACTCTGCTTGACTGAATCTTTTTTTAATCTTGACCCCCAAAGATCTTAATGGCTCATTTTTTCTTAGTCTTGAACGGCCTTAGACTTGATCTTGGTCTTGACGATGTCAGTACTGACTACACTCTTAAAGACAATCGCATAATAAATGAATAGATTTTATGTAATTTAATAATTGCCTTGGTAAAATTGTGGAAATTAAAATTTCTGGTACCAACGTTGTAGCACATTGGGAAAAATGCTTTTAGATTGTATTTTTCCAGCGCCAGTGTTGGAAAATGAGATGAAATTCTTCTTTTTCCACCGGAGACTCTAGCGAGATGCTAGTAATGTGTGTAAAGCAAGTAAGATCTTCTTCAGCAACACTAACTATAAAATAATAGGATAGGATGATAGGATACATGTTGTAAGTGTAGATATGCAGTTGTAAATGACTTACAGTTATCTTATTTTTACAGTTGAGAAGTAGTGGTTTAAAAACTTGCTTAAGAGCCCACAGTGGCAGCTTGGTGGTACTGGGATTTAAACCCGCAACCTACCAAACAGAAGTCTTGACCACTAAGCTACCACATCCTTATATCTTTATTGAAGCATATATTAATTATCTCTGACCATTTCACTCACTAAAGTCCACTGCTTGCTAATTCAACAAATTGGATGAGTATTTTTCTCGGAAAAAAAATGTGTACGTGTCCTAAATTCACCACCAAATGTACATGATGCTGTTCGTTTAGGTAAAAACCAGTGTGTTTTATTGTTCTTAATACCGGAACCGCACACAGAATACACTAAAAGACGCCGCATGTGGAGTGTTCTGAATGTTTGGTCATTACCAGACCACATGTTTGTACTGCCGGTCTGGACTTTTCCGCACCACTGAGCACAGCTTTACATCAAATCTACCACATTTCATCAACTCTGACATGAGCTTTGAGATTTACAAACATTTCATTAAAAAAAAAAAAAAAAGTCCTTCGGATGTTAGATGTGGGCTCGGATTTTCCTTTGACTTGTTTACGGGAGGATTTTTAGTTTGGGGTCGTATAGTGGCACGTACACAAGCACTGCTGCTATTTTCTGGCATACGGGACCTCCAGGATTTAACCCAAAGTGTCTGGAAATGCCACACTGTACCCCGAGGGCTTGAACATGCAACCGCAGTAACAATTTCTGCATCCAGAGAAGCAAAATATTTTCCTCAGGATAATTTTGAGGTTTTTCTAATACGATCAGATTTTCTAATCTCTACAATCAAACTGATTACATTTACAATGGCATTCAAGATTGTGTTTAGTCAGGGCATTCTTTCCCGTCCATTTATATAACACTGCTGTCACTTCACGTCAAAAGCATAAAAAAATGTGTTCCAAGTATAAAACATGGACAAAAGTTTGTGGAGACATATGTGATTTCTGAACATCCCATTCCATGTTTGGTCCCCACTTGCTGCTCCACTGTTCCACTAAATCTTAGAGTGGGGGTCAAGGTACTAACAAGGGTCAGATACTAATGTAGTTAAGATGCAGTCAGAGTTCTAATTCATTATGTTCGATAGGGTTCAGAGCTCTATAGCAGGAGATCTTTCACATCTTCCATGTAAAGCATATCTTCATGGAGCATTGTCATGCTGAAACAGGTTTGGGTCTCCAAGTTCAAGTGAAAGAAAGATTTTATGGTACACCACCCAAAGACATCCTATACAACTGCATGCCTTAGACTTTGTGGTCCAGATTTGGGAAGAACCACAAATGGCTGGAAAAGTCAGGTGTCTCAATACTTTGTTGATAGTCTATAGAATGTACACTATATCACTGAAATAAATGGATACTATTAAACACTGGAAGGATTACAAATGATTCAAGCCATCGTAAGAGATTTTTGACCTTACTGTGAAACATACCTGAGCTGTGATCATCTTGCTCTGTCGCTGAGGATCTGGATATTCATCTCCGAAGCAGAGCACCACCTGGTACCTGGGCATCGGGCGTCCGTTATGGATGAAACCCTGCAATTCTGTGATGAAAGCAGAGGTTGTGGTGATGCAGGAATATCGACTGTCTATAACAGGTCAAATGGATGATTTTGGTATATTCATTTAAAAACATAGCTAAACCTCCTTAGACTGCTGTAGGCTTATTTTACATATGACAAAGGAGTCTCCAGTGTTAGAGCATTGCAACAGTCAAAAATGAAGCATGAGAATCATTATTGTGTGGAAAAACAGAGCAGTCGGTGAGGAAACGTTTCTTTCTAGCTAAAAAAAACCTTAAGTGACAACAGGAACAAACTCCATGATGTTCCATGACATCGAAAGTTATGATAGACTCATAAAAGTAATTTTTTTATCAAATGAAACAAATTGTTTTTCGCTATGTATTAGCGTGACAAAGTGGCAGTGAGTAAATGCCATTGTTGTAGCAACGTTGTAGGAGCGTTTATATACATTACATCCTGGAAGATCTTACAATCCGATGGACTCAATCCACTCAAACATTCCAATCTTCTGAAATTACAAGCCATGATGTGTATTTGTTCCTGTACTGTTTATTGTGTGTACATGCTTATAATGTTTATGGTTTCTAAACTGTCTATATGATGAAGTTTATTTGTTGCACAATTGGCTTTTGTTCTGATCTGGGAAAATGTCCATGTCATGTATTGTCCTTTATTGTGAAGTGCCCTTGAGCATGACAAAAGTCCTATATAAATTAAATAGAGTATTATTATTATTATTATTATTATTATTATTATTATTATTATTATTACTATCATTCTATTATTTCACACATGTGGCCAGCTCAATTTGCTGCTTTTAAGATAGCTGTCTTATTTGCTAGTTTATACCTCAAACATCTGCTTGTTTATACATCAACAATCTGCTAGTTTATAACTCAATAAATCTGCTAGTTTATACCTCAACAAATCTGCCAGTTTATATCTCAGCAGTTAGCTATTTTGTTTTCCGCAACAATCTGCTAGATTACACTTTAATAATCTGATAGTTTATACCTCAAATTGTCTGCTAGATTACACTTTAGTAATCTGCTAGTTTATACCTCAAAAATCTACTAATTTATAATTCAATAAATCTGCTGGTTTATGCCTCAACAAATCTGCTAGTTTATACCTCAACAGTTAGCTATATTAATTACCTCAACAATCTGATAGATTACATTTTAATAATCTGCTAGTTTATACCTCAAAAATCTGCTAGTTTATACCTCAAACATCTGCTAGTTTATACCTCAAACATCTGCTAGTTTATACCTCAAACATCTGCTAGTTTATACCTCAAACATCTGCTAGTTTATACCTCAAACATCTGCTAGTTTATACCTTAAACATCTGCTAGTTTATACCTACGCCTGCATTCCCAGTATATTTAAGATTTTTTAAAGATTATAAAGTCGTTCTGATTTATATTTGGCTGTCAGGTAGCTGCTAAAAATGCTCCTCTTCTGTACTAGCAGGTCATATAGTTAGCTAGAAAACATGGTTCCAAATAAAGTAAGTAAAGTTTGAAGTCACTGAAGCAGTCGACTACGTTGCAAAGTGAACCTCATGAATCGAATAAAAATTGATGTACAGATTTTATAATTGCTGTAATTCATATAAATGTGCACCAATTTGCTGAACATTTGGTGACTTGAAAGAATAAGATCCATCAATGAGGAGGAATAAGATTAGCCATGCCAACAAGACAAAAGTGATGGCACTCTATACTACAAGTAATGGTTGTCAATGGAGCTGCAATGGCTGAGCTGCATTACTAGATGATTTAGCTCACATCACACAAAGCTCATGGTGAGCTGAAGTTTTGAGGCAAATGAGCTGTGAATATGATTTAAGATTAATGGAGCTTTTAGAGTTTTTAGAGTAGAGGTAAACTAATGTAAGTGTTTAAATCTGGTGGAAAATTTGAGCTTGGTTTGGCCACATTAGCCAAGATGTCAAGGCTAATTTGTCAGGTTTGATGAAAGATGAAAACCTTTATTTACGCAGCATTTAACAGTTATACTAAAAGGTCATTTATTAGTTTCTTTAATAAAGGAATGATGGTGGGTTGTGAATCACATGTTTAGGTTCACAAGAAACTGTGAAATGTGTAATAATAAATCCCCCTGAAAGTTTAACCCTGTCTGGTAAAAAAAAATTGTAAATATCTACTCCGAGTCATTCTGTTCCCTCTTACTCGTCCGATACAAAAGCACCTGATGAGTAATTCAGTATCCACATGACCCTTTTTCTGGTCGCACATCAAGCGAACGATGACTCGTTCAGGGAGACGAGATGACATTTAGCATATGAGACAGGTGTAGTCGGTGCTGCAGGTGTTACATCAGGCAAAAAAACATTAAGAATGTTCTGGAAAGTCCTCAGGCTCTGAAGTGACTAATTTGTTACAGACAACTAAGAGGGGCTACGAGGGGCTCAAGCGCAGATATGCTGAACAGTGAAAGAGATTAAACCTTTTGGGGATCTAATGTGAGACAGCAACGAGCCACCACTTCAACACCCATTAGTTAATATCATATAGCATGTCAACTGATTTTAAATTGCTTTAAAAGGTCATGCTCGCTCTTATCATGGCTACAGCATGCTTTTAATCCTCCTCACTAACAGATATCGATCTCCTTCTTCAGCATCAGCATGATATCAGTATCATTTCCGTTTTTTGTTTTTTTAACCGCCATTCACTCACATTGGCATTTCGAAGAGAAATTCAACCCCAATTTTTGTCATGAAAACATTAAACAAGCTCGACTAAGGTTGACCCGAACCTTTCGCAGACAAACTAATCATCCTCACAAAAATCTATTATATGCCGGGTTGTCTGCAAATGTTGTAGTAACGTTGTAAAAGCGCTTACATATACGTTTCATCCAGAAAAGCTGACAAGTTCCTACACTTTGAAGACCCAAATGATGACCTCAAAATGACAGCCAGGGACATTATTAGGTGAAAGCAGCTAAAGTTTCTATTGAGTTTACAATTGAAGTTTAATGAAACCACAAACTATAATTAACTATGACAAGTCTTTTTTGGTGTCAAAGCGTAAAGCTGCAGGTTTATATCTGACTTTCATGAAACGCCGACACTGGAGACTCCTTCCATAAATTCCAAAACATTGTCTTGAAGAAAACGTCACTATGTTAACAAATATACCAAGGTTTCTTCATTGCAAAAACAAGATTTTGGTATGATATATCTGATAATTGTTTGGTTTTGTTTATGTGGCGAAAAAGCCATACATACAATCGTTAGTCGTTACTATGGAAACGATACGATATAAGAATTACGGATATTGGGAATAAATAATACTAGCAAGCTTGCAAACATCAGATGAACTATGATCTTGTGTTGAAAATAGAAATAAATAAATAAAAGCCATGCCCACTTTACTTGGTATACAGACAGTAATTTATATCGGTGGTTAGAAACGAAACACATTTAAACATATATAGAACGATATTTTCAAATTAAATGTCCTACGCGGATTATCGTTGCAGCCACTCGCATGCTTTTGTGTCAGATATTTATCTGAAAGCAGCCCATCTAGAAAGGAAAGTTGATATTGATTTATTTAACGTCTCGTCTGTGATTTGTGACGTAGCTTGTTTTAATGCTGAAGTGTTTAAAAAGCAGCACGATGACGAAGCACGTGTTTATTTTTTTTTACAAAGTGGACATCGCGTCTGTTCAGAGTCGGTCGCGCTAGATAAAACAAATGGCATGAAGTAGAGGTTATGTTGAAGTGAAAAGCTGTGTATATGTATGCATGGACAAAGCAAGAGGACCTTTTTATTTAATAAGAATCAATGGGTGACAGAAAAATTCATCTGATTTGTGGTCAAACGTATTACGCTGTCTGCACTACCTGCTAAAAAAGTTACCATGGCAACTGAAGACTTCATAGTACCGACCGGCGAATAGCGGCGATTCAATCAAATCTTTCCAGCAGGAATAGAAGTCGAACGGTGATTCCTACCTGACAGGAAATGCTGCGTGTCCAGAAGCTTGCAGGTCTGATCCTTCTCCAGCTTGTTGGGTTTGTCTGAGTACGGCGCTAACGGTCCTTCCCAGTACACCCTGCTCTGGCACAGGCGCTTGGCATAGAGTCCGTCGTGTGTGAGCCAGAGCAACACGCCACGCTCCAGCACATTGGGAAGCTTATCAGCACCGCGTCGCTGTGACTGCGGGTAAGGGTACGGGAAGAGCACGGGTTCGGGCCCACCGAAAGACCTGTCCTCTGAGCACGGGGACGACGGGGAGGACGGAGACGACGGGGAGGGAGAGGACGAGATCCGGCAACCTTCAGGAGTGCTGGTGGTGACCTCTTTAACCAGACTCTCACGGTAGTACAGAGACACGTGCAGGCGGAACTCTAGGAAGAGAGTCATGTTTAAGTGAATGTAAATATAATAATAATAATTAATTGTGTTAGTTTTTTTTAAGTGACAGTGTTTACCAGAGAGAGCCATGGCCTCTGCAGATCTCATACTCTGGTCCACTGACACGGGATGGGACTCAGAATGAGAGTATGTGTAGAAGGACCCGGATATCTGGTAACCTGTAACATGACGTATACAGTACTGTTAACCTTCCTTATCTTCCTCAAATAGTCAATCATGGGATTTTCTCCATAAAAGAAAAAGAAAAAAAATGCATTCATCGAAATTTTAATGGATAAGAAGTTAGAATTCGGATTGGAAGGTCAAGAGTTCAAACCCCAGAACCACCAAGCTGCCACAGGTGGAACCTGGTTGGAGAAAGTACTTTTAACCCTCAACTGCTCAGCTGTAAGTCGCTCTGGATAAAAGCGTCTGCCAGATGGTGTAAATGTAAATGGTTTCTTAACGGTTGCCCGAGTTGTTTTCTTATCAAAAACATTTTCAAGTAGAAGAAGAAAAAAAAGAAGAACAACAGAAGGTAGTAAAAGAAGTAGAAGAAGAAGAAGAGGAGATAGAGAACAGGAAGAAGAAGAACGTGAAGAACAAGTACTAGTAGAAGAAGAAGACAAAGTAGGAAAAGAAAAACAAAAGAAAACAAAAGGAAGAACAGAAACAAGAAGAAGAACGTAAACAAGAAGAAGAAGTAGAATATATAGAGGAAGAAGACCAACATCGACAAGTAGAAGAACAAGAAGAAGAACACCAACAACAACAGTGACAAACAGAAGTGGAAGTAGAACAATAAGGAAAAGGATGGACAAGAACAAGAGCAACAAGTAAAAGTAGTAAAAAAAAATAAACATCACTGATGCCGAACTCTTGAAGGAACCCTGAACGAACATCTTCCTTCTATTAAGACTCTCAGAACAAATAAACACTGTTCCCTGATTAACCAAAAAAAAAGATTTTTTAGCATTATTTGGTTTTTATCAGAAACGATTAAATCTCAATAAAATCTCACTCTGAGAGTGATTTTTAAATCAAAAAGCCCTAAAACATCACTGCTATATACCACAGCATACTGCTGACCAGTATGTGCTCTTTGTGTATTTCTGCACTCGGACACTTAGATACCAGCGCCTGTCTATTTCCGTGCCACATCTATTTATGAAGTCCCGACGTCATGCTCATGAAGCCACAGCTGCAGCGCAAATGCAGTTGAAAGACAAAAAAAAAGAAGAAGTTTTTTTTTTTTTCAGGAGTAACAGAGCCATAATCAACTTCGCATTTTCACTGATTGAGTGAAATCTCTGACCGTACCAAGGATGACGTCTACTCATATCTATGGCAGTTTTTAAAAAGAAAGTACAATAGAAATTTTTTTAAAAAAGGTCAAAAGAAATGGAAAAAAGAAATGTCAAAGGTAAAGTTTTGTATATGGAAAGGTAAGGAGTCTCCAGTTTCAGAGTTTGGTAAATGTCAAAGGAAAAGAAAAAAAAGAAGGCCAGGTAATGATCTATGTGTTTATACTGTAGCTTAAGAACAGTAACGTATGTCATGAAATTTTACAATTTTAAAAATATTATGTGTAACTATAAATTGATAAAAAAAAAAAAAAAAATGCATCTTGCGTTAATGCCTAGAAAATTGCAACTACAATAAGTGTATTATTCCTTAGTCAATACATTATCAAAGTAAATTTTTGATCCATTGACTCCCCTTCATTTACATTCATGACTATTGTCATACACCCACATCCTCTCATACATACAACGGAGCTCAACTTGGTGGGGATTTGAAGTCCTAACCTTCCGATCAGGTGTGTACAGTGGAGACCGTAAACACAAGCTCAGCACGATCTCCGTGCCCTAAAGTAAGGTGAACCTGCAAATTCGTCTCTCGTGAAGACACGAAACTGATGTCATGGTGTGACTTCTTCAGAAAACTACAGGTTTCAGTGACGTTGCTAACACTGCGTAGATAAAAGTGTTAAGACACCTGTCTTTTCCAGCCATATGAGGTTCTTTCCCAAACACGATTGTACAGGTCATCTTTGATCGCTGGATTGGGAAATTGTCCCCTAACTTGAACTAGGAGACCCAAACCTGTTCCAGCATGACAAATGCTAGCTCCATGAAGGTCTGCTTTCCATGGGTTGGAGTGGGAAATCTCCTGCTACAGAGCTCTAACCCTATTGAACACCTTTAGGATGAATTGGAACTGCACTCCAGGATCTGGGTCTGAATAAGCTTCACAAAGTCCAAAAACGTTGGTCTATATTTTAAGTAATCGGCTTTACCCTGTTTTCTTCAGTCTAGCGTTTGAAAGTCTACTGTGAATGCGATTTAAAGTGAAGATCTCTCGTGCAATAACATGCCTAAGTTCTTCAATTCGTCTCCGACTTGCTATTATTCGAATACAAGAGCATAGTTACTGTTTCTAGAGAACTCCACCTACTGCTCCATTAGGTCAGTTCTGTTAGTTAACACCAGCAGTTCTTTTTTTTTTTTTTTTTCAAATAGGTGTTTGTATCGAACGCAGTACTTCAGTGTTGTGAGACGGTGTGTCTGCGAAGTGAGAACTTGCCATGACGCACTGCAGCATTTCGAACGACTGAAGGTGTCAAGCAGATACTTTGTGCACCAAATGGCAAAAATATCATTGAAACACTAGGTTGTATATTTCCCTTAAATAAAATGGTGTGAGAGAATGTGTGTGTGTGTGTGTGTGTGTGTGTGTGTGTGTGTGTGTGTGTGTGTGTGTGTGTGTGTGTGTGTGTACCGTTGTCGCAGGGCTGTGTTTGCCAATGCAGAGGGCGGGACGCATACGGGGTATATGCTAACTCGGCATGCAGAGGAGTGTGGTGTGCCTGGTCCGGACCAAAGTCTCTCCATTCTCTCCTGTCCTGTGGTAGCATGTAGCTTGTCATCTGCAGGATTAAAAAAGGTGACAGAAAAAACGTAGAAGGTGTTGGTTATTTCCTGTTCCAGCAGAGCACAGCTCCAAGACACACAAATACGAATGCACTTAGAGTCTATATTTCCCATATTCTAACTGGATGTAAGGAAGGAGTCTCCAGTGTCAGAACAGGAAGTAATGTGTCTTGCAGATGTCTCACTACTTTAAGCGTAACTAAAAACAGATAAAAATGCATCACGTGCCATTTATGTATTCATGAACTGGGTGGGAAAATTGGCACACTTGAAAGCTGGTGTTATTGGAACGTCTGGAACCGTCAGAAACATGCTGTTGTTGATTATTTTTCTACAACTATAACTTCCAGCTGCATGAATGGCAAAGAGAACAATGATTTTAAGGGCCTAGCGTATTGATATTAACACTTAGTTGTACGTTAATTTGTTTATGTTGAATTTAAATGAGAAACTGAATGTTGTTAATAACTTTTACTTTTTTTAAAGTCATTTCAGGATTTTTTTTTTTTTCTCGTCAAAAAGAAATTCAAGATTGATGTTTCTTTTCAAAAGGATTTTACGGATTTTTATTCGTTTGAAAAAAATATACACATTCCGGATTTTTATTCATTTTCGAAAGGAAATTCTGGATTTTTTTTTATTTTATTTATTTATTTTTTTTTTTTTTCATTTTCCAGATTTTTGCTCTTTTACAAAAGAAAATTCCAGATTTTTTTTTTAAAGTTATTTCTGGAATTAGTTCCTTTTCAAAAATTATTTCAGGATTTGTATCCCTTTTTCGAAAAGAAATTCCATATTTTTATTCGTTTTCAAAAGGAATTTTAGGATTTTCCAATTCGAATTTGGAAAAAGTAAACTGAGGCTTTTAAAATTACCAATAATAATTATAATATCATAAATATATAATATAATAGCAATACAATACCTTGTTTATATGCAACAAACTAATAGGTAATCGAACAGTGTTCATTTTCATCAAACTGTTTTTGGATGAGATATATGTAGCAATGTCACAATCCACTTCACTTTATTTTGAAGAATATTGCAAACTCATTATATACAAATGGGTAAAAAAATATCCTGAACCAACATGGCTGCCATTCTGTACCTAATCCCCATGCAGTTTTGTCTGGACTGCGACTCATTGACTCGTTCTGTTTGTTATTTAGTGAGCAAACGGTCGTCTGGATTGATATTTATCATGGAACGACCTGCCCAGTCACTGCACCTAAATCCTACTGAACTGCTCTGGGATGAACAAGAAACCTCCAACTATTGAAGAATATCTTTGGCAAGTTTTACAAGTATTTCAAGCTGAATGTTTGGAGAAATGAACTGTCTGGATGCTGAGAGTGTGTAAATGCTAAGGGAGGATTTTTTTAATTAACATGATTTTTGTACATTTATATATTTGTTTGTTCAGAGAAAATCTTTATACAGTTATATTAAAGAGTTTGTTGTATAGAAACAAAAGGAACATCCATGTGTCTCTCAAAAACCATCAAAGACCCATAGCGCATGTTGTGTATATATACATATATATATATATATATATACATATATATATATATATATATATATATATATATATATATATATATATATATATATATATATATATATATATATATATGTTATATTTTATATTTAATATTAAAAGCTTACCTGAGGCTGTAGAGAAGAATAAGAAGAGTGTATGGGGTAACTGAGACTTGTCAAATGGGTTGAGTTTTCCTCAATGCTGTTCGACTTGGAGCCTAAACAACACAAATCAGGTGACTGTGTCATTGTCCATGTTCTAGCACCTGATAGTTCTTCATTTGACATGGTAGAAAAAGACCCTCAATGTTTAGTTGTTTTATCATTTCAGAGCCAAAGCTTGGATTTTTTGGGTTACTTTATAGAAAAAAAAAAAGGTGGTAGCTTCAAAACAGCTTATATGCAACACTGGTTCTGTAGGCTCCTCCTGGAGGAACATCTAAACGAAGCCAATTTTAGGTAGTATTATTATAAACCGATGTTAAAAGCATTTGCTCCATCTCACACTATTTATAGTAAAAAAATTTCTTTTATGTCTTTAGTGTCTTTTATGCAAAAATATACAAATATCCCAACAATTATACAAAAAGAATTACATTCATTTCATTGAATTTCAAACGCAACCATCCTGTAATTTTACATTTCCCATTTTTGCCCACTTTAAGTTTTTATAAGGTTTTTGCCTCACTTTAAGACTTCCATGCATTCATTTTTTTTTTTGTACAAATAGCCCACAATTGCATTGCTTTCAACAATGGACATTGTCTCAAAGCATTTTAACAGAGGAAAAAGAGGATATAAAGTTGTATAAAACAGTGTCTAAATTTAGTGCCTATAAGTTTGTTCCATATAATTGTAAGTTTGTCCCTATTGAGCGAGCCGGTGGCGACTGTGGCGAGAAAAAACTCGCTGAGACGGCATGAGGAAGAAACCTTGAGAGGAACCAGTCTGAAAAAGGAACCCGTCCTCATTTCCGAATGTCCATTCATTACAGTTCCATCATTAAACCTGTTCATGTGAACTGTAACCCTTTTGGTAGACTGTTGATATAAATTACATTATAAAATAAAACCAAAAGCATCTGTTATGACTTTTTTTACGAAAAACCTTCATTTAAAAAAAAGAAAAGAAAAAGGATGTACATAATGTATTCAACATAAACAAGCGAATTAACATTTATAAGCATTTCGAATGGTTCCTAACAATCTTTTATCGGATTTTTCCCGACGGGTCGTTCGATGAGGATCTGAGATTTTTGGAAAAATATTAAAATTTATATTAATGTGCTTCGACTCTGTGTTTCCACTCGAGTCAGTGTGGTTTGTGAGGTTTATTTAAAAAAAAAAAAGACATGTATCCTAATGATATGCACATGAGGACACAAGCTATTCAGGGAGACACGGTATGGCGCGATGGTGAAGTGGGCGGAGCTTAAAGCTGGTCTGTTTTAAAAGCAGTGCACCATGTATGTTATATTGAGGGCCGACCTTCATTGTTATTATAGTATAAGAGAAGAGAATAGTGTAGTATGAAAGCAGCAGTGCACTAAAACGGGAAGGTGCTGCTATCTCGGCCTAAATATAGCCCTGTCTAGTGTGTGTATCTCTACGAAACGAAATAATCGACAGCGACGAAATGCAAATGACCTCGGCGAGCGTTTACTGAAAGGCGAAGCGAGAGATCACTTGAGCCGCGTGTTTATGGTGCAAGGCCCGAGAGGCGATCGAGCTGTTTGGCTCTGTGCACTTGCTAACCGAAGCCCTCTATAAAAAGCACTGAGGGTGTTGAGCACATGTGGTGGCTTCCTCTGAGCTTCCTGCCCTACAGAGTGAAAAAGCAAGCCGGAGTGCACACGCTTTAAAAAAAAATTCTTCATCTATGCTCAGCGTATGCAGTTTGCTGAAGCATGGCAGATGCACCAGTCATAGATTTTTTCTTCTTCTTTTTTTTCTTCTTCACTGGTGCATGAGCAAAAAATTGACTCAGTGCATAAAAGGTACTTATAATAAATGTAACTTTCAAATGAGATTTTCGAATGATTTCTTCAATTTTCATTTAAATTGTCAAAAACTTCCATCGTGCAGACAATGATTTCTGGTCTTGAGAGAGAAGAAAAAAAGAAAGAGCATTTGTCTGCAGGAGATCATTGTGTGGTGTGCATGGTGTGTTTGGAGTTTATTTTTATGCTTGCAGGAAACCACACTTCTTTTCTGCTCAATGGTCATTTCAGGTCAACCTGCTACAACAATCCATGGTGTCATGTTTGCATTTGGTTAAATATATATATAAATACACTATATTTCCAAAAGTATTCGGTCATCCTTCGGTGTGGGATTTTGTGAGCATTGCATTCCACCTTTAGTCCCAATTTGCTCTTATAATTCCCTCCACTCTTCTGGGAAGATGTTCCACTAGATTTTGGAGTGTGTTTATAGATATTTGCCACTAGGGTATTATGAAAGGCAGGTACTGATGTAAGTGAGGAGACCTGGGGTGCAGTCAGCGTTCACATTCATCCCAAAGGTGTTCAGTGATGAGATCAGAGCTCTATAGCAGCAAGATCTTCCTCTCCAAAGCATGTAAACCAGATCTTTAAGAAGCTCAGTTTGTGCACAGGGGCATCGCCATGCTGGAACAGGTTTGTGTTTCCAAGTTCAAGTGAATGCATCTAAAGACGCATCTAAAGAATTGATCTAAAGACGTCCTGTACAATTGATTGCTTTGTGGTAACAGTTTGGAAAAGAACCACATATAGCAGGAGAGGTCAGGTGACCAAATACTTTTGGCAATATAGTGTATATATGATATGGACAAAGGTTTTAAGACATCTGACTTGTCCAACTTCCCCAAACTGTTACCACAACTCTGGAGACACACAATTATATAAAACAAAAGGACATTTTCCCTTCGCTTGAACAAGGAGACCCAAACCTGTTCCAGCATGACAAAACCCCTGTGCACAAACCCAGCTTCATAAAGATATAGGTTGGGGTGGAAGATCTCCTGCTATAGAGCTCTAATTGAGCTCAACCCTACTGAACACCTTTGGGATGACTGCACCCAAAGGCCTCCTCACTTCCTCGCCTACATCAGTACCTGACTTTACTAACACCCTTGTGGCTGAATGAACATCCATAAATCTCCACAATGTCTAGTGGAACATCCTAGAAGATGTGGAGCAAAGTAGAAGAACATAAATGTGAATAATATGTGAAATGGGACATAAAAGCACATAATCGTATGTTCAGGTGTCCACACAAATTCGTCCTTATAAAGTATATATATGTATATATATATATATATATATATATATATATATATATATATATATATATATATATATATATATATATATATATATATATATTATCACTAATGGGTACAAACACTGAACAATCATAAATCTGTCTAATTCTCACTTCCGATTGGTTGTATAAGAAGTAATTCAAAATCTTAAGCTTTCTATTCTTTAGAATAGTTCGCCGTTTCCATAGTTACAGCGAACACGTAGCAAATAATAAACAAAATTTGAGAAATAAAAATGGATAAACCAGTGTTTCACTGGTTGCCAAATAGGGACGGAGTCCCCAGTGTGAGTCAGTAATCCTAAAGGCTTTAAAACATCTGTACTTAATCTGTACTCTGTCAATATCTGCCACACTCATCCATCCCTTTCTACAATTCATGTGTATATACATATATTTTTCTATACTTTATATTTTTATATTTATTTACTTCAGTTTTTTTATCCCTACATTCAAATTTTTTTTTTCATGTTTAAAAGTTGGACAGTGGTAAAAAGCATTTCATGTGTTATCTGTATGAATGTGTATGTGACCAATAAAATTTGAATTTGAACATCGAATGCAACTAGAAAAGGATAAATCTTGAAAGTATGCCGTGTCGTTTTGTTAATAAACGAAATGCTGTGAGAGGAATAAAAACACTAGCTGTGTTGGGTCAATTATCCACATTAGGGTGGAAAAAAGTAGCCTGGTTTTATCACCCCAACATGTTTTCCTACAAGAGCAGGAGTTATTTACAATTCAGGCTTCATTGATGATGTTACCAAAACTCAGCTGCAGTTCAACCTCCTTCTGACCTGAATAAGGATCATGAGGACGTTGGTGGTCGCTAGGCTCAATCTCAAGCAATCTTTTATAAAGGTACACACACACACACAAAGAGACACACACAAACAAACAAACAAACCCACCTCGTTTTAATCCCTCAGGAATGATCCTGTAGACTTTATAAGGGTCCGATATGTCCAGCTGGCTTCTTTCTACGAGTTCATCGAAGTCGTTGCTCTTGTTGAGGGCGCAGCGGAGACGGGTCTTCCACGTCGGAGGGTCCGGCTTGTCCACGCCCTCCCTGTATTTCCCCTTAAACAGAGCCCAGGCCTATGGGGTAACACAAACACAATCCCGGTTCCACGTGTTCTAATCATCACCTGGTTATTACCGACTACTCGTCTTGTCCTGGAAATCAGTTCTCGGACGTCATCATCTTCATGAGAACACTAAAAGGCGCCATTGTGTTTAAAGAACACAATGGTTCTCTCTGTTGCGCTCGGGAACCATGTTTTGGTTCCCTTTTTCATGGAATTTCAACGATTATTGTTTCAGAAATTTCACCACCATAGATGATACCGTGATATGGCTGGACCAGTTCATTGAAACATTGTAGCATCAACAGTCATTGACCTGGAGGTTCCCCAAGAAACCAAACATTAACCCTACGTTCTATGACTCTATGCTGGAGAACTCTGCAAAGCCCTGGATCATTTCTGCATTTCTGAGGAAACATCTAAAGACACTTGCTAGGTTTCCAATTTACTGCTGATTAGGACTTGCACCCTGGTTTGTCTCCCTTAGTTCGTCTCAGGTTTGTCCCCCATGGTTGTTGCTATGATTCTTGTTCGATGGTTCGGGTCGTGTTCTTTGCTTTATTGTCTCCTTATTTTGTGGTAAACTGTATAATTGTTTTCTGATCTAAACCCTTTCTGAAAATGATGAACCCTACTGGCCTTTCTGGGAGAAACATGGTAGAACTCAGGATCCAGGGTACTTGATTGCAGTAGCATCAATATTGTTAAAGAAACATGGACCCAGAAATTCTCATTACAGGACGTTTGGACATCTTTTCAAAATCAGAGAACCCTAACCAAAGCTGAGAACCCCCAACCAAACTGGAAAGCTACTGAGAAACCCTTAAGTGTTCCTCAATGGTATTTTAATGCATTTTTTTTCTTTGAACCACCTCTGAAAGGGAATCATGCAGAAGAAGACAGCTTTCCTTTCTGGAAAGATTTTGGAGAAAGTTCTTTATTTGCTCCTCCTCAGAAACCTAAAATTATTGGTTTCCCAAAGACTTTTTTCTTTGGTGGATCTGTAATCATTTCTTTGACTTCCAAAATAAACATGAAAATCATGTTGTAGGATTGATTAAAAAAAGGAACCTTTATCTATAAGAACATGAGATGCTTCCAAGTAGAAAGTCTGTGAGGAGCCATTTTCTCTTTTGATTGAACTTAATCTTCTTTTTATAAAGAACCCTTGGAACCCGGTGGCATGATAAAGAATAGAAGGTCTAAGGTTTCTTCATAAAATAAAGAATGGTAGCCTTCTTCATAAGCTTAACAAACCCATAGGTTCTAAATTCGAAGCTGTTGTAAAGGTCCTACATATTTTTGGTGTCACAGGTAGCATCATTTGAAACTCTTACCCCAAATTAAAGAAACCTTGAGGAACCTCGATTGATAAGAATAGGCTCTTTAAGAGTTCTTGGACTCCTGGGATGAACCCAGGTGCACAATTTATGCATAAATTCAAGGAACGTAATTGTTTAAATCATAGATCAGCTGAGTTTGAAGCTCCAGTACAATGGTGATGAATATGACGAGGACATTGCTGATGATGTTGAGGATAATGAAAAGCGATGTACCTTAAACAGTGCCGCGTCCTCGTCGCGGTTGTAGTCCTGCTTTCCCGCATGCTTCCACGGAATCCTGAAGATCGTTTTCTCGTCGTTCTCCCACACCAGGCCTGGGTAATCGCCGCTGTCGATCTGCTCGATGAGCCACTGCCGGAGCTTGCCATTGCCGCAGTTCACTGACATGCTGCAGTCCCCATCTACGTTCATCCCTTCCATCACACCCACACACACAAACACAGGTAAACATGGGCTAATATAATAGCGGAGATGTTACGCCATAACAGGTTATCTTTGTTGTGTTTATTAACACCTTCTCAATGGTAAATGCACCACAGGTTTTGAGCTTTGAGGACAGTCTCACATGCTACAACTTTTTGTCTAAAAATAGGACTGTACGTTTGTTGGTACCTATAAAAGTCAATACAAATCCACAAAAGCTAACAGAAAAAGAATAACAGAACCAAACAGCAATAAGGAACCATTTATTACCATTTAGCACCCTTTTCTTTTTTTTACTGATATCTACAACACTGTAAGTGTTAATTAGATGCAGGGTTAGAGTTTTAGCTTATTCATATATGGTTTATAAATGGAATAATATATGAAAAACGTACACCTGGCTGTACAGTCTAAGAAATATATTCTTGTCAATCAAGTGTTACTATTAAGACCATTTTTATTTTATTTTTTGTGTAAATACAGTATAAATCCCACTATATTTCAGGTAACAGAAACATATAAAAGGTACTGAAGTAAAAGCTACCACTCAAGCCATGAGGGACCCTTTATTGCCAGTGTTTTGACAGGGTCCCACTCCAAACATGAGAAAAGATATAGTAACTTCATTTTTTTTTCTGAGTGTTTAATGTAATCATTTGTTACAGGAATTAATCACAGTCGTAACCTATAGTTTTATTTTGACTCACTTATTCCCTGATCTCTGGTGTGGTTTTCGTTTAATTTTCTTTATAGATAAAGTCTACCTTTCCGAGAAAATGACACACACTGACAAAAGGTGTATGGTTATAGTTTCCGCCCAAGCAACAAGAAAAGGTACAATTTAGTACCCTTTCGAAATGTGCGCAATATAGAACTCATAACCCTGTGCATGCTTTAAACCACATATTTAAAAAAAAAATCATATATATATGCACAGCACAGGTCTGGTCCTGAATGGACACTTTGACATAATTGAATCAACAGTGTTATAAGGGCAATCTAAAGGGACTATTTCCTTCTTTCTGGGGTGAAAACATTATTTATTTGTAGCTTTTAGAGTAAACTGAACAGTATATTCACCTATTATAGTTAAAGCCGGGTCTCTATTTTAACTGCAATACAGTGTTTATATTGGATGATGTTCATCGTAAAATTCTTTCAACACAGTTTTTTTTTAATAGGTAACAGGTAAGACTTCAAGCCTTCTGCATCCATCACACATCGTATGAACTTCAATGTCAAGCGTTTTTTATATATACTTGGAGTCAAACCCAGAACTTCCACGAAGCACAACTGATCTGAAGCGAACGCTTGTCCAGCACTGAATCGACTCGTTGGGTGTTAAACTGACTCATAAAGCAGATATCATATGATCATCACATATTATTATCTGAAATGACATACATTACATAGTAGACAACTAAATCGGGGTGAACTCTGTGATTGTTATTTTGACTCCGCATTGCCTGGTGCTTCATATGGATTTCTTATTTCATTGTGTTAGTAAATGTAAGTTGAAAACACAGGCTACTCGGCACAAACGCTTTCTTTAACTGAATACATTCACAGAATCAACCTGTTTTGTTGTTTTATAGATACGCATTCACTTTTTATAGATACGCATTAACTTTTTATAAATATGTCACAATCAAACAATTTTTCAGAAATAAAACTCAGGTGTTAAAACTCCGAAAGTCTTGCGCATGCTTCATCCATCTCACTCAAACTTAACCTATTACAGTACGAACTGCATAGTACAAGAAATACACCAGCTGCACACATTTACAGCTATGAATAGACTCTTCATGTGTTAAAAATGTCTCCTAATGTCTCCAAATATCTCAACGTATGCTTCATACAACTTCCAATCTCAAATATCAGTAAAACCAAACCATATCTGTGAATATACATCACAAGCGAACTGTTCTGAACTGATCTGAGGCGGACTGTTACTGTACTGAAGTGACCCCGCTTGACTTACAAATCCACTCCTGTCCACTTCTGTAAAGTCCAGATGTGTGCAGATGTGCATGGCTCACAAATAAAGGGTACACTTTACATCATGCACTTTTGTGGAGCATTCCAGGTACTAAGGGGACGCACATATTGCCAGGGATCCTTCATTTAGTGCATCCAAAATGTTATTACACTACAGCCCCCCTCTGCTTCCCACCACCACCATCCTGCGCGCTTACCTTTGCGCATGCGCCGCACCTGCTCGCTCCTGCAGGTGGTGATGTTCCGACAGCAAAGCTCAATTGCGCAGTCGGCGCGATGCGCTCGAGCTCTTAAATAGACAAGCGCGCTCTCTCAAACACACACACACACACACACACACACACACACACTTCGATTCGTTGTTAATAAGCAGGGCGGGGTTTGAGCGCACGAGGAAGTAGGGTGTGTTTAATGCACACATGGCGCCCCTTTGGGGTTCTCCGGCGGCTCTCCATCAAGCGCGCACGCGCGCGCGGCGGCGGCGAGACGGACGGACGGGGGATTCCCCCGGACCGGGTTTGCGCGCGGAACAAAAATCCGGTGCCGACAAAACAACAACAACAAAATGTCCCTTCGCGCTCGTCATCGATGTAATCCTTTCCGATATCCGCTCGCTCGCTGTTTACGGGCTTTTTATTCCTCGGGAGTAAATTACAGTAAACCCGACGAGAAGAAAACAACAACATCAGCAGCAACACCACCATGTGAAGCAGGAGCGCGTCCCGAACCCTCAGTACTCACATCCTGCTCCTCACCGTGGTCGTGGTCATGGTCCATCTCCACCTCGGATTTTAAGGAGATTTGGGACAGAAGCAAAGATGTAATAATAAAGTAATAAAATAGCGCCAGTCTGTTTTTTATTTTTATATTAACCCGACAGAAAGCACGAAGTCTCCGGGTTTATAATACAATTATACTGCTCTGTGTTTCTACAGAGTTTATTTATATTTATTACATCATAATGTGCTTTAAAACAAATAATACATTTATTTTAAAATGTAAGTGACCAGAAAACAGCGCCATCTGGCGACAGAAAGAAAGAGAGATAGAGAGAGTAGTAGTAGTAGTGGTAACTTATTTAGTTATTAAAACTATCTATCTATCTATCTATCTATCTATCTATCTATCTATCTATCTATCTATCTATCTATCTATCTATCTATCTATCTATCTATCTGTCTGTCTGTCTGTCTGTCTGTCTGTCTGTCTGTCTGTCTGTGGATCTAAAATATCTACACACCCATATGTAATTGCAGGTGTATAAAATATAAATGTCAGCAGACTCCTGAAGGTTCAGCTCTAAACCCTGCAGGTATTTGTACCGATTCATGATTCATGATTCACTCCTCCTTGAGCAAAGCTCCAGTTCTGGCTGAGGAAAAGCAGCTCTACAGCATGATGCTGCCACCACCATGTTTCACCGTGGTGGATATAGCTTTTTTTTTTTTTTTTTTAATTGGTCTCCTCAGACCATTGCACATGTAAATACATGTATAGATATATAATCCAGGGGAACATACATCTGAGCAGTTTGAGGGTTAAGGGCCTTGCTTAAGGGGCCAACAGGGGTAGCTTGGTGGTGCTGGGATTTGAATGGCCTCATGGCCTTCTGATATAAGGTCCAATGCCCAAAATACTAAGGGGGGGTGGATGGATGGATGGATGGATGGATGGATGGATGGATGGATGGATGGATGGATGGATGGATGGACAGATAAACCGACAGAAATACCAGTATTCAGCTTCCTACATATTGCTGTAGATCTCTTAGCAGCTTCCACAGTGAGTTTTACTCTCACACTTTAATACATCTTACAGGGACGTCATGTTCTGGGCGACATCACTGTGTTAATCCCCTTTTCTCTATTTGTTAATGCAATAATTAAATAGTCTAAGAATCACTTTTGAACAAGACCTGAAATGTTCCGAACACACCCACATCCAAGGGTGTACATACTTATGCAACCGGGTTATGATATCTTTTTTTTGTTTTTTTTTTAACATCATATTATTATTTTTTGCGTTTTTCTTTTTTTCCTACAATGTTTCTGCTTTTTTTTGTTTGTCTTTTTTAATCGGTTCCAATTTCACTTTGAGGGTTCGGAAGGTTCTGTCGTTTCAACACTTTTTATATCCGCTGTAAAAAAGGGATGCCATTTAAATTAGGGCTGTAAAATCTAATCAAAACCTATTATTATTATTATAACTATTATTATTATAAACACTTTGTGGCCAAAAGTATTAGGACACCTAATCCCACACACTCTAAGGAGAATCTTGGGGTTATATTGTTTGTTTTATTTATATAGTAAAGAATTAAACGAGTAACAAAGCTTGATACTGGGGATACTCAGGTCAAAGCCCTCAGGTCCAGCTGAAGAAAAAGCAGCTCTAATATATAATATATATAATAATTAATAAGCTCCACTCATCTGTGAAGATGTTCCACTAGATCTTATGGAGGCCTGGGGTTCAGTCAGCGTTCCAATTCATCCCAATAGGTTTTAAAGTCAGAGCTCTATAACAGGAGATCTTCCACTCCAACCCATGGAAAGCAGATCTTCATTGTTCCAGCTTGTTATGATGGAGGTTTGGGTCTCCAAGTTTAAGTGAAGGGAGAATTTCATGCTACAGCATCCAGGGGCATTAACATGTGGGTGGAAAAGTCGTGTCCAAATACTTTTGATCTGTATAGGGTGAATTCACATTCAAAAGACTGTGTATCAAAAAGTATGTACTGCTAGAGACATCAAAGCACATCTGTACATCTTCAGATGCACATCTGTACATGGCATCTGCTAAAATAAATGTAATCCTTATATATCCATGTTCATATTCTCCACGTGAGTCCCTTTAATAAGCTCGTGGATGAAGATTGAAGAGTACAGATTAATGTAGAGGAATAATCATCATGCCAGGTTCCAACATGAGTTCTTTTTATTCAGGTAAAAACATCAGCA
Organism: Silurus aristotelis; assembly: GCF_946808225.1. Taxonomy (NCBI): domain Eukaryota; kingdom Metazoa; phylum Chordata; class Actinopteri; order Siluriformes; family Siluridae; genus Silurus; species Silurus aristotelis. The sequence goes on from NC_139578.1 coordinate 29,241,458, forward strand.
ATGTTTATTTACAAAAAAAGGCAATAAGTTAAAGAACAGTTGTAGGCCAGGATGTATAAAGAGCAGACAAAAACAGCGAGAAGATCTCGCTTAAGCAGCACAGTGATCGCCGTGGAGAAGGCGTATCTCGCTGGACCTTCACATGTTCACCCTGGGGTTGCCCTCGGTTCCTGCGCTCTTCCTGGAGGCCTGAGCGAGCAGGTTGCGTACGTGTTCCTCGTCGTCAAAGGGACAATCTTTATACTCGCTCCTCAGCCAATCCCTAAACTGAAAACGGTTTTAAATTCAAGAATTATTTATGTTTTATATACTTTTTTATTTTTAATTTTTTATACATATGCTGCCTTCCAGAGTCAATATCCTTAAGCATTTTATTCCTCACAGCAATTAGACACACGCTGCAAAGTATATTCATCATAAAAGTTTTTATCCATTTATAGTTACAATTAAACATGTTCTCACTTATGTCTCAAGCAAATCGTGATTTAACATGTTACAGAAAATGTCCCCAGTCATCAACAGTTACATCCCTGTGAGTGTTCGATCCAAAAAGACGAGTGATTGAATAGAAATATGCTGTTACAGAAAATAAATCAGCAACCTTCAGCCCAATCAGAATAGAGGATTCAGCAGGTGTGGGTTGTGTTACAATAAACCAGTGACATTTGGATTGAAATGTGGGGGTTAGTGAGTAAGGAATGATAAATAACATTACTGCAGCTTTCTAAAGCATTATGAGTGGATGGATGGATGGATGGATGGATGGATGGATGGATGGATGGATGGATGGATGGATGGATGGATGGATGGATGGATGGATGGATGGATGGATGGATGGATGGAAAATTGGTTTAATGAATGGATGGACAAAAGGTTGGTTGATAAAAGGATATATAGACATATGGATGAATGAACAGATAGACTAATAAAAGGAATTGGACAGATAAGTGGATAGATGGTGGGATGTAAAAGGATGGATAAATCGACAAAATCAGTGGATGGATGGGTTAGGCCAGAGGATAGAGAAATGATTGGATGGATGGATGGATGGATGGATGGATGAATGGATGGATGGATGGATGGATGGATGGATGGATGGATGGATGGATGGATGGACAAAACAATGATTGGCTGGCTGGGTTAAGGTAGAGGATAGGGGAATGTATAGACAAATGGATGGATGGATGGATGAATAGATGGATGGATAGGTGGATGGGTGGATGGATGGATTGGTTTAATGAATGGATGGACAAAAGGTTGGTTGATGAAAGGATATATAGACATGGATGAATGAACAGATAGACTAATGAAAGGAATTGGACAGATGGATGGATGATGGGATGGAAAAGGATGGATGGATGGATGGATGGATAGATGGATGGATGGATGGATGGATGGATGGATGGATGGATGGATGGATGGCTGTATGGATGGACAAATAGAAGAATGTTTGGATGGGTGGATAGATGGATCGGTGGACTATAAAAAAAAAAACCCAATCAGATCTTCGAATCAGCAAATAATTTACTAAGATCTCAATCTGAATTGAAAGTTCAGATTAGAAAATAATGAATATTCCCCGCTTGTTCTGAAACACTCAGAGATTCCTTGAAGTCTAAGAAGGTCAGAGTGTTGGTTAGATTTATGGAAATGAAGATAAGATAACTGATGCTTGAAAGCAGACGTTTCAGTTTCTTCCCTCAGAACACCTGTAAGCCTGTGACTCACTATCGAATGTGACACTTCACCATGGTGTGGGTGTGTGTATGTGACAGACCTCTTCCGCCTGCGTGCTCTGAAACTCCTGCAGCTGTTTCTGAAAGCCGGGGTTAGGCGTGGCGCAGGGCCGTGCCGCCCTGACCGCTGCCAGCGCCTCCTGCCAGCCCAGACTCGTCACTGTCATGATGTAAGCCACGACCAGCGTAACACTGCGCGACACACCCGCCAGACTGTACGACAGGAGGAAAACAGAAAAGCGTACAACACTTTCACTCTAATGGTTTCAAATCGCTCGGTTTCCGTCACTCCTGGGAACGAGCTCAGAGCAAATTTGTGTGACAAAATAAATAAGTGTCTTGTGCGCCTTTTTTATTATCCCCTGTGAATAAGATACGATCATCTCGTGTAATCACGATTCACTCATCTTCGAATCTTCCATCACGGTCTCGTGACCTACTAATCAAACATAGCAAGCGAAGCCACGCCCACAGCAATAAAGTCCAAACGGTCAATTTGCATTAAAATGTGTGTGTTTGTGTGTCATTTCCATATCGGTCGTTTTGACCTTGTTGTAGGGGCGTGACATCGCAAGCTTCGTCTGTAGGGGCGTGACATCGCAAGCTACGTCTGATTATTCGTACCACTGCTAGGAAACTCTCAAAATCGTATTAAACAGCGTCTAATTAATTCCGTGTTTTTTGAACTTTTGGGTTCATTTTTCAATTCTATTGTATTCCTACAGCACTTTAAACAATGGATCCTGTCCCAAAGCAGCTTCACAGAAATAGATTTATTTAAATATAGTGTCAATATAAGTTTTTTTTTTCCCGCATCATAAATTTAAAATGCGAATTTGGAATGCAACCCAGGGCTATGTTTTATACTACAGAACCTGAAACCTGAAGCACACCTCTAAGGGATGGAGATGAGTTGTGATGACCCCCATTGTAAGTCTAGACATGGCCTAGGAGTCTTAAAGAATGCTGATCAGTATGGGGAAGTATTCAGTTAATCATGTAACACAGGGGTCTCCAATCGTTTCCAGAAAGGGCCAGTGTGGGTGCAGGTTTTCATTCCAACCAATCAATGGTCACACCTGATAGTCATTTACAATGACGATCATTAGATTTGAACAGGTAGAATTTGGTGTGGAATTCTATATAGGGATCATTTTAGGAATTTTAAATGTATATTCGTAGTCTATGTGTTTATATTACTGTGGTATATATAATAAGATACTAAAAAATGGGGACGTTTTGTAATGTTCTTTGTCCATTTAGTGATTTTTTCAGTTGTCCGAATCAGGTAACTGTAGCAACACTTTTTTTGTTTTGTTTTGTTCCAGAAAATCTATTTACTTATAATTTTTGAAGTGATGGTCATATGTGGAGTCTGTGACAAAAACCTTTTATGCTTTGGGACAAACCATCGTCAACCCCCTCTTATTTTCTGCACATGCGATAATAAAATCTACACATAAATCACATAAAAAATGACAACCATGTGGGTGAGCGATCAGTCGTGCGATAAAGGTGCGTAATATTTTCTCACAGGTTGTAAAAACAATATCCAAAAATCTATTCAAATATTCAAAAAATACTGTATATAAATTGCTGTAGGTTTTTTTTTTTTTACTTTTACAGGCATGAATTCATCATTAAAAAAAGTTTTACTGTTAAAGATAAAAAATTTTATCCTTGAATTTTTAGTCTACCAGATTTTATTAATAAAGATATATATTTATTTTATTTATATAGATATATTAAACACACAAATCGATCATTGTACACATTTGTTACAAGTAGCCTCAATTCTATTCAATTGAATTGTTATATACAATTTTATTAGTTTTATTAAAAAGTTACAAAAATCGATTCACAAACTCGGGATTTCTTTAAATAAATGTAGCCCCATTAATGTATTACTGGAAATGAGGTGATTTCCAAAAGGCTCTGATCAGGTGCGTGTTTAAGCTGTTACTTTCATAGGAAGCCATTTTGTATTCGTGTTGCTGTTACTGTTAAGTAAAATCATCATCGGGTTTCATACCGATATCATTATATATAAAAAATATCACATTATATTATATAATATAGTTTAACATCATATATCTTTTAGTATCATATCATATAGTATCGTATAATATCATAGGGTATCAAGTATATAGTATCATACCAGTATCATATCGTATTGTATCTTATCATATAGTTTCATATTATATAATATTTTTATATCATATGATATTATATGTGAAATTTTTGCAAATTCAGCAAAGATTTAATAAGCATTAGATGATGCGATATGAAACTATACGATATGTGATACGATAAACATCACAGTATCATATATAATAAAATATTGTGTCATATATCATTATTTTATATCATACACAGTAGTTTCATATCATATATCATCTTATGGTACTAAACTACATTTTATTTAATTGCAAATATTTACTTATAATTTTTTATTATTTATTTATTTAATTGTTTTCATTCTTTTTTTTTTTTAAGATTACAGGTTTTATTTATTATATTATATTATATTATATATATAATTCTGAATTATAAGCCCTAATAAAGGATTGTTATTCCGAATTCAAAAGTTTTCAAACAGTGCGAGACAAAACGTTGGTATAAGATTATGTGCTTTTTCAATGCAACATTCCACGTTTGGTCCAGATTTGCTGTTATAATAAGCTCCATCCTTCTGGGAAGATGTTCCACTAGATTTTTCGGGGACAAAGGTATTAGTACTGATGTAGGTAAAGGTGAGGAGGCCTGGGGTGCTGGAGCATTAAAAATTCATCCCAGAGGTGTTCAATAGGGTTGGAGCTCTATAGCAGGAGATCTTTCACTTCAACCCAAGCAATAGAACAGGTTTGTGTCTCCACGTTCAGGTGAAGTGAACATTTCTGAAGACCCGGTATCGCCAGGCTGCCACTCTTGGGCCCTTGAGCAAGGCCCTTAACCCTCTATGCTCCGGGGGTCCCTTACGAGGGAAATATCAAGGTCCGTGATGTCGGAGTGACGTGGGGCCGCCTTCCCGTGGGCTCACCACCTGCGGGAGGGACCGTGAGGGACGGTGCTATGAGGATTGGGCAGCAGTCAAAGGCAGGGGCCTGCTTAGACTGCTGCCCCCGCGACCCGAATTACGGATAAGCGGGAGAGAATGAATGAATGAAAAAATGAATTTTTGGGGGGAGAACCACATCTGGCTGGAAAAGTCAGGTGTCCCAATACTTTTGCTATATTGTGTATGTTGTGATGTTTGTTTCAGACGTTTCGTGGATTTACTCGAATCCACGTGTTGTTGTTCCGAGTGTAAAAAAAACATTGTAGATGAGTTTGGGCCTTTGCGTAGCCGAAGTTCCTCCCACGGCGTAATCTTTTTTAAAAAATCGCCAACTATTTCTCTTTAGTGAACTTTTCGAAAGCCCTTGTTCCTGTAATGACACATGGCACACACGTGTTAGTTTAGAGTCGGTGAAGAGGGCGACGTTTCTGAGAAACACAAACTCACCAGATTTGGGAGGCGTCGGTGGTGAACGATTCACCCACCGTAATCACACCGCTGCCTCTTAGAGTAAGTTTGTGTGTGTGTGTGTGTGTGTGTGTGAGTGAGTGAGAAACTGGATACATGATGTATTAAAAAGTAATCGAGGTCTTACACACTTACCAGTGGACCAGACATCCTTCTCCTTTCAGCCTGCACTCATGCATAAACATGATGCTCTGCTTGAAATGCTTCTTCCTGAGTTCACACACACACACACACACACACACACACACACACACACACACACACACACATAATGTGTGAGAAAGAAAAAAAAAAGAGATACAGTCAGAGAGAGAGAGAGAGAGAGAGAGAGAGAGAGAGAGAGAGAGAGAATTAGAGAGACGAAGTGTGTGTGTGTGTGTGTGTGTGTGTGTGTGTGTGTGTGTGTGTGTGTGTGTGTGTGTGTTTGTGTGTGTGTGTGTGTGTGTGTGTGTGAGCAAAAGAGATAATCATCTATACGTATTTGCATCAGGCAGGATTTCCAGGTTCATCCTGGGACACCTGGAAGATTTATTCCTGGAGAGAATATGATGTATAGTGACAATAGGGAAAAGGGGGCGGGGCTTCGAATATGAGGGGGGGGGGGCTTTAAGAGGGCGTTGAATAAATCTTTGTCGTTCAAAAATAAGTTTTATATGTTTTTCTTTTCCTCATTTACACGTCGGATGAAGTACTGTTGTGTTTCCTGCTAACGTGTGAGACCCTCCTCAGGTTTCAGACGGAGTTGAGGAGTTGTTTCTGTCGGCTTTACCTCAGCTAGATGATCGGAAAGCACTAATTACGCCATCTAGTCGAATTCGGGATTCATACCGGAGAGTTTTGGGCCAATAACCAAGTGGGAGGGGCATAATCTGTCACTCTTGTCAATCACTGAGTGCTTGTGTATGCAGAAGGGGGCAGATAGCAGCGTCATGTGGTACAGATTGAAGACTGGCAGATGATAAGTTGGGGAGAGAAAAGTACAAAATAATAACACTATATTGTACGTTAAGGAAAGAACAATATATGAACCCAGGATTTAGACTCCATACATGTCGAGGAACCTGAGAACATGAGCAACTTCATGCAGACGGTAATCTGAGCTCAGGGTCAAACACTAACATGACCCTGGAGCTAAAAGGCAGAAATGGTATACCACTGTGTCGCCCCTCGTCGTCATATATATTTATAAATAAGGTGATGTTCCAGGGGTAGGTTCAGGGTTACACGACTTTAGGAGGTGAACAGTGGCCTGACGTGAAGCAGAGCGATTTGTAATGGATTATAATTGGATTATAACCTTATACTTATATCACAGTCACTAAGAAGTACTGATGACTTAAAGCTGTGGTTGGTGTTTGTAGTACAAAACTGTCTGAATGGAAAAAACGCTTTTTTTTCCTGTATTTATTTTATACACAGTGTGTCTGTGCTCTCAGAAATACAGAAGTGTTAGGATGAAATGGTACGTCGTATTCGTACTGAAATATTTCAGTAATATTAGTAATATTTCGATACACGGCTTGTGGTTCAGTGCACATATGTACATATTTTTATGTGTGGAACCTAGATCAAATCTGAGTTCCCTCAGGAGCGTATTAAGTGGCGGACCACAAGTTTGTTTCATCTCCGCCACGCACTTTAAGCACATTTTTTATTAATATTATTATTATTATTATTATTATTATTGTTATTAAATTTGAAAACATTGGGGGAGTGGGGGCTCAGTGGTTAAGGCGCTGGGTTACTGATCAGAAGGTTGGGGGTTTAAGCCCCCGTATCGTCAAGCTGACACTCTTAAGACCTTGAACAAGGCTCTTAAGCCTCTGTGGTCCGGGGGCGCCGTATCACGGCAGACCCTGCGCTCTGATCCTAAAGAATCCGTGGCACTAGCGTTAACCGCTATCCACTTCTTGGTTAGCGGCTAACGCTAGCGCTACAGATTCTTTAGCATTTCATGTCCAGCCTTAAGAATTTCTCTTAAAAGGAGAAAATCCTGACAATTCAACATATCGAGGGAGTGAGCGGATGAAAGGGGATAAAGTTAAAAGGGGATTTTGACATCATTACCAGTTAGAATCAATTAATTGGACGATAGATGTTTTGTTATTATAACTATATAAAATCCTAATTCCATCGCCGACCTCCCAGGGTCCAAAATGTATATATATATACACACACACACACACACACACACACACACACACACATATATAGTATATCAGCTATGTATATATAGTATATAGATAAGCTGTCATAGAGCAGGGGCTGCTTATGTGAGTGTGTGTGTGTGTGTGTGTGTGTGTGTGTGTGTGTGTGTGTGTGTGTGTGTGTCCTGACAGGCTCATGCTGAGAAAATGCAGTGTGTGTACTGTTGTTGGACGGAGTGGGTTTCGTACTGGGGTGTGTTTAGGGCTCCACAGGGTTCCGCAGGGTTCACGCTTATAAATATAGGCGCAGCAGGGACCAGGCAGGCAGCAGCACACACTCACAACTTCCTTCCTGAACTCTGAGAGCCACAAGAGGAAGTGGTGTGTGTGTGTGTGTGTGTGTGTGTGTGTGTGTGTGTGTGTGTTTTCTAAGTACCTGGTTGGGTTCATATTATCTAATCCTAGCATATTTACTCTTGTTATGTGTTAGGTAATTTTATAGAATTTTTTACGTGTGTGAGTGTGTAGGTTTATACCAACACCCCCCCCCCCCCCCCTTAATGGTTGCCAGAGTAACCAGAACTGGCAGAAGACAGGATGATAGCGAGATATTTATTTATTTCATTTATTTTGGACCCACATCATAGTCCCATGTGATGTGTTCGGTACTCACAGGTCCTGCGTGGGAAGATCAGCAGCCGGGATGCAGAGATAGGTCATCTCCTAATACAGGGAGGAACACACACACACACACACACACACACACACACACACACACACACACGATCATGAAGCTCTCATAAGAATGTTGTATGATTTTTGGTGTTCTTTTTTTTTTTGCGATGAACATAAACGCCACATACTAATCAGCTTCCACTCGCCTGCCCACTCGTCATATTCCCATCACACGCATTCTGCTGCTCCACAGAGAAACGTGTCGTTCATGTTTAATTCATGTGTTCTACGAGAGAGAGAGACGCTCTACATGTTGGGAACGCATCTCCAACACGGGGGAAGCAACACTTGGTTACATAATGGCACAGAAGTTCAGCCTTTCATCCAACAAGCAGATTCGTGTCTCCGCTGCACACACAAGGCTTAGCGAACGATTCGTATCAGTGCATCGGCATACGACTTAACGACGTAAAGCATGGGATACGAGCTGCCAATCGCTATGTATCATTTTGAACATATTTGCATATGAATAGTAGATGCACTACACATTTATTGTTTAAAAAGTGACCGATAATTTGTGCACAGTATTTGGTATGTAGGTCGATTTCTCCTCGTTTTTTATCCGTTCTCTCAGCAGAATATGACGTATCGCAACACTACGGCGACCGAGGCGTGTCCTGAGAGTCACATAGATTAGATTTAATAGATTAGATTAACATGGCAGAGGTAGAGCTGCATCTTCCTGGAGACACAACTGGTTTTATTTGATCTTTTTTTTCTCCTTTCTTTTTTTTGTTGCACTACAATGGCGTGTTTGTGAAGGGGCCATGCGTTAGAAGGCATAAGGCACTTAAGTAAGCTGATGATTAGCTGTCTGTCTGAACAAAAGGAATAATAGCTATATACTATATTGAATGACAGGGCATCATGTTTTTTATCAGTCGGCACCGCATCGTAATGGGGGTGGGGGGGTTGTATCGTGTCGTAGCGGTAGCGGCTTCATTTGTATCTTTAATGTGGTAATTTCCCAATAAAATCCCTTCCCACTGTGTTTTATTACTCTTAGACCATTACGTTCGTTTTTTCTTTATCCGTTTATATTTTCAGTGTCGTGTGGCTCAAGATCGCATGCTAAATAATAAGTCCTGGTCCTACTTTTTAAATCAACCTTTTATATATATATATATATATATATATATATATATATATATATATATATATATATATATATATATATATATATATATATATATATATTAAACGCTGCAAAAGGGAAAACATTTCTGGTAAATTTCCGGAAACTTTCCAACAGAACTTTTGGAAATGTGGAAAATACTCCAAGTTGGAAACTTACAAGGAATTTATTGAAATTTTATGGGAATAAATTAGAAACTTGGGGAAATGCATGTAAACTGGGTCATATGTGGACATTCATGGAAACTAATAAAAAGTATTAAAAAAATAGCATTTTTGACATTGTTTACACACAGAAAAAGGAAGTTTTAAACACAAATGTATGTAATATTGACATAATTTACTTAAACACTCACCAAGAAATGCAAGAAATGATCTGTTATGTTAAGGAGGAAGGAACGGTGCATGTAGGCCGCATGGCCTCAGTAACCCTGCAGTAAGCGTGCATGTGATTGATGAATGTGCAGGTAGAAATTCAACTGGAATTGCATTAAATCTGGTTGTTTGAAGCAAGATATTATTAAGTTCGCTGTTATAAGCTTTCCTGAAATATTTAGTAAATTCCCGGTTTATTCCTATTCATTCCCATTGATTTTCATATATATTCCTATTAATTCCCATGTGAAGTGGGAATTCCCAGAATTTTGCAACCCTAGTTATATATTCTAAGCTCTTGAGGTACAGGAATCTCTACAGGAGACATACTTATCCCTAACACTACCTGTGCTTTTCACTAAGTCTGTAATTTCAGTTGACCAGGAAGTTCTGCTGCTGCTGGTGCCGCTGCTGCTGATACGGTTTGTCCTGGAGCCACTAAAAAAATGATTTGAGAACGTATATTTGGCATGAGCAGGCAGAGTTTTAGAGTCGAGTCTAAGAGGTGTAGCGCCCCTTACTGGTGATCTAAATTGTAAAGGTACATTTCTGAATGATTACAAGTTTAGATTAGCTTCAAAAATTAGGACACCTGACTGTTCCACACATCTTTTCCAAACGGTTACTAGAAAACTGGAGGCACACAGTTGTATGATGTAGCATGAAAGTTTCCCTTCACCTTAACAAGGAGATCCAAACTTGTTTCAGCATGAATGTACTTGCACACAAAGCCAGCTCATGAACATGGGTGGGAGTGGAAGATCTCCTGCTATAGAACAGCTTTGGGATGAGTTTTTCATGCATCCTCACCTCACCTACAGTACATCAGTACCAGACTTTGTAGCTGAACACCAAAATCTGGTGAAACATCTTCCCAGAAAAGGAAAAGTGGAGCTTATTATAACAGTAAATGGGGAATAAATGTGGAATGTTGAAAAAAAAAGAAACATAACAATCCACAAACTTTTGTCTATATGGTGTATCAGCTTCAGTTTTGCCCTCTGTAATGGGTCATGACTTCTATCCTGTTATTGCGCATTACATAAAGTGAAACAAGATTTCTTTTACAACAACCTGCTCTTCCTCAGCGATGCCAACTGGACAGATTTTCTCCAGATTTGCTAAATATTTAAACGTGTTTTGCAATGGAGGACAGTAATGACGTCAATGTAATTCGTTACTTCGCTAAAGTAGCTTTTTACGTATCTGTACTTAACTCAAGTATTTCCTTTTGGGGAGATTTTTGCTTTAACTTCACTACATTTCAAAGTCAAATATCTCACTTTTTGCTCAACCCCATTTTTTGAAATCAGAAATTACTTTTTATTTATAAGCGAATAAAAAAAATGTGTTGTTTAATTGTGTTAATAGTGTAGCGAGAGCTTTGTAAAAGTCTAAGTACTTTGGATATTTAAGTACATTTGAAGGCAAATACATTTGTATTTTTACTCAAGTGAAAGTTTAAAGGGACACTTTTACTTTTACTGGAGTCATAATTTACCTCGTGTATCTCCACTTTCACAAGTTGTTTTATGCCGTATTAAAAGAACACACACACACACACACACACACACACACACACACACAAGACCGAGTGAGAAATCTGCACAATGGCCGACAAGCCATAAACCAATGAGGGTAAAATTTCATTTTGTATGTATTAGTCACAGTGTAAGCTCTACATGTTCACTTGTGAACAACGTGATGTCTAATTTCTTTGCTATGGTTCTTGTGGATTTGCTGTATTTTGCTCAACATACTCACACTGACATTTTAGGCAGCCAGTTTGCAACTGTTCTATACTCTTCAACTCACATCACAAATGATAGTTCACGTGATTCATCAGCAGTGTGTAAAGCCTGAATGATCAGCACAGTTCCTAATAACCAATCACTGATCACTATTGGTTACAATAACCTTCAACTGATCTACATTGGTCTGATCTACATCGCTAATCACATTTGTTCCAACTGACCAATCACTGGTCACTATTATTCCCAATGACCAATCACTGATCATCATTGTTTCCACTGACCAATTACTGACCACCATTGTTCTCAATAACCAATCCCTTGCCACCAATAATCCAACTGATGACCATCATTCCAAATGACCAGTCACTAGCCACCATTATTCCCAATGACCAATCACTGATCACCATTATTCAAAAATGACTAATCACTAGCCACCATTATTCCCAATGACCAATCACTGATCACCATTATTACAAATGACCAATCACTAATCACAATTGTTCCCAATGACCAAAAACTAATCACCATTATTTTCAATAACCAATCACTGATCACCATTCAACACCGTTCTGGTCCCTCACTGGTCATAATTGCTCCCAATGCCCAGACATTTATCACAATTGTACCCAAAAATCAATCACCATAGTTTAGTCCACCCACACAATTATACTGGTCTTTATTTGAAAAAGTAGTAGTGATATTTACAGCAATAAAAGTTAGTTCTTCTATCTGTCTCCTGACTCATCACTACTTCATTTGATCTTCATATAAATGACATTTAAATGAGTTCTTGATAGAAAGGATAGAATGGTGCAAATACTGAATCTCATTCTTTCAATGCTTCATTTCAAGAGTAGAAACGCCCCCCCAAAGCCCATTACCGCAAAATCCTGTACATGGCGCCCAACTTTTCATGTGAACGACGGATGAGTAAATAATGCCCTTTTATTTGGCAAGTTGTCAAGCATGTGGTTTCAATAAATCAATCATGGTTTACGAGTCATGCCATTATATGTAAAGATGTACTGATTATGCATTTATTATGAAATTCTAGACTAGACGTCCGTGTCTGTGTCTACCGAGGACAAAATGCCACTGTGCAACACGAGATGCCTGTCTGAATATTACGCCTGTCATGGGAGATAGCAAGCTGAGATACACACTCTACACACACTACACACACTACACACACTACACACTGTACACACTCTACAGGACTCAGTTAGGGGGATAAAATGGAAACAGAAATCCTTTTTTTGGTATCAGTTTCTCAGGGCCATGTAACTAATGAAATATTTGTCTCCATGGAGAGAAATCTCCATACATTAACAAGTTACGAGCGGGGTTCATTTCAAGCAGCTTCATTTCCTGCACACAGTTAATAAGCGTCAGGTGGAAATGGTCTAATCGTCTTACGATTTAGTGCAAATGAGCAACTGTTCAAATATATCTATGATTTGTTCCAATCAATATAGAAAATTACAGGATGATACAAAGTGCTGACCCTGGAGACTCCTTCCATGTCCTGAAAAGCACCATATCAATAATAACACGTTTCCATTTGTTAAATAACGTTTGTTTGTGTTGTTCAGATCTGTTAGATGGAATGTGGTGTCTGCTCGTCCCACCGAATGAACGGAATACAATCAACCTGCCAATCAGATCAGAGAATCTTAACCCTGGTGTGGCTCACGTATTCTGACTTGTGGTTCGGTAATTCCTGTACTCGGCAAAAAGACGAAGTATGGCGGCTAGAACGTGGCATTTCTTTCCAAAATGCGTAGGACTTTTCATATCGACCAACCCTGTTTATAAGATTATGAGGGGAAACAAATGACTCAGTATGTTACTATGAAAGTATGTTATGGGTAATTTGTTATGTAAGGACTAGGACGGGGGAACTGTGTGTATGTGTGTGTAGTGTGTGTAAATTGTATGTATGTTACTTGTAAGATGGGTGCTGCAGTGTCGTGAATGGACAGGATGTGCGTGATGTTGTTTCTGGCCAGCTGCTCTCTGTCTCTGGCATCTGCAGAAAATAGAACAAAGATGGTGCCTTCAGTGACTCGTCGCTCATTGGACATTTTTTTATTTATTCGATTTTTGTTGTTATTACCTTTAAAATTGCCCAAATAAAGGCCAGGCAGCACCTGCAGATGGGGGACAAAAAACAAAACGTTTACATTAACGGTATTCGGAAGATGACCTGGTCCGGCGCGACCTACAATGAAGTCTCAATCAACAATACACATACTGTACTGGTTCATTTTGACACAAACGATTGATACCACCAGTCTAAAATTCTCTGTTGAGTAAAAAATACCTCAAAAGATCTTTTTGGAGTAATTATTTAAGTACTGAGTTCGAACCCTGGTACCAACCCCTAGGTGCCAGAACAGAAAAGAGTCTTGAAGCATGTCTTCCGATGTTGTATATTAGAAATTGATATGATTGTGTTAGATTAAAAATGTGAATGGAAATAGACAGTTGATTGTCCAGGGTTACCCCCAAGGTTGGGTTTGGTGACCAAAGGTGAAATCAGATAGTTGTAGATAGAGATCATAAGTCATCTTGACATGGAGAAAAATCAGCTGGGATGAAAAGCAACTCAGTTTTGCTGGGATTAAGCTTCAGATGATGAGCTGCCATCTATGATGAGACATTTGCCAAGATCCCAGTGGAAACAAGAGCTCCAGGAAATGCTCTAACAAAAACACAATAAATGCTCCAACACACGATCCAGCTCCAAGAAACACAGCCAACAAATGCGCCAACAAACTTACCATCAAATGCACCAACAAACCCACCAACAATCCCACCAACAAATGGTTTAACAAACCCACCAACAAACACTCTATCAAACTTTTCACCAATAAATGATTCGGAAATATTATCCAACAATCCCACCAACAAACGCCTCAACAATCCCACCAACAAACACTTCAACAAGCTCACCAACAAACCCACTAACAAACGATCCAACACACACCAACAATCCCACCAACAAACACCTCAACAAAACCCCTAACAAACGATGCAACATACACCAACAATCCCACCAACAAACGCCTCAACAAACTCACCAACAAACCCACTAACAAACGATCCAACACACACCAACAATCCCACCAACAAACGCCTCAACAATCCCACCAACAAACCCACTAACAAACGATCCAACACACACCAACAATCCCACCAACAAACACTTCAACAAACTCACCAAAAACCCACTAACAAACGATCCAACACACACCAACAATCCCACCAACAAACGCCTCAACAATCCCACCAACAAACCCACTAACAAACGATCCAACACACACCAACAATCCCACCAACAAACACTTCAACAAACTCACCAACAAACCCACTAACAAACGATCCAACACACACCAACAATCCCACCAACAAACACTTCAACAAACTCACCAACAAATCCACTAACATCCTAGCTTTTACACTAACTGCCCTTAAACTCCAAATATTTTACAGCTTGGTACCTTTTTTTTTACAAGTGTACACGTCAAACAGCCTGTACAGCAATACCTTCAGAAGTGATGATGAGGGTTTGTGGACATATGGACAAACATCCAACATGAACATATCAACTTTTATTTAATATTTTACAATGGCTTTTTTTTGTTTGTTTATTACACAAATTTAATTGTGATAAAAGCCATCAAATGTCCTCACTTTTTTCTTATGTCATTTATTAAACATGTTCAGTGTCCAGAGATGAGTTTAGTGACACAGATACTAATAGATGTGGTTGTTCCCCAAACTGTTCCCACAAACCTGGAGGCATAGAATTGTACAGAACATATTTAGATGTAGGAGCATGAAATTGTCCAATCACTAGAACTAGGAGATCCCTGAGTTGGAGTTGAAGATCTCCTGCTATAGAGCTCCAACCCTAGTGAATACCTTCGGAATGAATTGGAATGCTGGCGGCACCCCGGTGGAGATCACAAATCTCTACAAAATCTAGTGGAACATCTACCCAGAAGAACGGAGCTTATTATAACAGGAAACGGGGACTGAATGTGTGTCCTCAAACTTTTGTCCATACAGTGTCTGATTTCACAAATGACATTGTGTCTCTCCCCATTAAGACGACAAACAGCAGCAGACTTTGGGGTCTAAACAAGCTGACATTTGTTTATCAGATTCTCTGTAAAAGATCTGAAATGAAAAGTGCAGATGTTTCTTTTTTTTTTTTTTTTTTTTCATTTGATTTAGAA
Source organism: Silurus aristotelis (assembly GCF_946808225.1). Classification (NCBI taxonomy): domain Eukaryota; kingdom Metazoa; phylum Chordata; class Actinopteri; order Siluriformes; family Siluridae; genus Silurus; species Silurus aristotelis. The sequence goes on from NC_139578.1 coordinate 29,257,109, forward strand.
ATGATCTGAGCAGCAGCGGTGAATTTTATCTTTGAATCATCTTTTTCATCAGTTTTCCTGTCCCAAGCGGTTTCATGTGGGAGTGTATCCTCCTACACACACACACACACACACACACACACACACACACACACACAAAACCAAACACACACATATACACACACACACACACACACACACACACACACACACACACACAGATAGAGCACACACGGGGGTGGGGGGGTGGCTCTGGGTTTGTAATACTTTTTTTGTAAATTAAATGTCAGATTATGACTGAACGCATGACTGAATTTTTGACATTTGGTTAGAAATATGGAAAAATATAAAAAAAAAAATAAAAATAAAAAATATATATATATATATATATATATATATATATATATATATATATATATATATATATATATATATATATATATATAAAAAGAGAAAGAGACTTTCCTAGGCTTTGCACTGGTAATATATAATAGACAATAATATAATATATACTATACAGTGCTTACCTTATTAACCCCGTTGCCCATGTCAGTATCCTGAATGTATCATGCGCCTCTTCTACTCCAGGTTGAACACACACTAACACACTCACACACACTTACTCACTCACTTACACACACTCTTTCCGACTCCAGTATTAAACTACATTAGGCAGGAGTTAAGCCCGGCTTCTGTTACTCCTGCTGCTGTTAAACAAAGTCGGAAATCCTGAAAAGATCGCACAGTCTGCTGGGAAACGCAGTTCTCCCGTGAACCGCTAGGCGGCGCCCTGGAGTCAAAAATCACACTGGCCTGAGATCAGCTCTGCGTCTCGGCTATGGGCTCAGGATGTAAAAAAAAAGGATTCGGGATCTGATCCCAGATCAGCGTCCAAGTCTTAACTCGAGTCCTTATTAGGGTCATGGGGGAAAAAAAGACTGAACATAAACATTTATAGACAACAAATAAGCAATTACAATAAAAAAAAAAAATGAATTACAGTCAAAGAATTGCGTCCAAGATTTGCGGATTTTCAGAACTCGCATCGGTCTTAGAACGTAACCTGGGGGACCACTATATATATATATATATATATATATATATATATATATATATATATATATATATATATATATATATATATATATATATATATATATACAGTGAGGAAAATAAGTATTTGAACACCCTGCTATTTTGCAAGTTCTCCCACTTAGAATTCATGGAGGGGTCTGAAATTGTCATCGTAGGTGCTTGTCCACTGTGAGAGACATAATCTAAAAAAAAAAATCCAGAAATCACAATGTATGATTTTTTTAACTATTTATTTGTATGATACAGCTGCAAATAAGTATTTGAACACCTGAGAAAGTCAATGTTAATATTTGGTACAGTAGCCTTTGTTTGCAATTACAGAGGTCAAACGTTTCCTGTAGTTTTTTACCAGGTTTGCACACACTGCAGGAGGGATTTTGGACCACTCCTCCACACAGATCTTCTCTAGATCAGTCAGGTTTCTGGCCTGTCGCTGAGAAACACGGAGTTTGAGCTCCCTCCAAAGATTCTCTATTAGGTTTAGGTCTGGAGACTGGCTAGGCCACGCCAGAACCTTGATATGCTTCTTACAGAGCCACTCCTTGGTTATCCTGGCTGTGTGCTTCGGGTCATTGTCATGTTGGAAGACCCAGCCTCGACCCATCTTCAATGCTCTAACTGACGGAAGGAGGTTGTTCCCCATAATCTCGCAATACATGGCCCCGGTCATCCTCTCCTTAATACAGTGCAGTCGCCCTGTCCCATGTGCAGAAAAACACCCCCAAAGCATGATGCTACCACCCACATGCTTCACAGTAGGGATGGTACTCTCACACTTTTTTTTATATATATTTGTTTGTGTTTATTTATATGTTGAATTAAAAGTCCATTACATTTTTAATTTAGGAAAGATTTGTTTCTCTTCTATTTACTGATTCATTTGATTTTATTTGCAGCACTTTTAGATCTTTGCAGGGATCAGTAGCTGTTGGTTTGTAGTGTAATGGACAGCAAAGACTAGTTAATGAACAGAGGTCGATTTGGGACGCACCCAGTGATCCATAGAGAAAACACGCCCTCAGCACAGAAACACTGATCTGAGGTCAGACTCAGCCGCCGGGACAGGAGGAGTCCGAGCTGCAGTGTGAGGAGAAAACTGACCCCAGATCAGAGTCAAACTGGAACAGTGTGGCAGCGGCTCTTAAAGGGACAGTACACACTTTTACACTGGAGGCCAGTTTATTAGGAACAGCTTCTTTAACTATCTAATACAGTTGTTCAAACATCTCTTTCCTTCTCTCTCTCTCTCTCTCTCTCTCTCTCTCTCTCTCACACACACACACACACACACACACACACACACACACACACACTATTTCTCAAACTATAAACATAAACCTAACCCTGGACTTAAACTCACAAGCCATGAACAAACCTCTTTTTTATTGTTATTTTGTACTTGTTGTTGTCGTAAGTAGTAGTTGTAAGAGCAGCTGTAATGGTAGTGTTGGTTGTTATAAAGGTAACTGTAGTAGAATTAGTTGTAGTAGTAGTGTTTGTTGTTGTAATCGAAAGTTGTAGTAGTTGTTATAGTAGTGTTTGTTGTTGCTGTAGAGGTAGAAGTAGTAGTTGTAAAAGTAGTGTTTCTTGTTGTAAAGATAGTTGTATTAGTTGTACTCATAGTGTTTGTCATGTAAAACTAGTTGTAGGAGTTTTAATAGTGTTTGTTGGCGTAGAGGCAGTTGTGTTAGTTCTAGTTGTATTAGTTGTACTAGTAGTGTTTGATGTTGCTGCTGTTAAGGTAGAAGTAGTAGTTGTAATACTAGTTGTTATTGATGTTGTAAAGGTAGTTTTATCAGTTTTACTAGTAGTGTTTGTTGTTTAAAGGTAGTTGTAGTGGTTGTAATATTAGTGTTTGATGCTGTAAAGGTATTTGTACTTGTAAAAGGGGTAGTTGTACTTGTACAAATAGTGATGGATATTGTAAATGTAATTGTAGCAGATGTAATAGTGTTTGTTGATGTTGTAGAGGTAGTTGTTAGGGTAGAAGTATTAGTTGTACTAGTAGTGTTGGTGTTGTAAAGGTAGTTGTACTTGTGAAAGTAGTTGTAATAGTAGTGTTTGTTGTTGTTGTTGCTGTTGCTGTCATTAAGGTCGAAGTAGTACTAGTTGTAGCAGTTGCAATAGTGTTTGTTGATGTAGAATTAGTTGTAGTATTGTACTAGTAGTGTTTTTGTAGAGGTTGTTGTACTAGTTGTTGTACTAGTAGTGTTTGTTGTTGTTGTTGTTGTTGTTGTTGTTGTTGTTGTTGTTGTTGTTGTTAAAGTAGTTGTAAATCGTTGTAAATCGTTACCATTTCGTAGATTTAAATGGAGAGCTATCCAGGATAATGCTAGTAAATTATGGCGTGCCACAAGGGTCAGTTCTAGGACCCCTGCTTTTCACAATATACATGCTTCCGTTAGGAAATATTATTAGAAGGCATGGAATTAGCTTCCATTGTTATGCTGATGATACCCAGCTATATATTTCATCCAAACCAGGCGATACAGCTCAATTAGCTCGCATAACTGAGTGTGTTGAAGAAATGAGAGATTGGATGACCCATAACTTTCTGCTATTAAATTCTGATAAAACGGAGATTTTGCTCATCGGCCCAAAAAATAGTACACAGAAGCTCCGGCATCTCAGCCTGCATTTAGACGGTTGTTCTGTAACTACTAGTTCAACGGTAAAAGACCTGGGAGTTATTTTAGACAGCAACTTATCTTTTAAAAATCACATCAATCAAGTTACAAAAACAGCCTTCTTTCACCTTAGAAATATTTCTAAGCTAAGAAATATGTTATCTATATCTGATGCAGAGACGCTCGTCCATGCGTTTATGACCTCTAGAATAGACTACTGTAATGCATTACTAGGTGGATGTCCTGCATCATTAATAAACAAGCTTCAGTTAGTTCAGAATGCTGCAGCAAGAGTTCTTACTAGGTCAAGAAAATACGATCATATAACCCCAATCTTATCGTCCCTACATTGGCTTCCTATTAAGTTTCGAATAGACTACAAACTACTGCTACTCACTTATAAAGCACTAAATGGTTTGGCTCCCATGTATCTATCCAGTCTTTTAACACGCTACAATCCGTCACGCTCCCTGAGATCTCAAAACTCTGGGCTTCTAGTAGTTCCTAGAATAGCAAAGTCCACTAAAGGCGGTAGAGCATTTTCACATTTAGCTCCTAAACTCTGGAATAGTCTTCCTGACAGTGTTCGGGGTTCAGATACACTCTCCCAGTTTAAGTACAGATTAAAAACATATCTTTTTAGCAAAGCCTACACATAACACACATCACACACATCACATCACAACCTTGTGCTCCAGAACATCTGATCACATCACGTTATCAACTTGTGCTGTTAATATCATGAACAGCAGCTACGCTAATTCCTCTCCACTGCTTCTCTTTCTCTCCCCATCCCGAGGCATCCTGAGGTTTGGCCAGCTCCAGTCACGTCCCACCTCGTGAAGATTATGGACCTATGGATGATCATGGAGAAGTAGATGCCGAGTGTTTAAAGGCCCTGGCACGGAGAAACTGATGCTGGATCTATGATGATCACAAATTGTTCTGTATTGTTAAAAGATTTATGATCAAACTCTTGATGTCACCCATATGAGGATGGGTTCCCCTTTGAGTCTGGTTCCTCTCAAGGTTTCTTCCATATATCATCTAAGGGAGTTTTTCCTTGCCACTGTCGCCACGGCTGCTCATCAGGGACAAACGCACACCATTCACCTTCACTGTTGTTTTCTGTAAAGCTGCTTTGAGACAATGTCTGTTGTGAAAAGCGCTATACAAATAAACTTGACTTGACTTGTAGTAGGTGTAGTAGTTGTGTATTTTGTTATAGTAGTTGTAGTAGTTGTGTTTGTATTAGAGGTAGAAGTAGTAGTTGTTATAGTGTTTGTTGATGGTGTAGAGGTAGTTGTAGTATTGTACTAGTAGTAATTTGTTGTAGAGGTAGTTGTAGTAGTTGTACTAGTAGTGTTTGTTGTTTAAGTAGTTGTGTTTGTTGTTGCAGAGGTAGATGTAGTAGTTGTTATAGTATTTGTTGTTAAGGTAGTTGTAGTAGTTGTGTTTGTTGTTGTAGAGGTAAATGTAGTAGTTGTAATAGTGTTTGTTGATGTAGAAGTGGTTGTAGTATTGTACTACTAGTGTTTGTTGTTGTTAAAGTAGTTGTAGTAGTTGTAATAGTAGTGTTTGTTGTTAAAGTATGTTTGTTGTTGTAGAGGAAGCTGTAGTAGTTGTAATAGTGTTTGTTGTTGTAGAGGAAGCTGTATTAGTTGTAATAGTGTTTGTTGTTAAAGTACTTGTGTTTGTTGTTGTCGAGGAAGCTGTAGTAGTTGTAATAGTGTTTGTTGTTGTAGAGGAAGCTGTAGTAGTTGTAATAGTGTTTGTTGTTGTAGAGGATGCTGTAGTAGTTGTAATAGTGTTTGTTGTTGTAGAGGAAGCTGTAGTAGTTGTAATAGTGTTTGTTGTTGTAGAGGAAGCTGTAGTAGTTGTAATAGTGTTTGTTGTTGTAGAGGAAGCTGTAGTAGTTGTAATAGTGTTTGTTGTTGTAGAGAAAGCTGTAGTAGTTGTAATAGTGTTTGTTGTTGTAGAGAAAGCTGTATTAGTTGTAATAGTGTTTGTTGTTGTAGAGGAAGCTGTAGTAGTTGTAATAGTGTTTGTTGTTGTAGAGGAAGCTGTAGTAGTTGTAATAGTGTTTGTTGTTGTAGAGGAAGCTGTAGTAGTTGTAATAGTGTTTGTTGTTGTAGAGAAAGCTGTAGTAGTTGTAATAGTGTTTGTTGTTGTAGAGGAAGCTGTAGTAGTTGTAATAGTGTTTGTTGTTGTAGAGGAAGCTGTAGTAGTTGTAATAGTGTTTGTTGTTGTAGAGAAAGCTGTATTAGTTGTAATAGTGTTTGTTGTTGTAAAGGAAGCTGTAGTAGTTGTAATAGTGTTTGTTGTTGTAGAGGAAGCTGTAGTAGTTGTAATAGTGTTTGTTGTTGTAGAAGAAGCTGTAGTAGTTGTAATAGTGTTTGTTGTTGTAGAGAAAGCTGTAGTAGTTGTAATAGTGTTTGTTGTTGTAGAGGAAGCTGTAGTAGTTGTAATAGTGTTTGTTGTTGTAGAGAAAGCTGTAGTAGTTGTAATAGTGTTTGTTGTTGTAGAGGAAGCTGTAGTAGTTGTAATAGTGTTTGTTGTTGTAGAGGAAGCTGTAGTAGTTGTAATAGTGTTTGTTGTTGTAGAGGAAGCTGTAGTAGTTGTAATAGTGTTTGTTGTTGTAGAGAAAGCTGTATTAGTTGTAATAGTGTTTGTTGTTGTAAAGGAAGCTGTAGTAGTTGTAATAGTGTTTGTTGTTGTAGAGGAAGCTGTAGTAGTTGTAATAGTGTTTGTTGTTGTAGAGGAAGCTGTAGTAGTTGTAATAGTGTTTGTTGATGTAGAGGAAGCTGTAGTAGTTGTAATAGTGTTTGTTGTTGTAGAGGAAGCTGTAGTAGTTGTAATAGTGTTTGTTGTTGTAGAGGAAGCTGTAGTAGTTGTAATAGTGTTTGTTGTTGTAGAGGAAGCTGTAGTAGTTGTAATAGTGTTTGTTGATGTAGAGGAAGCTGTAGTGGTTGTAATAGTGTTTGTTGTTGTAGAGGAAGCTGTAGTAGTTGTAATAGTGTTTGTTGTTGTAGAGGAAGCTGTAGTAGTTGTAATAGTGTTTGTTGATGTAGAGAAAGCTGTAGTGGTTGTAATAGTGTTTGTTGTTGTAGAGAAAGCTGTAGTAGTTGTAATAGTGTTTGTTGTTGTAGAGGAAGCTGTAGTAGTTGTAATAGTGTTTGTTGTTGTAGAGGAAGCTGTAGTGGTTGTAATAGTGTTTGTTGATGTAGAGGAAGCTGTAGTAGTTGTAATAGTGTTTGTTGATGTAGAGAAAGCTGTAGTAGTTGTAATAGTGTTTGTTGTTGTAGAGAAAGCTGTATTAGTTGTAATAGTGTTTGTTGATGTAGAGAAAGCTGTAGTAGTTGTAATAGTGTTTGTTGTTGTAGAGGAAGCTGTAGTAGTTGTAATAGTGTTTGTTGTTGTAGAGGAAGCTGTAGTAGTTGTAATAGTGTTTGTTGATGTAGAGGAAGCTGTAGTAGTTGTAATAGTGTTTGTTGTTGTAGAGGAAGCTGTAGTAGTTGTAATAGTGTTTGTTGATGTAGAGGAAGCTGTAGTAGTTGTAATAGTGTTTGTTGATGTAGAGAAAGCTGTAGTAGTTGTAATAGTGTTTGTTGTTGTAGAGGAAGCTGTAGTAGTTGTAATAGTGTTTGTTGTTGTAGAGGAAGCTGTAGTTGTTGTAATAGTGTTTGTTGATGTAGAGAAAGCTGTAGTAGTTGTAATAGTGTTTGTTGTTGTAGAGGAAGCTGTAGTGGTTGTAATAGTGTTTGTTGATGTAGAGATAGTTGTTAAGGTAGAAGTAGAGGTTGTAATACTAGTTTTGTGATATTTTATTCATTTTACTAGTAGTGTTTGTTGTAGTTGTTGTAACAGTAGTATTATTATTTTTAATTAAAACAACTGTGAACTGAACTTTGTTGTTATAAGTAGATTTGGTCATAACATATAACATCACTTTTCAGTGACTTTTTTCAGAGACCTACACAGGACCTGCACCTGATGAACTCCTGAGCCTAACATTCTCTTTTTATCAGGACTGAAAAATAAATCGGATGTATTTTATATATAAAGTTTCTCTCAGGGTTAGGGTTCACCCCCATTCTCCCTGAGACACTCATGTTTAGGAAACTGTGGAGGTATAAAATGACGCCTGTGTTCTGCTATTGATTACTTCAGTCTGGGTGGATGGATGAAGGCGTGTTTCCACGTTTTGGAGTGTGTTTTTTTTTTCATCTCTGGCTTTCGTTTGAGTTGCTGTTTGTACAATACGGAAACAGTGTGCAGGAAGTGAATGAAGGATACAATGTACGACGGTAAGTAATGTTACTCAGTAGTGTTTGAATGATACAATATAAAATATCTTCATGATGGTGTGTGTGTCTCAGTATTGGAGCTGGGAGGTGTTTTATAATCCAGGGGTCGCATAAAGGTCAATCTTTAAGCGTTTATAAGAGCTTATACGAGTTTATAAGAGTAACAGACACTTCATGTCCACAGGATTTGTTTATTTTACGTTTTGTTCACGTGAATCTGGGTTTAATAACAAACACGCAGGTGCGTATTTGTCCACCAGGAAGCGCACGACCATCTCCAAGACTGTTTTTTTTTTTAATTTAAAGAAAAGAAAAAGACACTTGATGGTTTTATTAACAATTCTTCTTTAAAGTCATTATGAACTTGAAGTTTTAAAGCTTTAAATCTTTCCAATTTGAAGCATATCCGCTTTTCTTTTCTTTCACTGACACTACTTTACTCTCTACTTCCGCTCTGGACTCTCCAAGACGTGACGCACAGGCGCGCTCACCTTTCCTGCGTCGCGTCGCGTCGCGTCACCTCACGTCACACACCCGAACAACACTTCCGCCTTAAATAGTGCCTTAATATTCTCAAAAACACACAATATGTTTCATACACACACACACACACACACACACACACACACACACACACACACACACTTATTTACTTACTTCCAGGAGCTTCTTTCTTTTATTTTGCATTTTCAACATTGAACATTTTAATACTGAAGACATCTTCAACTTGTGAAACATATGGAATTATGTAGGCAACAAACACGTGTTAAACAACCAGAACACATCTCGAGTCTTCAGATTCTCCCCTCTGGAGATTCTCTCAACCTCATGAGGTTTCCACCTGAAATGGTTTTCCTATAATCTTAAGGAATTCGCAGAGGTGTTGAGTGCTTGTTGGCTGCTTTTCCTTCACTCTCCGTGCCCAAATCATGTGAAATGGCTGATTGTGGAGGCCAGGTCATCTGATCCACCACTCCATCACTCTTTTTTTTTTGGGACAAATCGATCAATTAATCAAATGTTGGTTTGAGATGGTTTGGACATGTGCAGAGGAGGGACATGGGGTATATCACTAGGAGAATGCTGAGGATGGAGCCACCAGGAAGGAGGAAGATTAAGGAGGAGGTTTATGGATGGACTGGGGGTGTATGGAGACGGATGATCCTCTGTGGTGACTCCTAATGGGAGAAGCCAAAAGAAAAAGATGAAGAAGTAAAGCAAATGTTGGTCCCACCAAGTGCAAACCAAATGGGATTGAAAAAAATGCTGTGGTAGACATGCTGGTTAAATGTGCCCTCAACTTTCACCAACAGTGTCTGCAGAAAAGCACCTCTACACCATCACACCTCCTCCTCAATGTTTCACAGTGGGAACCACACATTTGGGAACCATCCGTTTCTCCATTTCAGAACCCAAAATCTCAAATTTGGACTCATCCGACCAAAAGACAGTTTTCTAATGTCTATTGTGTTTCTTGGCCCAAGCAAGATTCTAATGCTTGTTGTTCTTCCAAAATAATGTTTTTGACTACGAAGGCCTGACTTTACACAGATCCCTCTGAACAGTGGATATTAGAATATGACCTCCACTTGAACTTTGAGAAGAATTGTGTAAATTGACAGTTTCTGAGGCTGGTAATTTGAATACACTTATCCCCTGCAGCAGAGGTAGCTCTTGGTCTTCCTTTTCTAGGACAGTCTCCATGAGAATTGTTTCCTCATAGCGTGTGATGGTTTTGGAGACTGTATAATATGGATGAGTCCAGTAGATTTAGTAGTACTAATAGGAGCTACTGACTCTGTGTTTAATCTTTCCTCTGCATAAGACAACTGATGATCTGAAGCCCAATAACAAGGCAAGAAATGTCACAAATGAATTCTTGACATAGCAAACCTCTGAACTGAAACCACAGATGACTAACTCGTTAATCTGACGTGAGAATTTCTGCACAGCCGTCATCAAAGCTAAATGTAGCTTTAGACCATCTAAAACATATTCAAGGTGATTTAACACGTTTTATTTTTATTATTATTATTATTATTATTATTATTAAATAATTTCATACGGGTTCTTTCATAGGTTGGTCGTCCAAACTGTCCATATGTTTACACAAATCATGTAAGTTTTACACTTTAGACTTTTTCTCAGAAATTTGTTTCTGTTTATTAAATTTTTTATTTTTACGTAATCCTTTTCACATTTCTTTGGTTCTTTTCACATGACTTGTGACATTTCACAAGCGAGCGTTTTTTTTTTTTCTTCATTTTATTGACGTCATCTGCATCCTAGTGACATCGTCATCATTCTGTCCATTATTCGTTATTTTCCCCTTTTATTTTTAGCTCCTTTCATTTGATGCAATTCTTTTTTTTCTTCTCAAATGCCATTTATTTTTGTGATATTTATTTTTTTCCCCCACACAATTTACTCATTTTCTTTTTTTCTGTCATGTTTAATGTTTGTCCTTTGTGTATTAATAATTTTTTTTTTATTATTCATATACTTCTATATAATTTAATATATTTTTAATAAAAAAAAAATGGTCTTATATATAATTACATCATTTTTAAATATTTTTTTTTTATTATTCACACACATATATATATATATATATAAAAAATTTTTTTTTTTATAATAATTTTTTATTTATTAGGTGTGTGTGTGTGTGTGTGGTGTGTGTGTGTGTGTGTGTGTGTGTGTGTGTGTGTGAGTAGAAATATATGGATGTTAATATTTACATGATAACTACTTGGATTCGCACACAATTTCAGAGCCACATGATTTTCCTGTCCCTAGCTTTGATCATATTTTTATTCATTTGAAATATTAAAAAAAATAAAATAAAAAATTGAAAAGACAAAGAGGAATTAAGAAGTTTACACTAGCATGCTGTATAGATCAGATGTGTCTGTGTACACATCTATTATTAAAAAACAACTAGTTCATATTTTAGATGTGTTTGTGTTGTGCGTCACATGACTTAAGTTAATTCTTGTATGTTTCCTTCCTGTCTGAATCCCAAATGGCTTCCAGTTGTACACTTATAATATGTAGCTGCTCCTATCGAAATCCCTTATAAAAGTGCATGTATAGAGCACAGGAAGCCATTTGGGATTTGGCCCATGTCTCATTAAGCAGTGAAACCATGGAGTTGGGCATCATGAGGTCCTCAGACCTCATCAAGAAGGAGCGTCTGGATTACGGCGGATTCGGGGAGGTGTTTCTGTGTTACCACATAACACTGGGACATGTGGTGCAGAAAAGAGTTTACACCGGACCACCTCGTAAAGAGTGAGTGTGTGTGTGTGTGTGTGTGTGTGTGTGTGTGTGTGTGTGTGTGTGTGTGTGTGTGTGTGTGTGTGTGTGTGTGTGTGTTACACAAGATGAGATTAGATCACACTACCAGTCCAGTTCAGAAATTATAAAACCAGAGAAACACAAGACCAAGACGGAGCATTAAGAAAAAGAAATCGGCTGACTCTAGATTAGACTTGATTAGATCAGTCAAGATCAGACATAAAAAGACAGATGTGAAATGATTAAAAAAGACCAGACTAAACAAAACTAACAAATGCAGAAAAAAAAGACTAGACAACACGCAAACAGACCAGACAAAACAACACAATCGGACAAGAGAAGACCAGATTTGACAAGAAAAGACAATATAAGGCTGTATCAGATGAGATCGGATGAGAAATAACACAGCTAAAAAAAAAAAATACAAACTCAAGATCGGTCATGATCTCAGGCAAAGATCAGACTAGACAAAACAAGCCAAGCAAAAATGGACAAAACCTGAATAAAAGATGAGCCAAAATTAGACACAACCAAATAAGGTAAGATTGGATCAGACAAGACTAGACCAAACCTGAAACCATCTGCCAAAAATAGAAAAAGACCTAAACAGACAGACAGACATGTCTAGACCATAATTGACAAGATCACGTCAAGATCGGACATAATCAGACTAAAAACAAGAAATGCCAAAGGAACAGAAGCCTGCATTGTCACAAGCATTTGAGGGTCTACGTTACATCAGATCAGACATTGACAAAACCAGACCTTATAAGTCAACATCAGACCAGACATGACAAGAAAAGGCAAGATCATTTCAGACCTCATCAGAGAAGCCGTTACACAAAACAAGACAAAAATCAAGCAGGAGTCCATTTAGAATCTTCCCTTTTTAATCTTGAAGCTCTTTCGGTCTCTAAAGGCTCCTGTTTTTTTTTTTTTTTGGTGTTTTTTTTTTTTTTTTTTTTGGGGGGTTTTTTTCTCCCTTCTTCCTCAAACATCCATTCGATTACATTGTGTTTGAAACTAAAAACTAGGGAAGCGAAAGTGTTTTGTGTTGTAGAGCTCCACTCTGTACATATGGTTTGACTGTAGCTGTATTCATGTCTAAAGTATTTGGACACCTGATTTTCTGGCCACACGTGGTTCATCTCCAAACCATCACCACAAATATATAATATATAGATTCACTTTCACCCAAAATATATAAACAGACAGATTTTATATTTTTTTTTTTATAAAAAATCCGGAAAGTTCCTTTCTCCAGACATGAAATGGGAGCCATGTTGGTTCAGGATTCCATTCGCTCTACAGAATTAATCTCCAGCCTTCATGCTTCAAGCTCCCACCTCCATGTTCTTCTGCTAGAGACGAAATTTGGCAGAACAGAACTTTCTTCCAGTCTGTCCAATTCTTGTAATTTTTGCCTTTTTATGTAGTTTTAATGCACGGAAATAAACACATATATTACAATGCGACGTAATCCATCTCCATTTTGATGTGTTTAAGCACGTGTTTGGTTGTGCGTGCAGGCAGAGGTCGTCTCTGCTGGAGGAAGGCAGTCTGATGAGCAGGTTGAAACACGAGCGTGTGGTCAAGCTGCTGGGGGTCATACTTGAGGACGGCGATTACTCCCTGGTCATGGAGCTCATTCCTAAAGGCAACCTGCTGGCCATGCTGCAGAAAGTGAGTACGCCAGACTGCGGATCTTCCCAGTGCATTCGGCTTCATTTTACACACGGTACAGTCCAAGAATAAACGAGATATCGAAGTCTCGCACCATTCAGAGCGAGAGGACCGGGAAATGGTTCCGTTTAGATCGAAACCAGCGTTCAATAATGTTCCTGTTTAGCCTTTTATACCAGCTACTGGTATCGACGCTGGTATAACATGCCGTTAGCAAGAAGGTATTTTTTAATTGTGTCTTTACTACAATCCCTATCCGTGCAACGCAATGACGTCCGCACGTGTTTCCTCGAAGGCGACCACTGTTTTACAGAGGAAGAACAATGATTTTAAGCCCCGCCCCCCATTTTAAGGCTTCCAGTCCATTATTTAAACTGAGCGATCTCCTTATCCTCGTCAACACGCTCGCCTGCGTTACCGATAGAATCGCTAACACGATGTCAGCTGGTTCCTTTTTGGGATCGAGTTCAATCGCAGGCCATCCACCCGCTCTCCTCGTTACGTTCTGGATTATTCGCAAATCGCCATCATAAAAACCGAGAAAATGAATACGAACATTTTTTTTTTTCGGCTGTATACAGCAGTTAATATGTTCACGTCAAGCATCAGAATGAAGAGAAAGCGTGATTTGTAGCAGTGACCCGGTTGTTGGCTTGATCTCCTGGGATTTTTACACGTAACAAGTCTGTACCTATGATCGCCTCAGGTTCTTATTCTTGGCTGACAGGAGTAGGACCTGATGTTGGCCTATCTTGGTTGTTTTTATATCAACAAGTAGATTCAGGTTGTAGACAGACTGTTTTGAGCGCTGGATGTTTTTTTGTTTGTTTGTTTGTTTTTGTATTTTTGAGCTTTTCTGGGTAAACTCTGAGAGACTGGTGCATGTGAAACTCTCAGCATGAGATCCGCAGTTTCTAGAGTACTCAACTAGCTGCTTTGGTTCCAAAATAACACAAAGGGTCAAATGGTGTTAGTTGCAGAGATCTTTTTTTTGTTGTTGTTTGTTTGATTTGAACACCAATTGAATCTGCTGCTTTCTTGTGAAACCAGGTGAGCGTTCCAGTGTCCATTAAAGGAAGGATAATTCTGGAGATCCTGGAGGGAATGGTTTATCTAACAGACAACCACGTGATCCACAAGGATCTGAAACCGGAAAACGTCCTGGTCGACGAACGTTTCCATATAAAGGTACAGGAACATTTCAAGATTGTCGACTTCTGTCCACCACCTGAACAAAAAATCTCATTTCTGAACTAAAAATGCAGCTGAAAGAAATTTGCATTCGTCAGTTAAGTGAAAAGGATAATGCACTAAGAAAAACAGTATAATCTATTTTAAAAAAAGGTTTATATATTAGTGCGCGTCCTGTTTAATTTGTATACAGTGTATATCCAAAAGTATTGGAACGCCCAACTTTTCCAGCCCAACTTTTTCTCCAAATGTTATTTTCTTTTCCCCCCTCCACTCGAACTAAAACCCAAAACCCGTTCCAGCATGACGATGCCCCATCCTCAAACCCCCTGCTAAAGTAATTAAACTTTTGACCACACGGCGTCATTAGGACCTCCAAACTAATAATAGGTGAGCATTGTGTATTTTAAATGTGAAAGAACGATTAATCGTTGTGTGTGTGTGTGACGCAGATTGCAGACCTCGGGCTTGCCACGTGTCAGACGTGGAGTCGTCTGACGAGGGAGGAGTCACGCAGACAGAGTCGGGGAGGAAAGAAGTCGTGTGTGGTGGCCGCCGGGACGCTGTGCTACATGGCTCCCGAACACCTTGAAAGCATCAACACTCGCTCCACGGAAAAGTCGGACGTTTACAGCTTCGCCATTGTGGTGTGGGTTATTCTGACCCGCCAGGAGCCTTATGAGAGTGAGTGACTTTGAACATCAGACACTGGGATGCTTCATTTAGGTTTATAACTTTATCCATGGGCATGAATTGTGTCCTAGAAGCTCATTAGTACTTAGTAATAGATGGGTATCATATTAACCCTTGTTCTGGGAATAGCGATTCTTATATGGATCCTTATATGGCTGGAAAAGTCAGGTGTCCCATTACTTTTGCCATATAGTGTAAAATGTTTGCACTTTTCTGGCCACAAGCTTCAGAGGTACACAGAGCAGCATCTCTAGTTGCGTCACATTGACATGAGCGATATTGTAGTTCTGTTAATGCAATTGCACGTTTTTTTAGGAATGGTACACAAAAATTCACGGTTCGGTGTGAATCGCTTTTTAGTTTTTTAGTTTTTTTTTTACTTAGTTTATTAATTATTTACATTTGTGATCAACATTTTACACATACATAATTAATAAATAAAATGCTTCTTGGTTAAATAATATATAAAATCATATTTTATAAAAAATTATATTAATTAATGCAATACACTTTTTATTATATTGATTAATTGAGTAATCAATTCAAATGGCACAAATCAAATTGATTAAAATAAATGGAAAAATTGTAATTAAATAATTTACATTTGCTAGACCCATGTTTTACATTTTTACATTTAATATTTAATTTTCTAAAGATCTGATCTACTTAAATGTTCTATATAATTCAGCAGACTTTAACAAATGTCTTCATTCCCTCCATCCTTCATTTATTCGCTCCCTGGATATGTGGAATTGTCAGGATTTTTGAAGCTGGACATAAAACGCTAAAGAATCCATAGCCCTAGCGTATTTCCGGTACGGAGTCAGTAGTCACAGTGACACTGCGCTAACTCTAGTTCCTTTTTTTTTTTATACCCCTGGCGTTATTGTGTATGTTTAATAATAATAATTAAAGAAATGCCCTCAAAGTGAGAGGCGGAGAATAAACAAACTTGTGGTTTGCATCTTAATGCGATCGTGAGAGAACTCAGATTACGTAACAAGGATCACACCGAAAACTCTGTACAGAAAGATTTTGGTAGGAACAGATGGTACCGTTACACCCCATTTCTGAAACTCACTCAGGTCACGTCAGATCTGTTGAAACTTTCGGAAGAATTTCCAATTTAATTTTAAGATAAGACAAGATCAACCATTTGGTTTTTCATGTATTCATTTTGGATATAGTAATGCTTTAGGTTTTCCATAAGCTGCATCTGATGTATTTTGCGATCCGGAATTTCATTTCATTCATCATTCTCTTTGATCCTGTCTCATGAATCAAAACGAAACGAATCGTGACTGGAATGTTTGTTTAACATAAAAGTCGCAGAAAAGATCTATGGTGCTGCTTGTTTTCAAATGTAGCATCCAGACATGGCAAGAGTAAGTCCAACATGATGGAGTTTAATTTACTTGATTTACTTAATTTACTTCAAATCATATATATATATATATATATATATATATATATACACACACACACACACACACACACACACATACATACATACATACATATAACAAAGTTTTGGAGCCCATTGTAAGTATTTATGGCTCAAGATGTGTGAAGTCTTGCCTACAAATATTAGGAAATGAGCAGGTTGGAGTGTCATTTTCATTTCCAGTATAATTCAAGTTTATATGACTGTGTTTCCAGATGCTCTTAGTCAAGACCACATCTGTCAGTGTGTACGTAAAGGAGACCGTCCAGACGAGGGCCTTATTCCGAACGATTCTCCAGAACAGATCATCTCTTTAATGAAAAAATGTTGGGGGCATGACCCTCAGAAACGACCCCGCTTTAAAGGTATGGGATTCGGGTGTTTTGGGAGGGAGAAAAAAAGATATTTCCTGGAATCCTGTTAATGAAGTAAAAGTAATTTATATACAACCATTAGAGTTTAGAGAGGGTCATGTGACCTTACATAACACGCAATCACTATTGACATTGCTGTGGATGAATTATTGGGATGGGATGGAAAAAATAGAAAGTTGTTGTGGTGTAATTCTTCACATAAATAAATCAATTCTTTTAGAGTTTTCTTTCTTACACCCCTTTTCCTGCTTTTTACAGAGAGCTACGACAACTTTCTACCTTTCTATAAGCAGGACCTGGAAAAACATGTTGAGCGGGATTTAAAAGCCCTTAACGTAAGTGTCGCTCACTGCAGAAGTCATTTTTACCTCAGGAATTAAAGATTAGAGGTCATTATTAATTGACAGCCCTAATGTGTATATAAAATGACCTCTAATCTTCAATTCCTGAGGTAAAAATGACTGAGGTAATCGTGTGATAGTCATGTGTTAACCTGTGATCAATCGCATATTTGTATCTGTTCTAAATGTAGCTTACATTAAGTTTTTAATACTCTAATCAACATGCGCTTGGACAAATATTGATGCTTTATGCGAACGTATGTTTATTAATAGTGAAACCGAACACAACATAGAGCATGAAGATCAATATTCTTGTGAATGTTTTACAATAATTACGGTGTTTTAAATTCCCTAAATGATTAGGACACCAAATGAAACCTTTGCTATGCTTCCAAACGGACGGTTTTAATTGCCGGATCTGTGCACTGTGGTGGATTTTGGGATTTTGGTGCTTGATATGAGACATGTTTTAAAGACGCTAAACATGTTTTTCTAAGAACTTGGTCATGTCTATTAAACACATGGAAAAAAAGATCTTCGAAAAGGTGCAGGTTCCCATTTTACTTCTCTTTTTTTGCACTGAGCCAGTTGCTCAAACAGACAAGTTTTACATTACAGGTTACATTTTCAGATGACAGGACAGCCCGTAAAAATATTCTTCTCAATGTTTTGAAAGTCATTTCGGTGTTTTTAAAGGACGTAAATCATCAGGACACCAAACAGAACTTTTGCTATGTTTCCACACAGACGGTTTTAATTGCCGGATCTGTGCATCATGGAGGAGTTTGGTGCTGATTTGAGACTCGGTGTATCAGTAAAACAAATGTTTATTGATTATAAAATAATTTTTCGGTGGAGTTTATTTTATTTTATATTTGAGTGAAGAAAGGATGTCGTGAATAAAGGTGTGTTGCGTTTAGGATAAAAATTTTGCCTCTTTTATCTTTATTCATATTTTTCATAAAAATGGTCAATGCAGCCAATCAGGAGTTGAGAGAGCCGTGGGAGAGCGGTGTAAGTATCTGCTACATGGATGAATGTGGATTACAATAAATATGTCATTTCATTATTTCACGTGTAACGCAGGATTCATATGAAGGTCCACCAGAGCTGCTGGAAAAGTTAAAAACACTGTCGACAGAGCCGGGAGTCACAACCACAGGTACTCTGACCTCTAAAACCAACAATTATACAAATAATTATAAATTTATATATATATATATATATACATATACACACAGTGGAACCCACTTATCTCGCCCTCGGTTACCTTGACAACCCTATTAAGTCGACGTTTTTGAAGTGGAACCGCCAAATTCTCGCTTTTTCTAAGCATTTTTTATCGGTTATGTCGACTTTTTTATGTCGCCGAACCCTGATATCTCGAGCACAAGGGGGAAAAAATTTGCCATTTAACGTCAGTTATGTCGATCCGCACTGTGCAGCCGCAGAAGAACTCGCGAAAATGGCGGAAAAATCAAACCTTCCAGCTGCTCCAGGTGTTGTATTGTATACTGGTGAATCTCTGCTGTTAGTTAGTGCACATATGCCTTCTGTTGTTAAATGTTATGCGATGAACGGGAGGCGAAAACGTGGGATGAGCAGCAAAAGCATAGAATGAACACGGGCAGGATCGGGGGGGAATCCGCGGTGCGCTTTGGGAAGAAAAGAGCAGCCGGTGAGAGAGTGCCGGTGGGAAGACACGTACCGGGATACGCATGAGCGATAACAACGACCGCCGTGAACCAACATATACCAACAATAACAGACAGTGAGAGTGTGGAAGTTTAAATAGGAGCTGGTGATGATGATAAACGAGCACCATATGTGCGCGATTGAAGCCGGGAGCTTCAGAGAAAGCGGCTGAGAAAACACCTGACACGCTGAAGGGGGCCGAAGGGGGCGTGGCAGGGGGATTCCTGACAGATAAACATGTACTGTATGTATTTTTATAGCACGCCTTCATCAAACAAATCGCGGCAACGCTGTTGTGTAAAAAAACCCTTCAAAAACACGTGCATGCACATTCTCATTTATTAACGCACATCATGTACATAAAGAAATTTCAAGCACGTTAATATACTGCCGCCATTTAGATTTCCGTTTATCTCGATCATCGGTTACCTCGATGCTTTTTGGCGACCCCCTAGGACATCGACATAACCGGGTTCCACTGTATTTATATATAAAAGAGACAGATAGATGGATGGCTGGATGGATAGATATTTTGTGTAAAGTAAAGACAGACAGACACATAGATAGATAGAGATATAGATAGATAAAGAGACAGACAGATAGATGGATACATGAGCAGATGATAGACAGACAGATATTTTGTGTAATGTTAATGTTGAAGGTCTTTGTGTCAGGATTGGAGGCTCCATCTTTTCCACAACGCTCTGGTGACTCTCCTACCCCTCTGAGGAGTTCAGACCTGGGGCCAGTGGAAGCCAGCTTGGAGGACCTGAGCTTAATGACCTCCGGTTCCTTTCAAGTGGACGCGGTTCCCGATCAGCCCTCCACCCCTTTCAATCTGGAGCAGAAACTGGACCAAGAGTTCAACTACCACAAATGCGGCAGCTACATCCCCGAGCCTCAGCCCAACCTCCCCTCTGCCCATAGCGCCAATCCACTCTTGCAGGCTGCACCACCTTCTAACTGGTCACCAGATGTTCCTCAGCAGGTGTCCTCGGTGCAGTCTTGGTCCAAACCCAACCCGTATCCTCAAGAGTCTGGGTTCAGGCCGGATTATGACACCCAAATATCAGTGCCGCCTTCACATTGCACACCGTACCAACAGTCGAAACCTTTGGAACGCCTGCAGTCCTGGCCTTCTGACCTCTCTGCAACAGGGTTTTCTCCTCAGACAGAAACAGGTACACACACACACACACACACACACACACACACACACACACACTGTAACAAGAACTTTAAAACTCTGTAGCCTATACTTCAAATTATATCTCCAAATAGTTCTTCTGAGTTAAAACTGAACAATATGATATTGTCTGTGTTTTTGCCTCATATATTAGTTCATTGGTGTAACTATGATTGGTGTAACTAGTTTTCAAAGCACTGAGGTCACAAAGCCACAAGACACAGCCGTACTTATTCTTATACTGTATGTGCACGTAGCCTTGTGGAATCCGCTTCTAAAAGCTCAGGCTAGTGATTTCCATCCCCCCACCTTTCAGGGGGTATTTTAGGGAATACATAATACACAATATCCAGTTTCCCAAGTTGATGCAATACTTGTAGTTTGCCCCGCATGATGTCCAATTCGGTAAGAAAATTGTAAATCGACATGCTAGGGTCTTCTAGGCGAGGTATTTCTCCTCTGATCAGCCTGTGTGGCTGTCTGGTGGCCATCTTGGACAAAAACAAAAACAAATGCAGTTACAAATGTTGGCCACTAGGTGTAAGTTGATGCAGTATCAGACACTGTACTTTAATATACATGTGGCAGGCATCTTTATGCAGAGGAATCAATATCCTTTCAATATCCCTTATTCATAAAACTAAGCAGTTGTGGGGTTAAGGGCCTTGCTCAGGGGCCCAGGAGTGGCAACAATTATTTCTCCACTAAATCCAGTTGAACATCTTCCCAGAAGAGTGGTGGTTATCATAGCATCAAACAGAAACTAACTGAGGAAGGGGATGTACAAACTTTAATCCATAAGGTGTACATTAATACGTCACGTAATACGTTTCTTCTTGACATCACGTTTCAGGCGGATCGGTGTACATCACTCAGGCCAGCGGGATTCAGATCGGGAACAACAACACCATGAATTTCCGCAGTATTGACGGTTCGTCCGTCAGCTCTCAGTTCAGCACTTTGTCCTCCAACTCGAAGTATAAAGATCTACTGATGAAGTATGGTAAGCGTCTTTCACATACACTCGCTTACCATATATAGAATAAATAAAATAGAATAATACCATTTTAAGGAGCATCACGTCTTCTGTGCGTATACATCCGGGAACTGTGGAGAGCCATCGCTGAAGTTTTGGCAAACTTTTTTTTTCATGTGTGTCTGATACAGGATTCTTAACAGTTCTGGGTCTTCTTTGTTGCGTTTTTCATTTCACGACGTGCCAAATGTTTTTGGAGCTAAATAGAGAATTTTTTTTGTATGTGGTTTAACAGGTGAACCGAAAAATGTATCAAAGAGAAAAAGGCACCAGAAGATAACAACGGCTTTATTATTAGAAGAGACATGAGACAGTAAAACAGTTCAGATTTTAAACTTACAAGTTTACATCTTATCACTCAGTCGTTCACTGTAAGAACTCGAGCATCGTGTGCAGTCTCCATGGATGTCAAGCAGAAGAACCCTTCGTATAAAGATCGATACACGAAAGCTCACATTTCTGTAAATATCTGTGTTTTCTCAGAGGACCACAGTGTAACCGATGAACATCTGGAGCTGATTCGAAAGAACATAGGCGCCAAATGGAAAGCCTGCGCCCGAAAGCTGGGCCTCACCGAGGTGGAGATCGACGCCATCGAACACGACTACGCACGCGACGGCCTGGCCGAGAAAGTCCACCAGATGCTGGAGCGCTGGAAGATGAAGGAAGGTCTTCAAGGCTGCACTGTCGGGAAACTGTGCCGCAGCCTGGAGCAGTACGTTAAAGCAGACGTGCTTATCGATCTGCTGCACAAGTCTCAGGACTTCACCTCGCTTTCAAACGCCAGCACTATGAGCCTCTTCTAACGTTATGTAATCCTGGTGAATTTAAAATGCAATGGAATTTTTTTTTTTTTTTTTTTTTTTTCCTCCACATTTTATATTACCAATTTTTCATGATTCACAGATAAGCCAGCTGATGTATGGACACAATTAATTGTATGTTATTTTGCTGAAATATAAGAAATGAAAAATGATTGTCATGTACATTTTTAATCATTTGCTTAAAAAAAATCAATTTGATGATCATTTTTGAATCATGAAAATCAGTGAAACACCAAAAAACAATTTCAAATAATCACCGTTCTCAAAATAGTTAAAAAATGACTTTACAAATGTAAAACAAGATTTTATAATGCTGAAATCCTTAAATAGCATTTTATACAAGGCTCCGACTAGAACCTTATTAGAAGCTCTAGAGCCTGTAGTTATTTAATAAACCCCTCAAAGAGCCCAAAAACTTTTCATTATTATTGAAGCACCTAAAAAGTTCTATATGCACTATATGGACAAATGTTTGTGGACACCTGAGTGTAAGATTTGTGCTTTTTTGTTGAAAATCCACATTTTGGATATCTTGTGGGGGTTCACATTCATCCTTAAAAGGGTTGAAATCAAAGCTCTAAAAACATATCTTCCACATCATCCAACCCATGTTAAGCAGATCTTCATGGAGCCGGTTTTGAAAAGGTTTGGGTCCCCTAGTTGAATTGAAGGAAAAGTTTCATGCTGCCACATCCAAAGACGTCCAACTTTGCGGTAAGGGTTTGTTGAAGAACCGCATCTGGCTGGAAAAGCTGTGTCCCAATACTTTTGGCATTATAGCGTATGAAGTGTACGATCATTTGAAGTAAAAAAGTTTGTAGGACGCCTACTGCGTAGCGTTTTTTTCAAGGGTACTTCTCAGAGGAACATCTGAAGAACCCTAAATGGTTCTGATTTACTGTTTGGCCAAAAAATATCGAACGTTTGAAGCAAAATGCTGAAACGTCTCCCTGTTTCTTGCTGTTTATTCTGGTTCTAAACGTGAACCCGAAATTTGAACAATTTTCCGTGCTGTTTCCGTTTCGGTTTTCCACGGTAGTCAAATCGCCGTCGGAAAACTACGAATGAATTTTTTTTTTTATAGCTAATGGTTGTGATGTGAATGAGGTTTTTGACTGTATTCCCAGGGGGTCTGTTTATACATTTAATTCATTGAGGGTCAATGTGATCTATTGGGTGAAGAATCAGGAACATAATTTACATGTGCATAATGTTCAGGAAACACACCAACATTTGATCAAAATTATATGGACACCTGATCGTCCCGTTTCTATCATCTACCAGAGTGAGTGAGGAGGCTCAGGAGGCTCCGATTCCATCTTATCCCAAAGGTTTTCTCAGGGATTTTTTTTAAGTTCTCCAACCTTGTCTACATGAAGGTATACACTGTGTGAGGAGCATTTCGATCCTGGAACGGCATCCGAGCCTCGTAGTTTCTATTGCTACAGCATATTTTATTTTTATTCATATTTTTATATAAAGTGTTTGAGGTAGAAACCATCGATTAGGTGTGATCTTCAGGTGTCCATATACTTTTAGATCCACACATGCTTTATAGTGTAAGAATGAATGGATTATATGAATGTTTCTGTTGAAGGCTTTCTTGGGAACATTGCATGCCAATGTGAGCAGTAACGTGTTTCTTCTCGGAAAAATGCTGACAAAATAAAGGACATTTTATATATGTTATAATAAAGAGCTTGAAATGAGAGAAACCTTTGACCTGGATTCAGTCATTGAACTCGGCTCAATGTAAAAACTCAAACGTGTCGATTTGTTACCTTTTTTACATCATATGAAAGAGAAAAAAGACAGACTTTTTTTTGACACACATTACAGCACAGTGAAACTCTTTTTTCCTATATGGCATGTTGGATGGTAAAGGGCCTTGCTCAAAGGCCCAAGAGTTTTTTTTTCCCTTAAAATGGCTCATTATTTATCCAGGCCTGATTTCTCGGAACTGCTAATGTTTTAGGAATGTGCAGTGTGACATCAAATGATGAAGTCTTTTCCTCTGGTTAAGTGTAAGGAGGGAATTGGAAACCAAACAAACTGTTCCTTCCGGTTTTCAAGTCACCCAAAGTTCATTATTTTAAGTATCAAAATGTGTAAAATGATAAGTAACAACTGACACGCCTCAGAAACTTTACATATTTTGCTTCAAAATTATGTGAAGGAATAAAAGGAAGCCTGCAACAATGGAAACTCAAAATGTCTGAGGAAAATACAGAAGAATAAGTAACTGTAACACCATAACACTGTAACTGACACTGTTGGGCCTATGAGTAGGGACAGTAACCTGATCTGCTCCAGGGACAATAACCTGATCTGCTCCAGGGATATTAACCTGATCTGCTCCAGGGACATTAACCTGATCTGCTCCAGGGACAATAACCTGGTCTGCTCCAGGGACAATAACCTGATCTGCTCCAGAGACAATAGCCTGATCTGCTCCAGGGATATTAACCTGATCTGCTCCAGGGACATTAACCTGATCTGCTCCAGGGACAATAACCTGGTCTGCTCCAGGGCCAATAACCCGATCTGCTCCAGAGACAATAACCCGATCTGCTCCAGAGACAATAACCCGATCTGCTACAGGGACAATAACCCGATCTGCTCCAGGGACAATAACCCGATCTGCTCCAGGGACATTAACCTGATCTGCTCCAGTTATATTAACCTGATCTGCTCCAGGGACATTAACCTGATCTGCTTCAGGGACAATAACCTGATCTGCTCCAGGGATATTAACCTGATGTGCTCCATGGACATTAACCTGATCTGCTCCAGTTATATTAACCTGATCTGCTTCAGGGACATTAACCTAACCTGCTCCAGAGACAATAACCTGATCTGCTCCAGGGACAATAACCTGGTCTGCTCCAGAGACAATAACCTGATCTGCTCCAGGGACAATAACCTTATCTGCTCCAGGGACAATAACCTGATCTGCTCCAGGGACATTAACCTGATCTGCTCCAGTTATATTAACCTGATTTGCTCCAGGGACAATAACCTGATCTGCTCCAGAGACAATAACCCGATCTGCTCCAGAGACAATAACCCGATCTGTTCCAGAGACAATATCCCGATCTGCTACAGGGACAATAACCCGATCTGCTCCAGGGACAATAACCCGATCTGCTCCAGGGACATTAACCTGATCTGCTCCAGTTATATTAACCTGATCTGCTTCAGGGACATTAACCTGATCTGCTTCAGGGACAATAACCTGATCTGCTCCAGGGATATTAACCTGATCTGCTCCATGGACATTAACCTGATCTGCTCCAGTTATATTAACCTGATCTGCTTCAGGGACATTAACCTAACCTGCTCCAGAGACAATAACCTGATCTGCTCCAGGGACAATAACCTGGTCTGCTCCAGAGACAATAACCTGATCTGCTCCAGGGACAATAACCTTATCTGCTCCAGGGACAATAACCTGATCTGCTCCAGGGACATTAACCTGATCTGCTCCAGTTATATTAACCTGATTTGCTCCAGGGACAATAACCTGATCTGCTCCAGTGGTGTCTCCGACGATTTCACATTTATTTTCAAAACAGACCAAATCATTTTTACATCAGATACTCAAAAGAGCATTTCAGGAAAATAAATTATCTCCTTTTCTTTCTTTCTTCTCCTCCACCCTTCTTCTTCTTCTTCTTCTTCTTCTAAATTCCTTTTCTTTTCTTTCTCCTCATTCATCTCCTCCTCCTACTCCTCTTACTTCTTCTTTTTCTTGTTTTTCCTTTTCTTCTTTTCTATTCCTCTCCTTCTCCATCTACTCCTCCTCTTACTTCATCTTCTTTTTTCACCTCTTTCTTCTTCTTCTTTTCTGTCCTCCTCCTTCTTCTTCTTATTGTCTTCCTCTTCTCCTTGTTTTTATTCTTATTTTACTTTGTCTTGTTCCTTTTCTTTCTTATCTTCTTCTTTACATTTTCCTTCTTCTCTTACCCCTCCGTCTCCATCTTCTTCTTCTTTCTAATTTCCTTCTTCTACTAACAAACTTCTCCACTTCATCAATACCCACAATAGACTGAACCATCAGAACCCCATCAAATCCCACAGAGCTCTACATTGTAGGGAAAGAGAATGAAAAAGGAGGCTGTTAAACAGGAAGTTAGATCAGGATTGTTGTTAAAAAAAAAAAAAAAAAAGATAAGCTGAGCTTCCTGCTTAGCCTGGGGCCGGGACTGCAAAACAGCTCGGTGTTTTTCACTGCTAGACAACCCGGGGAGAAAGTGAAACTGAACTTCTCACTCACTCACACACATTTACACACACACACACACACACACACACACACACACACACACACACACACACACACACACACACACACACACACACACACACACACACACACACACACACACACACACACACACACACACAGACACAGAAGGGACTTTAAAGCATGAGCTCCAGAAGTTGAGATCTTGAGAGCTTCCAGAGGAACATCACTCACTGTAAGTGTTAATGACTTCAATATACTTCACAGTCTCATGAATATTGTATGAAGGAGATGTTTATGTTGTGGTTTTCTGAACCTGAGATGAGGAAGTGTGCAGGAAATCATCAATATATTCATATGCACCATCAAATACAACTATTGCTTAAACTACCCAGGACATGAAGATGTGGTGTAGAGAATGTCATATCAGGGATTAGTTTAGTGTTGTGGTAGAGAAAGAAATCCTGAACCGTCTGTTGAATAGCTGCATGTTTTTCATACAAAACCTGTTTCGCCTGACGGAAAGCCAAACATCCTCTTCTAATCTGTTGATCTGAATATCAGGGTGCTTTTCTGACTGAACAATGAGGAACAAGTCTGGATTCTTCTGTTTAATCGTGTCACACGATCATTCTTGGGGCTGAAATGTAAGAATTTGGCAATACAAACTTTAAATGCAGTTAACTGTGTGTGTCTGTGTGTGTGTGTGTGTGTGTGTGTGTGTGTGTGTGTGTGTGTGTGTGTGTGTGTGTGAGAGAGAGAAATATCTCTGACACTTTCTATCTATCTATCTATCTATCTATCTATCTATCTATCTATCTATCTATCTATCTATCTATCTATCTATCTATCTATCTATCTATCTATCTATCTATCTATCTATCTATCTATCTATCTATCTATCTATCTATCTATCTATCTATCTATCTATCTATCTATCTATCCCAGCAGAGAAGGCTTTGCTGGCCCTGACCGCCCACCACTGTATTAATTTGTCTCAGTTACATTTTCATATTCTCTTCATCTATTGATCAAATTTTTATTCTATGAACATACAAGAAGCTTTTTAGTCCCACTGTCTCCTCTGTTATTTGTAAACATCTACATTTACATCTGCATTTCTGTGAACTTGCTTTGTGACAATATCCAGAAATCCAACTGACTTGAACTGAATAAAGATGAACCCGTCTGCACTTCGTTCTTTATCAGGAATCAGAATAAATGGGAAACTCACTTGGATTAAACATGGACTCGAGTGAAGCATCTCAGGCAGCAGGTGTAGAATCAGAACCGGTGGAGGACTTTGACTGTCCTATCTGTCAGGAGGTTTTAAAAATGCCCATCCGCACCAGGAACTGCCAGCATGTGTGAGTGGAAGCTCAAACCAGGAGCCATGGAGTACAATAAACTATATACTTAAACATTGTGATGAAAAGAATTGTTCAATCGATACTCATACAGTTTGTCTTCACCATTTTCTGTAAGAGCTGCTTTCAGGTGGCGGTGAAAAGTCTGGGCCCTCAGTGCCCCCTGTGTAGGGGCCCCGTGTCCGAAAGAGTGCACAGAGCCACTGACATCCAGCAGAGGATGAGGCAGATGAAGGGCACGTGCAGGGCGTGTGGGAAAGAGGTATAAATCTTCTACTATAGGTGTTTGTGTGTGAAAAATTGTAGCTGCTATCATGTAAGCAAGAACAGAAACTTATTTTACAACGTTGAAGATAAACGGATTTATAGAAGTCTGCTTTACTTCTTCTTCTTCTTATTATTATTATTATTATTAATATTATTATTATTATGTGCTGTAATGGAAAATAACCAGCATGCACTCTCTGTTTCATGTAGTCCATATATTCTCCAGCAGGTGGAGCTCTTTTTCCTACATATTTGTTATACTTCATCACTGGGAAAGTCCTGTAATTTACTCAGTGGTTTCGGTTTCTTCTTTTTACTCAGTACAATCAAATTACCACAACATGACCACGTTCCCATTAACCAGATGACCTAAAAGTGTGTGTGTGTGTGTGTGTGTGTGTGTGTGTGTGTGTGTGTGTGTGTTATATTTAGCTTGTGTAACCAAGCAACTGTACATCAACCCACACAAACATGCTGTAAAACATGTGGTAGCTCACTGGATGTTGGACTTGAGATCGGAAAGTCATGAGTTTAAAATCCCAGCACCACCAGGCTGCCACTGCTGGGCCCCTGAACAAGGCCCTTTAGGGATAATGGCATCTGCCAAATGCCATAAATATATGATTTGCGTTTTTTCCCCCACTTTATCTTCACAGAAACTTCTCAGCAAAATGAGGCTCCACTACAAAAGCTGCAGGAAGTATATAGAGGAATTTGGTCCCATCAGTGAACCCACAGTGGCACTTCCTGCCCAAACTCAGCACACGGACTCACCACGAAGCAGTGTATTAATTCCCAACATCACTATTCCTACACCATCTGACAGGTGTGAACACCGTGACATGCTCAAGTAGCCTTAAACCGGAAGTACTTAAACACATACTGTACATTGGTTACGATGTAACAATGTGAAAACAGAAATGAAGGTGTGGTAGCTTAGTGGTTAAGATGTTGGACTTTTGATCAGACGTTTGTGGGTTCAAGGCCCGCCACTGCCAGGCCCCTAAGCAAGGCCCTTAACCATGAAGTATAAGGCTAATGAGTGTGCTAGTGCTAATGATTTAGTTCTGTGTGTGTGTTCAGAGCAGGAAGAGTGTACTCTTGTCCTTACTGCTCACTGATGGACCTCAGCGACATGGCCCTGATGGAGCATTGTGTTCGTCACCATCATCAAGACCTCACACCAATCGTAAGCTCAACAACGTTCACCAGATCAGTGATCTTCCACCCAAATCATTTTCCTAGAGACCTTTCACTAAACTAATTCATCTCGACATCTTTCATCAAAATAGTTGAAAACCTCCCACCAGACTGATTTATCTACAGATCTTCCTCCAAACTTATTAAGCTTATCATGAGATAAATGATATTGATCAAAGTCATTTACCTGAGATCTTCCACCAGACTAAATTATCTACAGGTCTTCCATCAAACTCTTTTATTTTGAGATCTACACCGAGCAAATTCATCCAGACAACTTTCATAAAAATGGTTTACCTTCAGATTCTCCAGCAAATTCATTTATCAAGAGATCTTCTACTAAAGAAGTTTATCTTCACATCTTCTGCTAAACTATTTTATCATGAGATAAACTATATTGATTCAATTAATGTAAATTGAGATCCTCCAACAAAAGCATTGATTTAGAGCTCTTCCTCCAAACAGATTAATCTGGAGATCTTCCACCAAGCTACTTTATTTAGACATCTTTGATCAAAATAGGTTCTATGGAGCTTCCACCAAAGTAAGTTAAAATCTTTTGACAAAAAAGTTCATCAGATACATTTTATTGATCGAACTAATGAAACTTGAGATCTTTCTCCAAACATATTAATCTAGAGATCTTCCATTAAATTCTAGACATCTTTAATCACAATAGTTAATCTAGAGATCATCTACATAGAGCTCTTCCACCAAACTAGCTTATTTTAAGATCTTCCACCAAATAAACTGATCTAGAGATCTTCTGCCAAACTTCCAACAAAGCATTGATCTAGAAGTCTTTCTCCAAACATTTAGTCTAGAAATCTCCAACCAAAGTATTATATTTAGAGGTATTCGAGAAGTTCATTCATCAAGAGATCTTCCAATAAAATAGATTCCCACAGAGCTGTTAATAAACTCATTTATCTAGAGAACTTCTAATAAACTGGTTTATCAAGAGATCTTTTGCCAAGCTAGTTTATCATGAGATAAATTATATTGATCATACTAGCTTGAGATCTTTCAACAAACACATGAATCTAGAAATCCTTCTCCAAAAATGTTAGAGATCTTCCACCAAACCAGTTTGGTGGAATAGGTTCCTCACAATAAACCCACCACTAAAACCACTTTAGAAACCACTAAACCCATTTATCTGGAGTTAATAAAAATAGTGCATTTGGGATCTTCCATCAAACCAGTTTCCTCAGAATTTTCTACCATTTTTGGATCACAGAGGAAGTATTTTGTAACTAATCTCCTCAGAAATGTTCCTTCAAACTTATAATATCTCCTCTATATTTATCAATAGAGTGCACTTTCCTCTAGAGAACCTCAACACCACAGTTCACTTCAAGTGTGGATTTGTTTCCATTGTATGAATGATCACGTGTTTCTCGCTCTGTCTGAAGGTGTGTCCGATCTGCGTGAGCATGCCATGGGGAGACCCCAACTACACCAGCCATAACTTTATTGGCCATTTGGTGCGCAGACACGGCTACAGCTACACTGCCTACATGGTAAAAAAAAGCAAGAAATTAACATAACGTTAAAAAGAAGTCTATTGGTTTAATTTGAACTTTTCACCAGATGAAGTTTTGGAGATCAAATACATTATATGGAAAAATTTTCATAGTAAATAGGAACTGAGGTTCCCTGGTGGTCTAGTGGGTAGAATGCGGCGCTCTCACCGCTGCGGCCCGGGTTCGATCCCCGGTCAGGGAACCAACCCCAGCCATTAGGGTTGCACAAGCCTTAGTGGCGGTCCCAAGCCCGGATAAATGGGGAGGGTTGCGTTAGGAAGGGCATCCAGCGTAAAAACGTGCCAAATCAAACATGCGGATGGTCCTCTGTGGCGACTCCTAACGGGAGAAGCCTGAAAGAAAGAAAATATTAAATGGGAACTGAATGTGGAATTGGATGTCCAGGTGTCTCTGGTATAATATCCTCCATTCTTCTGGGTAGATGTTGCACTAGATTTTGTGGAGATTGGTACTCATTGAAGGTTGATGCAATATTTTTTTAAAGCCTTTTTACTCTTTGTCTGTTCCTGGTGTTTTCCTTCCAGAATGAAAATCTTGATGAAGATTTGCAGATCTTCTGGGCGCTGCAGATGTCGGTGCAGGAGTTTTAAACAACGGTTGGTTTTCTGGTTTGCCAGCGGATCCGCACTTTAACCCATTGCTGAAACAGAAGTATTGATTGGGAACTTTTTTCTTCTTTTGCTTTGCGTTAATGTAGAACATAGTTTGAGGAAATCCATCACATTATTTCATATTCCAGCAATTTTTTTTATTTAACCAGAGATTAATACGAGGTGGTTTCAAGAGGTTTCAAGGCTTGTTTTGTAGCACGGTTGCTCGGTTTTGTATTAGCTTTACGTTTGCACTTTAAATGACAGGAATATCTGCACTTCATAGCGTCGTCGTCATCGTCATCTTCATCACTCAGAGAAGCTCAGGAACTTAGTTTCATGCAGCAGACACAGATAGAGACACGCAGTTATTTTTTTCATTTAATTAACGTTTTTCACTAAAACACTGTGAAAAGTAATTCATGAACAAAGAAATGACCAACGATCATTTCCTGTCGTTGTGAGCTAAATGTAGAAATAATTGTCTTGTATTTCATTTTAATTTTATGGAATGTTTAAACCAATGAACAAAAAACATTTATGGGATGTTTAACTTTTTTTTTTTTTTTTATAGCAAATTAAAATTGAAAAATATTTTGCCGATTTTGTCTGAAACTGATTCCATTATTATTTGTATGCGTTTTTAACATTACTGTTTCTTTAGGTTGCTTTGGCGCTTTTCTCAAATCATCCTTAATATTTGCAGTTTTGTACAATGTGTACAAACAGCGCGACACTGGATTTCTTGCAAAAGCCTGAACTTTTCTCAAAATACTTCATCTCTCAAAAGTAAGAATTTGTCAAAAGTCCTGTAAACTATGGGTTGGATTCCAGTGAGTCTAAATATCTTTTGTTTGGCATCTATGAATTTCAAAAGCACAAATGTATTTATTCGATTGGATTCTTCTTCTTCTTTTAGCTTCTCCCATTAGGGGTCTCCACAGCAGATCATCCGTCTCCACACACCCCTGTCTTCTACATCTGCCTCTTTCAAACCAACGACCTGCATGTCTTCCCTCACCACATCCATAAACCTACTCTTTGGTCTTCCTGTTTTCCTTCTTCCTGGTGGCTCTATCTCCAGCATTCTCCTACTGATATACCCCATGTCCCTCCTCTGCACATGTCCAAACCATCTCAATCTCACCTTCGCCTTGTCTCCAAAAAGTCATACATACGCTGTCCTTCTAAAAAACTCATTTCTAATCCTGTCCATCGTCGTCACTCCCAACGAAAACCTCAACATCTTCAGCTCTGCTACCTCCAGCTCCACCTCCTGTCTTTTACTCAATGCCACTGTCTCTAAACCATACAACATCTCAGGTCTCACCACAGTCCCATAAACTTTCCCTTTCACTCTCACAGATACTCTTCTATCACTAATCACTCCTGTTATCACTCTTCTCCACCCACTCCACCCTGCCTGCACTCTTTTCTTCACTTCTCTAACACACTCTCCATTACTTTGCACTGTTGAGCACAGGTACCTGAACTCCTCCACCTTCTCCACCTCTTCTCCCTGCAACCGCACCCCTCCACTTGCCCTCCCTCTCATTCACACACATGTACTTTGTCTTACTCCGATTGGATATTTGATTTATATTGATTGAAAGAGATCTGACAGGATTTGCACGTTTACTGTACTAGAACAACTATATTTGAGAATTTCATTTCTGATCTAAGAAACACTCCAAAGCAACTGAGAAAAAAACTGCACGCTGTCATTTGGTTGAATTCAGTTTTAATTCGAGAGAAAGAAAACACATCCTTCACATCATTCTTAGCTGGCTATCCACTCATAAATATTAAAGGAATTTGCTAAATATAGTTGAGTAAAAAGTGAGATATTTGACTGTTTAATGTAGTGAAGTAAAATACTCCCCAAATTGAAAAACTTCATAAAGTACAGATATGTGAAAAAGCTACTTGAGTTCATTAACAAATTACATTTACTGTACATCACTGCTAATTAGCCTCAATAAATGTCATGGTGATTATGGATATTTACAAAATTATTCATGAGATTTAAAGGGTGTTATAGTCATAGATAGGTTTAGTCAAAGGGGATAGTTGTAGCTCACTTCTTAAACCATTGGGCTTCCAATCAGAAGGTTGGGATTTCAAACCCAGGCACCACAAGGCTACTGTTGGGCCCTTGAGCAAGGCCCTTAAAGCTTAACTGCTTGCTCTGGGCAGTACAGATACCTGAAAAAAAGCTATTTGAGTAACAAATTACATTTACTTTAAATTTATATTACAGTCAACTACTAATGGAAACAAGATATTCCATACGCATCGCTTCAACTTCCCTCTTCACCCCCCAGCCGTCGATTTCCCTATTAAATTTCTCCACTCTATCCATTCAGAAGAATAGTTTAATCAGTGCTCACTTTCTCATAGAGGAACACAGAGCCGCAAGTCGACCTCTCCTTTAACACGTCCTCCTCCGTGGTCAGAGTGACGTCCTCGTCGTTGTAGTTCACCCACTGGGGAGGATTGGGACTGATAGAGTCAGTCACAAAATGTCCTGAGAAAAAAGTGTAAAAAAAAACCCACAGGATCGTTATTAAGTGTATACATTGTGTCTTACTTGCATATTCCTGTTCTTTATGTTTGTATCCAACCAATCTGTGGCAGGTCTCCAATATGGCTCAAGATGCTGATGAGGCGATAAGTGGAGGTTGATCTGATCTGAAAACATCACGATACAATTTACACACAACTCAAAATACCCACATTGTTCATCTTTCATTGTAGGCAATGGTATCAAAAAGTGTCGAGACTAGATTTGTAACATGCCAACAGATGGCAGCAAAAGGCTGCACAGAGTCACAGGGAGCACCGACCTTCATAAGTCAGTGTGCCAAAAGAGATCATCCTGTGTACATCTGGAGCTGTGAAACTGGTGCTATTCTGACCACCTGCGTTCACAGAACATTGTTCAGAAGGTGCAGGAACACTGGCAGCGCTGCATCGCTGTGCAAGGGGACTATTTTGAAGGTGATAGTGTGTAAACGTAGTTAAAGAAAGTGCCTTCTTTGTTAACAAAGCTTGTCTTTAAACTTTTGATACCACCTCGTATTTGTCTGACTCTTGCTCACCAGTTCTTTCCTGGTTTTCTTTCTGGCCTCAGCTTTGCTGTTTCCTACACGAAGAAGAAACGAACAAAGGAACGATTAGCTCCTATTTGTATATAGTTGGATAACTATCTACTTGTGAAACAGTAGAACGGAATAAATGGAACGATCACTAACACTGACTTTCATTACAGACTGATGTGTGTATGTAAAGTGCAGCCTACCTTTTTGGGGTTTGGGTGTTTTAGGGCTGGATTGGAAAATACATTTACGGTTGATGCGGCCATTTTTGCTGCAATAAAAACAAATAAACCGCTTGAACAAATGTACAGTTTTTCTCAGTTGCTTCGGAGCGTTTCTCGGATCATCCCTAATATTTGCAAACCGTTACGTGTATTTCTCAAAACAATGTGTACAAACAGCACCACACATCGGATTTCTTGCAAAAGCCTGTGCTTTTCTCAAAATCCTTTGGTTATCTTTCAAAAGTAAGTATTTGTGGCAATGAACATTCCCCTTTTGAGTCTGGTTCCTCTCAAGGTTTCTTTCTCATAACATCTAAAGGAGTTTTTCCTTGCCACAGTCTCCATGGCTGCTCATCAGGGATAAATACACATCATTCACCTTAACTCTTAAATTCTCTGCTTTGAGACAGTGTCTGTTGTGAAAAGCGCTATAGAAATAAACTTGACTTGACTTGACTTGACTTGACTTGAAAAGATCGTTAAAATGTTAAATACTTCCTGATATAAACTCGATTTGAGTTACAATGATTGAAAAAGCAGAAAGCTGAATTGCTTCTGTACGGCATTTATGAATTTAAACAGGATATATGTACTGTATATTGATTCGAAGAGACCGAACAGGATTTACACTTTGACTACTGTACTAGCATTTGTTTCCTGGTTCATGATCCAATTTCGGAAATTGTAATCCTGTGTTTCGATGTCGCCAATTTGAAGGTTCACGAGATCGACCTCTGATCGATTTTAGAGAAGTAGTTGATCATCAATTGATCCGATGCCGTTCACTTGCCTTCATTAGTGACACAAGATTCATCTGCACAATCCATCAATTCAACACGTTTACAAAAAAACATAATAATAGAAACTTAGGCTTCAAAAATGATAGAAATTGGTTTCATCAAAACCAAGTACTTCCAAGCTGCCAATACTGGGCCCTTGAGCGAGGCCCTTAACCCTAAACTGCTCAGTTGTATAAATGACCAAGTGAACATGGCGTGTGTTTTCACCTGAATGCCGAAACGTTTATATTCAGCTGAGATTTGATGATCACTGGAAGATCGAGCTTGATAAGCTTACGGTTTTTGCTCGAGATGAACCTTTGCAGGTGCAGAATCAAAAACCTGAGGAGAGAACGAAATAAAAAGCAATGACAAAGCTGAAGATCTGAATCACTGCTGAGACGCTTATAGCACTTGTACCCAGATGGGGGTTTGGACTTTGAAATAAATCACAAAACAGACCAGAAAGAACAGAATTGATCCATGACCAGGTTACTTTTTTGGCTCACGATGAGTCTGAAGAAAAGCTACATAGAAAAATGTGGAATATAAAATTGTATGACGCCACATAGTTCATATGGGATTGTGGCTGAGATTGCCAGGAAATTGTTTAATTACTTAGCATTTTATTGGTGTCCGTACAATTAGCCATTTATTTGTTACGCACTTTGTAAATGTATTTGTATATTAAACTAGTAATCTAGCATTATTCTCATCCCTTATCTAGAGAGACCGAGTAATTGAGCTTTGAGCCTTGCTCAAGAGCCCAGCAGTGCCATCTTAGTGATGCTGTAATTTAAAATTGTGACCTTTCAATCCAAATTCCAACACATCAAGTTACCACCTCCCAGTTCTTTTAAATGAGGTGCGATTTAGAAAATTCGAGACTCGCTCTGTTTACAAGAAAGTACTTTATTTATCTACGTTTACACACCATCACCTTCAAAATAGTCCCCTTGCACAGCTATACAGCGCCCCCACTGTTCCTACCACTTCTGGAACGTGCCCTGGAAGTCTTCTTTTCGAATCGTGTCAAGCACCTTCTGCGATTCGAGCTGGATCTCTGAAATGGTGTCAAAACTGCGACCTTTGAGCCGGACCTGAATTTTTGAGAAGAGGGTGAAATCCACAATCTGGCGAGTAAGGTGGGTGCGGAAGTGAGATCATGTTGTTTCCAGCGAGAAAGTTTCTGTAGCAGATTTGCCCAGTTTCACGCAGAATTTCACGTGGTAACCGCCGTGGTCATAATAGCACCAGTTGCACAGCTCCCAAAGTTCACTGGAAGAAGTCTTTTGGCACACTGACTTATGAAGGTTGGTGCTCCCTGTGACTGTGCATGCTAACTTGTGCTGTTTGACACCACCTCATGCATATTGTTTTGTTTGCTGACTTTCACAGAAAAAAATCGTTTGTTCACGGGGTGGCTTTAGACTTTGGATCAGAGGGTCACAAGTTCAAATCCCAGCTGCCACTGCTGGGCCCTTGAGCAAGGCCCTTAACCCTGATCTGCTCAGTTGTAAGTGGCTCTGTAAAAGGGTGTACGCTAAATGGCCTAAATGTAAATGTGTGTTGTTGGGGTGAAGGGTGAGAGGTTTCAGCCTCACCTGGGCAGAGTGTGGAACGTCCAAAAGTATCTGACGGTTCTGTTTTCACACTTCTTGCACTTGTCCAGAAACTTTAACTACAATACACATGTAATTTGTACACACAAAGGGGTTTAGTGATAATCTGATGAATGAAAACATGAAACACAAACAGACTGCGAGTTACTCACACTAAGGGCCGTGGAGAGGCACAGGTCCAGCGATTTGTGAAGCAGGGGCACGATGATGTAATGGAAAAACTTAAATTGATCCTCCTCAAATGAACATCTGCAACACACCACATGCACAACACGGACAGCTAGTAAATTGCTGTATAAAGAAAAATGATAATCGGGACATGTTACATTCTGTGACATACCTGGAACATTTCATAACTTTCTTCATCTTGATTATAAAATTGGACTTGATTGGACATCTAGGGTCTGCGTTTTTTTTCCAACCCAGCATTTTCGTGCTTGTCTTTATTTGGTTTAGACATTGCCAGATGAATTTACGAGCACTCTACACACAGACAAAGCAGTAAATGAAACCTAGGACTGGCCACTTTTTTCCACATGTTTTAGTACATGTTTGTGTTTTGCATATTCTCACATTCCCCTTTCTGAGTTTGAAGATGGGGTTGGCATCTGAAACAGCATTAAACAGACCCAGGAGGCAATCAACCTTACTGCAGACCTCTTCACCTTCTAGATTGTTCCTTATCTTCCACAACATCACAAAAAACCTGCACAAGGAGCAAAACTTTCTGTCAGTTCAATCATCAGGAACCTTCCTGATCTCAACATTATCATTAACTTTTTTTTTTCCCCCAAAAAAGTTAACATTCCCTTCTTGATGAATCTGATTTCAAGAAGGATCAAATTCCTCCGCCTGGTTTAAACAAGGTGGTATTAAAAATGTTTCCAGACTAAGCGATACAGTCCAGTCACCTTTGCAGAATGTCCTCCCTCAGACGCCTTGAAACCTGGCAGTAGAACTCGCTATTGACGGTCTGGTCCCTGAGAACAAATTCTCATTTTTTAATTCTCACTTTGGCGCGAATGTCAAAAAAGATGAGAAGCAAGCACTTGGTCGAGCTGCGGACCTGCCTTGATTTTGTCGGTTGTGGGGATGATGGGCCCTTCCACTGTGAAGACTGTTGCTTTGTCAGGGTGCATGAAGGTCACCATGAAGGATGGGTTGTACACAGCACGTGGTGCTCCTTCTGCTCCTGGGTCAGCAGCCTGGGGATGAACTTGGCAGCAACACGGCGCATGTTCAAATCACACACGATGATTGCATGGGCTGTTCCATATGACACATGGACAGTGGCAGGTAATGTTGTGGATTGTTCTCCGACAATCATCATGCACAAGTTGCCGAATGATTTCAACATTTTCGGTGGTTGAGCTTGTTGACTGTCTTCCTGATTTCTCGTCGCCTTTCAGTGATGTTCTTCCGCTCTTGTAGCGTGTGTGCCAAAACACCTGTTAGACGTTTCTGTGGCACAGCTGCCCAGTTTTACACAGAATTTCTTTGTTGGTTTTTGTTCCAACTTGCTGTACGCAGACGTGGTAACATACATGGTCAGAATAGCACTAGCTGCACAGCTCCTGAGGTATACAGGATGATTTAATTTGCCACCCGGTGCTCCCTGTGACTGTGCATGCAACCTTGTGCTGCCATCTGTTGGCATGTTACAAAACGAATTTAAAACTGTTAGATACCGCCTCGTATAAAGTCCTGATTCCACTCACTCCTTTCTATCGTTCTGATCTTGTTCACAATCAACACCTTAGTTATTTTACAGCGGTACCTACAGTATCTACATCACTGACTGTACAGTTCTACACTAATCAAATTAAATTCTCAGTGCGACCAAAAACACAAACATAGAGGGTGTCTATAAGGTAAGACGAATGTAGCATTATTAGCCTTCAGCTTGGTGATAGTGGGGAAAGGAGGTCATGCAAGGTGACAGTATTGATAAATAAGTAAATAAAAACCTTCTTTCGGTTTCTCCCATTAGGGGTCGCCACAGCGGACCATTCGCATGTTTGATTTGGCACGTTTTTACGCTGGATGCCCTTCCTAAAGCAACCCTCCCGATTTATCCGGGCTTGGGACCGGCACTAAGGCTTGTGCAACCCTAATGGCTGGGGTTG
This sequence comes from Silurus aristotelis, assembly GCF_946808225.1. Classification (NCBI taxonomy): domain Eukaryota; kingdom Metazoa; phylum Chordata; class Actinopteri; order Siluriformes; family Siluridae; genus Silurus; species Silurus aristotelis. The sequence continues at coordinate 29,295,947 of NC_139578.1, forward strand.
GTTCCCTGACCGGGGATCGAACCCCGGCTGCAACGGTGAGAGTGCTGCATCCTAACCACTAGACCACCAGGAAATAGTAGTAAATAGAATAGAAGTAGTAAAGAGTGTTTTATTATCATTGATAAACATTCAATTAAATGATGTATAGTTTTAATACCTGATGAACTGGACCTCCAGTCTGTCATTATAAATGTCTATGATGTCGGAGAGCTCCCTGCAGAAAGCGTCGGCTGTAAACAGAAACTGCAGACTTGCGTTACAGTAGCATGTTTTTCCTAAATTTGGTAACCTGAAAACAAATCCACTGGTTAAAGTCAAATTTTTATTAAAGCACATTAGGAAAAACATTTTCAGGAATTATACTGCTCCATATTACAAAAATTAAGATCATGGTACATGTAACTTTCATGTAGCAGACAGAATACTATATGTGACAGTACAAGTGACATAAATCATTGTTTCCGATTGTAGTCATTGGAGTCACAAGTCTGAAAAAGTGTCCTCAGTTTTTTCAGGGTGTCCCTGTTTGACCCAGACGTTACTCTTTGCCTACAGTGACCTCACACACCGACCAGGCATAACATTATGAGCACCTGCCTAATATTGTGTTGGTCCCCCTTTTGCTGCCAAAACAATTCTGACCCATTGATCATTAACAGCATGAACTTCTTCAGCAGTTTGAGCTACAGGCGTTTGTCTGTTGGATCGGACCACACGGACCAGCCTTCGCTCCCCACGTCCTTTAGTGAGCCCCGGCCGCCCACAACCCAGTCGCCGCTCCTTCCTTGGAGCACTTTTGTTAGATACTGACACTGCAGACCAGGAACATCCCACAAGAGCTGCAGTTTTGGAGATGCTCCGACCCAGTCGTCTAGACGTCACAACTTGGCCCTTGTTAAACTCGTTTTAATCCTTATGCTTGCCCATTTTTCCTGTTTACAACACGTCAACTTTGAGGACTAAATGTTCACTTGCTGCTATATATATAATGTATGCTTTCAATATACCAAATGTGAATACTATTTTCAAAAGAAAATGAGATATAAAACACACATCAGTGTATCATACCCAGCAGTGAGTAGGTGACTTTTAGTGATGGGGTAGACAGTTAGTGTTGTGCTGTTTATCTTTCCATCAGACACCATCATCTTGGATCTAAAACATTGTAGCATAGAGTTAATAATGAACTCTTGTGTCTACAGATTTCTCCAGGTCTCTGTTCTCAGCTGTTACTCATCGATCTCTCACCTGCATGCGTTTCCATCCTCCACACTTTTGCTGAACTCATTCGTTTCCTCGTAGAGCTTTTCTTGTGCCACACCCAGGCTTGCTGCCACTGAGTTCTCCTTGTTCTTGTTGCTGTCTGCAGGAGAATCCACCAGGTTCTTCTACACATGGAGAAACACACGGACATGAGAAGGTACAACAAGACCGATGAACATTTCAGATGTAAACTGCAAGTGTGATGTGTGAATGGGTGTGGACAAAAAACATGTTCTTACCCTCCTGAAATCCCATTTGAAAACCTTCTTTGCTTCATCCTTCCCTTTGCCTGTGAACTTCTCCAAAGTTTCAGGTGGCTCCTTTGGTGTGTTTGGGTCACTGAGTAAAAAAAACAAAAAACAAATGCCATTTGTCATTACAATTGCAATATTCACAATATTGGTCACACTGTCATTATGGAGATGCAGATGGTTGTAATGCAGCTTACCTTCCAGTAGATGGCAGAGGTTTTGAAGGAGGAATATATTCAAATTTGTTCTTCTACAGATAACAAACGCAAACACACAGACACACATAAATGGTGCTTATAAACCACTATTGCTATTGTCAAGTGGTGTAAAGTATTTGAGTAAACGGAATCCCCATACTTAAGTCATTATTTTTTGCCTACTTTCTAGTTTCTAGAGTATCAAAGCTAAAAGCAACTTTTTCTCTCTACTCAACTACATTTATGATTCAGTAGATGTTCATTTCTTCTACACTATATTTTAATAGCATTTATTTTATTTTATTTTATTTTATTAATAGATGCATTTTTGGCTAACATTGTGCTTCCGTTGCTACGTTCAATATGAGTCAAATACTCAAGTACTGTTCAAATCAGATACTCGAAGACTTTTACTCAAATCATATCAGAAATGAACTTGTAAATGGAGTAAGTATGATTTTCGGGTAACACCTCTGTCAAAATTGTACAGTCAAGTCATTCTCCTACAAATGTTACAGATTTGTTTTATTTGGCCAAAAAACAACATTTTAATCGCATTTGAGTCAACTCTGAGACACGTGGATTTGACAGTTTCTTACCTTCCACCAAAGTCGCGGTGAGGAGAACATGCTGAACATCATGAAGCTCTTCGCAGGAGACCGTGGTTCTCTCCGCGAGCGCTCGGAGAAAAACGACGCTCGTCTCTCCTGCTCCTGGGTTCCTCCTGGGTTCTCCGGGTCTCCTGTGAAGCGCGCGCTCCAACTACTGTGACGTGACAACTCCGGAGCGCGTCCCCGAGTACAGAAAACAGCATTAGTCTTTTGATGAGTACAGACACACGTGTTCACACGCGTTCACACGCACACACACGGAGTTTTGAAGTGTAACTTCGATTTATTCCACTCGTCTCATGAATCGGTATGAATGAGATGTTCTCCCAAGTTTATACTTTTATTCGCCATCAAATGCAACTAGGATTCAGACCCCATGACATGAAGATGTGGTGTAGAAAACCGTCATATCAGTGACAGCCAGAAGTATTGGGACACCTGAATTCTTCCCCCCCCCCCCTCCCGTGCGCACACCCTGCTTCACGAAGATATACTTAACATGGGTCAAAAAATGTGGAAGATCTTCTGCTCTAGAGCTCCAACCTTATTTGAATGTGAACATTAAATGAATCCCAGACCTCCTCACCTCACCAGCAGCTCAGAGATCTCACAAATCTTCACAAAATCCAGTGAAACATCTTCCCATAAGAGTGGAGCTCATTCCATCAGCAAATAGGGACTAAATGTGGAAGGTCAGGTGTGGTTCTGTTCATATTATTCGATCATTTCAGGATTATTTGTTTACTAATTTCTTTATTTGTTACAGGAGTTGAAATATTTTCTAAAAAAAAGTCACATATGCTTCATTGGCTACATTTTCATATCGTCTTTGCATTCATTGATGTCCACAGTGTCTCAGTGTCCCACTATAAACATACAGGAAGCTTTTTATACCTTGAAACATCTCAGGCGACAGGTGCAGAATCAGACCTGGAGGAGGACTACAACTGCCCCATCTGTCTGGAGATCTTGATAACGCCTATCTGCATGAGGAACCACCAGCAGGTGTGAGTGGAACCTCAAACCAGGAGCCCTGGTGTAGAATTTTTGAAACGGTATTTACACCGTTTACATCCAGTGTTTGTCTTCACCGGGTTCTGCAAGAGCTGCTTTTAGGTGGAGGTGAAAAGTATTGGCCCTCTGTGCCTGCTGTGGAGGGGTCCCATGTCCAAGAGAACACACAAAACCACTGACTGCCTGCAGACGATGAGGAAGACGAAGGGCGACTGCAAGGCGAGTGGGAAAGAGGTAGACATCTAGAGGTACAATAATAAGCTACTGTAATATTCACGCGTATAGAATACAGGCTGATGATGAGCATTATATATTATTACAGTTCCCAGTGTGTATATAGCCAGTAGGGGGCAGTAAAAAAGGAAGTGGAGTTGATGTAAAACGATTAATTGAAAATTGCATTTAGGTTGTGTATCCAAACAGCTGTACATCGATCCACACAAACATATCAGACGGTTGAGTTTAAATTCCAGCACCCCCAATTGCTATTAGCATGCCTCATGCTAATCTTCACGCCACTGCAGTGAAATTGTTTTATGGAGAGTATAAACTGTTTAGTTACTCATCAATTACTCGTAACTCATTTATAAACTGTTTGGTTACTCATTTGCTCACAATCCCACACTGTATATGTAGATTCAGAGATTCAGTGCTTGTGTTCATTTTACGTTTCAGATCCTTCAGCATGGGACCCTCGTCTGCCGCATGGTCATTTCTGATTTTGATTGTAACTCTCCTGAGCTTGGGGGTCACACCTCTGGTAGGTTTCTCACATCTAAAAAAAAAAAAAAAAAAAAAAGCGATGCATTTAACAATAATAATAATAATAATAATAATAATAATAATAATAATAATAATAATAATAATAATTACCTGATTGACTCACATTAATTACATAATTTCTTTTAATATTTTTTTTGCATTATATTATTACATTTATTATAATTATTATAATATTATTTACATTATATTATACTATTATATTATTATATAGAAAAATTTCCACGTCTGTTTGTTTATTAATTTATGCCTATTTTATACATTAATATCAGGTATCTAATTTTTAAGTTAATAAAGTAAATAAATTAAACACATATATTTGTAAAAGTAAATGAGATTAAAGTAAAGAAACACTATTTATTCATTTATCCATTTATTCATTTATTCATTTATTTATTTATTCTCTGAACTTTTTATTTTCCTTTTGATTTATTGTCCTATTTTTTTTTTTTCCATTTATTCATGTCTCAGTTTAATCCGAAAAAAAAAGCTGAAACTTTTGCTCCCACGTGACATCGCGCTTTTATATTCTTGATTGTTTTGTCGATTTGTATATTTATTGACGTGTTTGTTTATTTATTTTTATGTCTCAAACTATTTTTAATGTATAAACTTTTTTTTCCAATTAGTTGTTATTAGTTTTAAAAGTGTTCCTTCGTATTATTTATTGATTACATTGTTATTATTATTTATTGAATGATTTTTTACCTTATTGTTATTGTATGCACTGAATTTCAAACGTGACTCATGCTTTTTTTCTCTTTCTTAGCCGACAAACAAAGTAACAGGTAAAGCTAATTTTCTAAATGTTTATTATAAACATATACAGTGTTTGTATATATGATCTATTCACAGTTATCTAGAACAGAGATCCCCAACCACCAACTTTTTTTTTGTTGCATGCAGTTTCTATGGAGATGCAATAAATTAAACAAACGAATTCCCTTTGGGAACAAAGCTGTAAGATAGTAAAATGTGGGAAAAGTGAAGCGCTGTGATTTCTTTCCCGATGCACTGTACCACCTTCACATTCCAGCAACCATTTTACCAACCATCTAAAGTAAACTCTTTAGTCTCAGATGGTGTCCAGCATGTGTTTTGACACCCTGGTTAGGAGAACAAAGAAAATTGTGTCTTACCTACAGTGAAGCATGGTGGTGGTATCATCATGGTCTGGGGCTGCATGAGTGCTGCTGGTACTGGGGAGCTGCAGTTCATTGAGGGAAACATGGATTCCAACATGTACTGTAACATTCTAAAGCAGAGCATGATGCCCTCCCATTTAGAAACGGCAACAGTTTTCCATTATAATTATGACCCCAAACACACCACCAAGATGACAACTGCATTGCTGAAACTGAAGGTGATGAAGTGGCCAAGAATGTCTCTGGACCTGAACCCTATTGAGCACCTGTGGGACATCCCTAAGCAGAATGTAGAGAAGCATCATGTGTAGACGATGGTGCTCACACTAAATATTGACACTTTGGACACGTTCACTGAGGGTGGACTCACTTTTGTTGCCAGTTATTTAGACAATAATGTCTGTACATTGAGTTTTAGAGGATAATAAATCTGTACTGCACATTGACTACTCTAATATGTGAAAGGTGTACTCACTTCTGTGAGATATTATATATATATGCTGTTTTATGTATGTGTGTGTGATTAATGTCTGATTGGATTTCACAGAGTATGATGTAGATGGTGGAAAAGAGGATCTCTTTGAGGTCAATCGAGGTAAGAGAGAAGAATTGATTCAATTATAACTCCTCATCCATTGTTCATAAAGTCAGTAGTTAAGGCACATCACCTGACTGTTTGTGTGTGTGTGTGTGTGTGTGTGTGTGTGTGTGTGTGTGTGTGTGTGTGTGTGTACGTGCAGCGGCTGGACTGGACCTCTTCGAGGGAGATATTTTATATGACGAGGTCTGTTGTAGGTTCATTTCTCAGCATGTCTGAGATGAGTGTAAATGATGTCTATAGTATTTATTTCCACTCTTATCTATAGTTCTACAGGAACAGCTCATTAAATTTGCTCTAAAAACCAATCAAGAACGCTGTTATAGGAGAATAATCTTTCTGACAGTAAAGAAAGCGAAGTCAAACAAATCTTTTTTTGTGTGTGAATGTTAGAAACAAGGGAGGAACTCCTTAATTGGGGATGAATACTTATGGCCCACCACTGTCCCGTACTATTTCGAGGATGATCTGGGTAAGTCGCCCTACAGGCATCGTGTATTTTTTATATAGTAAGTATTTACATTTCTGCTTGAGTAGGTAATGGCTTTATATAGTTATACCATGGGCTAAGTGAAGTCTGAGTGCTGGATTCTGATTGGCTGGAAGTTCGAGGCGGAGAGGCGGACCACTGCGCAATGTCTTCTTCAGCTCATCCTAAAGATTCTCAATAGGGTTAAGGTCTGGATTCTGTGGCGACTCTTTCACAATTTGAGCCCAATGAATCCTGGTCTTTAGGAAAAAAATCCATTGATGAAATTATCCTGGTTATTCAGTACATTCAGGTAGTCAGGTGACCTCATTTTTTGAGCTCATAACGTTGCTGAACCCGAGACCTGACCAACTGCAGTGACCCCAGATCATAGCACTGCCCCCACAGGCTCCTTCGATCCTTCCGGTTTTCAAAAATGCAGTGGTCAGTTCTTAACCCACTCGTAATTTCAGCGATCTCCTTAGATGTTTTCTTTGCTTGATGATGCCAATAATTTGACCCTTCTGAGCAGATGAACATCTTTTCCACATGGTTGTTTAAGAAATGAGAAGCTACTCACTGCATCTGTTCGGGTTCAAGAACTTGTTGCCAGATATAGAATAATCATCCATGCAGTAATTATCCAACTGGAGGCTCTTATCTATTTGCTTGGTTAAATCCAGGTATATAAGAATATTATGTGAATATAAACATACAGTGAATACCGAGATTTTCGAAGGTTTGAGATGAGTTTGACGAACTGGAGAAAAACATTTAAATGAGAAATATAACTCAAAACAGCACCAGGAGTGCATTCAAACTGCTTTATTATTGGTAGAGACGTGGCACAATCATTCCATAAAATAATCTTATTGCACTACTCTTCTCTTACCTCAGGTATTTATTCACCGTGACTGTTGTGCAGTAATCAGTTCTGGGGAGTGAGGTGATGGTGATGGTGATGTATGACAGCACTGTTATGTGTTACAGATATCAATGCTAAAGGTGTAATAATGAAGGCGTTTGAACAGTATCGCCTTAAGACCTGCATAGACTACAAACCCTGGAGTGGAGAAAAGAACTACATCTCCGTGTTTAAAGGCAGTGGGTGAGAGTAACACCTCGCACGTCCATGAGATACAGACATCAAGCTTAGGATATGGAATAAAAACGGCACACTTTTATGTATCTCACAACCTTCTGCAGTAACATCTGAGAGGAGTGTAGATTTATCCAGGTTTAGATTAACATTAACATCATTTCGTTTCTATAGCAACGGCTCACGGCACCATGTCCCCTAACCCGAAGGATGAATGAGTAGAAAACACACACAAAAGCGTGTGTTTGTGGATAGAGGGCAGAAGGAGATGTTTATGTAGTTATTATGGAAGGAGTCTGCAGTGTCAGCATTTTCAACAGTCAGAGATGAGATGAAGCTCGAACTTTTAAAGTCGAGGAGTTTACGTTTTGTGGTTCATGGATGGGTGGATGGAATGAAAGAAAGAAAGAAAAAAAAAGATGATGGATGGATAGATGGATAAATGGGAATAAGAAAGAAAGAAAGAAAGAAAGAAAGAAAGAAAGAAAGAAAGAAAGAAAGAAAGAAAGAAAGAAAGAAAGAAAGAAAGACGAGTGGATGGATGGATGGATGGATGGATGTATGGATGGATAGATGGATGGATGGAAAGAAAGACGAGTGGATAGATAGAAGGATAGAAAGAAAGAAGAGTGGCTAGATAGATGGATGGATGGATGGATGGATGGATAGAGAGTAAAAGATGGATGGACTGATGGATGGATTTATAGATGGATAGATGAACGCGAAGAAATATGGATGGATGGATGGATGGATGGATGGATGGATGGATGGATGGAAAGAAAGAAAGAAAGAAAGAAAGAAAGAAAGAAAGAAAGAAAGAAAGAAAGAAAGAAAGAAAGAAAGAAATAGACAAGTGGATGGATGGATGGATGGATGGATGGATGGATGGATGGATGGATGGATGGATGGATGGATGGATGGATGAATGGATGGATAAAAAGAAAAAAGGATGGAAAGAAAAAGAAAGAAATGAGTGGATGGATGGATGGATGGATGGATGGATGGATGGATGGATGGACCATTGGATGCATGTATAGATGGATTTATAGATGGATTAATGAATGAAAAAATACATATGGATGAATGGGTGGAAAGAAAGAAAGATAAGTGGTTGGATGGATAGGTGGATGGATGGATGGATGGATGGATAAATGGAAAGAAAGAAAGAAAGAAAGAAAGAAAGAAAGAAAGAAAGAAAGAAAGAAAGAAAGAAAGAAAGAAAGAAAGAAAGAAAGAAAAAGATAAGTGTGTGTAAGGATGGATGTATAAATGAAAAGAAATACAGAAGGATGGAAGGGTAGATGGACAGATGGATGGGAAAAGAGAAATACAGAAGGATGGAAGGGTAGATGGACAGATGGATGGGAAAAGAGAAATACAGAAGGATGGAAGGGTAGATGGACAGATGGATGGGAAAAGAGAAATACAGAAGGATGAAACGTTGCTCACACTGGTGATTGAACTGTAATAAATGGTAATAATGGTGTGATGAAGATGAAATAGTTTGCATGAACAGACCCTGTTCTGTTGTTTATTATTTCTCAGGTGTTTCTCCTCAGTAGGGAACCAGCGTAAGGGAAAGCAGGTTTTATCCATCGGGGCAGGATGTGACCGAATCGCCACCATCGAGCACGAGTTCCTTCACGCCCTGGGGTTCTGGCACGAGCAGTCACGTGCCGACAGGGACGACTATGTCACTATCATGTGGAATCGCATTGAACAAGGTACACACACACACACACACACACACACACACACACACACACACACACACACACACACACTGACAGACAGACATGAATAATCCTATTCTCCACTCATCACATTAATGATATATTTGTTCTTCAGGAAAAGAGCACAACTTTAAGAAGTACACTGACGCCACATCCAGCTCCCTGAACGTTCCTTATGACTACGGCTCGATGATGCACTACAGCAAAAACTCCTTCCGCAACGGCACCGAGCCCACCATCGTCACCAACATTCCCTCCTTCAGCGACGTCATCGGCCAGCGCATGGAGTTCAGCGACAGCGACCTGCTCAAGCTCAGCAGGCTTTACAACTGCAGTAAGGCTGGGTTTGGTCTGAAATCCAAAAATTTTAGGATCACTGGTATATACCAAGTCAAAAACAGTGAGGTTGCAATGTTTTTTTTTTGTCCATGAATGAGCACAAATTTCCACAAATTCTGGTGGAACATCTTCCCATACGATTGAAGCTTATTATAGGAGCAAATGGGGATTCAGTGTGGAATAGGATCCTCAAAAAAAGCACACACTTATGCTCAGTTGTAGACAAACCTTTGTCCACAGCGTGTATGACAATCATTTCCACGTGAGTCAAAAGACGTACACCATAATTTACCAGCGAGCGATAAGCCGATACTTTGTTTACAGCCGTGGTTGTGGGTTCAGCGTTGAAGGAGATCGGTCTTATCTAGACAATCTTTGTACACCTGGAATTTTACAGAGTCACTTTATCTTGTAGTTGTGACTAAATGAATGCGGCATTTCTCTGAAAGAAATGACTCAAGTCCATTGTGTGATATCCGTTATCGAGAAATCGGTTGGAGAGTTTGTTTATAGTGGCTGTTAGGAGCTTATCTTGATAACATTACACTGTATAAAAAATTATTTTGACAGAGAGACTTTGACCCTGAATAATCTGTCAAATCATCACTTTGCCACTGGTCAAATAGTGAAATCATTCTTTATATCGACTGTTGAAGCAAATTACACAAATCTGATGTTAGGGGTTTAACAGAGGAGATTTCTGCTTATTCAGGGACAAATTCTATCATTCAGGTACTGATTCTATAACAGGAGATCTTCCATGTCTTCCATCTCATCTTCACAGATCTTCACCGGTCGCTATATTAGGTTTTTAACCATATTATATTGTTGAAATCAGCGACACTAAAGCTCGCTGGCTACATCTATTTATGGCATTCGATGCGAGCAGTTGATTGTTAAGGGCCCTGCTCAAGGGCCCAACAATGGCACTTTGGTGATGCTGAGATGTGAAATCCTTTGATCTTATAGTTTAAACCTTCCAATTTAACTAAACCTAAACTTTAATTCCTGTGAATCATGAATTAATCCATAATCACCAAGATATTTATTGGGGCTAATTATAAAGTTACGTAATGGACTACTAAGTGCCTAGAATTCATTGGAGAACTTTCAGCTTTGGCGTCGCCACCTACAAAAAAATATTCAAACTTTTTTCAAACTACAGAAACATACACACCAAAGGTACAAAGGTGTTGAAAATTTCTCTGGGTGATTTCTCAGGGTCTACTGCTTAGCAGGTTCTCCGAAAGGGCGTAAACATAGCTGTTTAGCCGAACTACAGTAATCTGTCATTTGATCATCATCTTCCATCTTTTTATAGCAAGAACCAAAACTTTCCTGGACACCTGTGACTTTGAGCTGGAGAATATTTGTGGGATGATCCAAGGTCAGGGTAAGCAGTCAGACTGGGTACGTGTCAGCAAGGCAACTGGGGGACCCGACATGGACTATTCCAACATGGGACGCTGTACTGGTGAGAACTTTTCACTGAGGTGAATCTAATCTGTACACTAGAGCAGAAGGGTGGCGCTTTGGAGGAGCACAACCCTGAGCTCAAGAGCATCAATAGTTGTTCAGTGCACTTTCTTATGGTTTCCTATTCCATAGGCACAGGCTATTTCATGCACTTCAGCACCATCAATGTCAACGAAGGGGACACGGCTCTGTTAGAAAGCAGGCTGCTCTACCCAAACCGCAACTACCAGTGCCTCCAGTTCTTCTACTACCACACAGGAAACACCAATGACACGCTGGAGATCTGGGTAAGAGAATATACCGAAGCCGATGCTATTGGAACACTACGCATGATCAAGACAATCGACGGTGAGTAAAGATATGCAAGTCACAAAATGCTTCACCCCTTTGCCAGAATATCAAAACATGCTAACATGTATGTTATGCTCTGCTCCAAAGTACTGCCTGAGAAGTTATGGCATCTCCACCACGTTAGCCTAGACGTCTCTACAAAGTTCCGTGTGGTATTCAAAGGCACCAAGGGTGCTGGGAACTCAATGGGTGGACTCTCGTTGGACGACATCAATCTTTCGGAGACCACCTGTCCAGAACACGTGTGGCGGGTCAAGGACTTCAAAAGTATCATGGAGAACACGCCTCCCGACACTGCTATATTAAGTCCACGCTTTCGCTCGAAGTATGGTTACACCTTCCAGATGAGCTTGTACCCCAATGGAACTAAGGCTTCTCCTGGGGAGTTGGGAACCTATGCCCATCTGACGTCTGGTGATGATGTGATTGATGCTAATCTCACTTGGCCCTGCCCGTGGATGCAGATGACCATGATGCTCATGGATCAGAACCCGGACATCCGAAAACGCATGTCCAACCAGAGAAGTGTCACAACTAACCCCAATGAGAAACTAGAAGGTAGTGCACACTTCTGCATTCAGTCATCATGACATCTGTAGGCTTCAAGGTGAATTTACAATTCTGTTTCGTCCCCTTTTTTTTAGTAGACAATGCAACTACAATATTATTCTGGGACAACCCACGAAAAACTGGAATAAAAATAACTGATGGCGATGGGACTAAATACTTCAGAGGACCAGGATTTGGAACATCTGCATATCTGACTCAGGCCAGAGCACGCAGCAGAGATTTTATTAAGGGCGGCGATGCCATTTTTCTCCTCAGCATGGAAGGTAAGAACGTCAGGGTGTATCAAGGTGGCAAATACACACATGCACAGGTGTGAACTCACTTTCGGAAAACCCTGGTCTTGTCTTGTTGTAAAAGAACAGCATAAAGAAGAACTGCGGATGTGTCATGTGGATAGAGAGCAGGGGGCTCAGTCCTTCAGTTCAGCCCATGAAAGTAGAAGTTGGTACAGAATTGTTTTTCAAACCCATTTCCAACAATCACATTTCTTCCCAGTTAAAGTTTGCCCCTGTCCATGGTATTTTCTGACAAACCTAGTTGTCAAAAAATTTCAATTACGTTTACCAGGATAAAGCAGCTGAAGATAATTAGGTGAAATGTATTTAAATAAATGTTTTTAGGTAAGTGGTGGTTTAGAAGTTTTTGATTACTGCCAAGCTGCCGTTCCTCCTCAACAGTATACGGTCTTGAATTTGCTTTGGACACAAGTCTCATCCAAACGAGTAAATGCGAATCCATCATGCAGCACCTCTAACTTCATATATAACCAAGTGTAAGCCAAGAGGAACCAAGTTTTGCTGTAGAACTCTGCTGAGGGCTCAATACCTTCAACTCACTTTCCCTTTTTCCTTTCATGAAGGTACAGCCTTTGTAATCCTCATTGTAGATCTAAGAATCACTGTGTAACGAAGTCTTTCCGATGTTTCTTCTGCAGATATATCTCACCTGGTTCCTTCTCAGCCTATCCCCACGACCCCTACAACCCCTACAAATGATCTATGCAGCTCTGTAAAATGTGGAAACGACGGAGTGTGTGTGATTGAGGACGGTGGAAAAGCAGCTTGCAGGTACGGTTCATCCGAAATTACTGCCACGCCTGAAATCGTTGCTATCGTTTCTCAGAAAGCTGGTCCTGTTTCCTGATCATGTCATGATGGACGCTAAACTATGTTACAGGTGTGCCGTAGGTAACGACTGGTGGTACTACGGGGACAGGTGCCAGTTCAAGAGCTCAAACCAGGACGGCGTGGTGACGGCAGCCGTGTCCTCGGTCGTAGTCTTTGCAGTCATGTTAGTGGTTACCATAGTAAGCGTGGTGTGTCTGAAAAAAAAGTATAAGAAGAAAATGAAGCAGGTGGATGGTGGCATTACCATTCAGAACAGCTAAGGGAAGTAAAAGCACAAAACTAATAGGCATCTACAGCACACCTATGTACACTTCAATAATACAAAACTAATGGACATTTTGGAACCCCAATTCACTTACATACCTGTTGCTGAACGGTGGAAAGAAACTGGACACATCAAAGAAAATCCACATGGACATGAAGAACTTGTGAAACTGTACCCAAACTCAGGATCAAACCGGGAACTCCACCGTTACCCCAAGTGGCAACACTACCCTTCACTCACAACCAATATATAAGCAGTGCTGCCCTCTTGTGGTTGATCTGTATATAACTATAACTCCATAATTTCAAGCAATAAATTTCGCAAAATTGTTTCGATGTTTTCGTGACATTTCATGATTTTTTTTGATGATTCTTTCGAAAACACAAATATTATCAAAAAAATGTGTGTAGAAATGCTGCAAGTAAAAACAAAAAATAATGCACACGAACATGAAAACACTAAGAACATTAAATAAAAATTAATACAATAATCTATTATTGACGTAAAACAAATACTTCGACAGCAACTGAAATCAAAGTAATGATCTACAGGTTGATCTTATAGTTGACACTATGTAGATAAAAGTATGTGGACAACTGACCATAAGATTGAGTCCTTATTTGCTGTTATAGTGAGCTCCACTCTTCTGGGAAGATGTTCCAGTAGATTTTGTGTGAGATCTCATTCAGCTATAAGGCTGATAGTAAAGTGATGTACTGATGTAGGTGAGAAGGTGAGGAGACCTGGGGTGCAGTCAGTATTCATATTTCATAATGTTTAATAGGGTTGAAGCTCAGGAAGAGGGGCAGGAAAAGGTTTGGGTCTCTTAGTTCAAAGTTCAAAGACTTTTTATAACAACTGTATACCTCCAAATTTGTGGTGAAGGTTTGGAGAAGAACCACATATTACTGGAAAAGTCAAGCGTACCAATACCCCCCCCCCCCCCCCCCCCCCCCAAAAAAAAAGTGTGTGTATAATTACATATCCATTAATTATTGAATTTTTGTTTTTTTTCCTTAGATTAGTTTATACAACAGAACAGACCAAGATGCAGCATTATGATAAATTTAGAATTTATTATAACAAAAAAAAAAAAAGAAAAACCAAAAAAAAAAAAAGAAAAGAAAAAAAAAAGAACATTTCGTGTGGTTTGATTACAGATCCTCTTTACTGGTCATGCTGGTGACAACGGAAGAATGAGCTGTTTATTTTGATGGTTATCCGGACAGTGAGAACAAGAGCGAGCAGTAATCGTGTTCGGTCCTTGTTTTTGTTTTTTTATTTTTAAAGTCGTTTGTTGCGGCGTTTAAATTTTTTTTAATACCTTTGTGTGAGGAAGGAATAAGCTTATCACAGACACACGCAGTTTCTTTAAAAAGCATCCGTATACAATATTTCTTATTTACAGTCATTGGAGGAGAACAAAAAAAGAAAAAAAAAAGGACAAAAAAGAACCAAAAAAAAAAAACAATCACCATTTCTCGCAGAGAAGATTAGTAAAAAAAAAGTGACTAGGTCACCATAAAAGAGTAAGCAACTCCTAGGAGTTAGTCTTTTTTCAATTTCTACTAAATTTCTAGTTTTACAGGCACCGAGGCCTCGATTTAGTGAAGAAATACAGTCTTACGTAAGTGCCCTATCTACAAACAGATAAGCGTGGTATTAACCGGTGTGCACTACACATCTTGAACAAAACGCTTCAGCGCTTTGCCTCTTGGTTTATTTGTTTCCTCGTTTCTCGTCAGTCTTTTGCAGTGTTTCCTTGTATAAAAGATATGGTAAGTCTTTTTTCACAAAAAAAAAAAAAGGATCGTTGAGCGGTGACGCGTTAGAACAATTTGCAAGGCTAGTGTTGAACTCTAAAGATACTGTCAACTTTTCGACGTAAAAAAACAAAAGAAAATTCAATGTAAAACTGTAAAACATTAGACAGTCGATAGGTCAGTAGTCGGCTGATTCGGAGCTCGCAAAATGGGCGGGGCAAGGTAGTGTCTGCACCGGAGTCTCTTAAAGGGATTCTATGGCGTCCTGTCGGGCGGTTCGGGGAGAGGGTCCTGGAATGAAGGGATTTGTGCTAATGAGGATGTGATGAAGCTGTTGGTCAAAAATGGCTCTTAAATTGAAATCTAGAGAGCTGCCAAGTCTGCAGGTCCATAGATTACTTTCACGGTGTAGCGTGACGTTGATCTGGAACGATCCGTTCACTTCCTGTTAGGTCAGTGATCTCATTGCCTCGTTTCCTGTAACTTCTTGTTGTTGATTTGGCGCATATCGGTCACGCCGATCTGCTTTGTAGCATCATCAGCCTCTTGAGGTAACATTTTGTCACGGACGCCAATTTAAACATACGCTAGCACATGAGGTTCTGCATAAACAATTACATTAATTGGAGACGTGGCCACAGGAAATTAATCAAGATGACACTTAAATAATAATAAAAAAATAAAAAAATTTCATTAGGGACACAACATGGATGTCTTATTAGACCCGTGTTACCTTGGGCGAAATCTCCAAATACTAAATACATCTTGACATGTTTTGCTCAAGTTATGCAATTCTTGGTTGTGTCTTCTAGTGTATCTGGGGGCCACTAGGCATCTGCCATATTATCTCCTGGACCGGTGTCCTTAACGCCAAATGAGGCTCAAACTTAAAATATTATAAACACCACATATAAAGGCAGTGATTTCACTGACAGACGATGCAACGTTGAGTAAACAGAGACATAGCAGATAAACGTCACGCTATAGTGCAAGTAGTTTATAGACAAGTACAGCAAATTTCACTAATCCTAAATGCTCTTCACTTATTAGCAAAATAAAGGTGTTTTTTCTCCAGGCCAGGAATGAATCCTTGCGGACACTGTGGCAAAAACAGCAGGGTTTTTCAGTCCCGGTGCTCAGGAATACCTTAACAGTGGTTATGTTTTCCCAATTAACCCCTGGCTCAGCTAATATGCTAATAATCCCACTCTCAGTGCAATCAGCAGGAAAAACACTGGCCTGTTCAGTGCAGGGGTAGTCTGAGAGCGGGACTGCGAAACCGTGCTGTGCCATCACAGCGGCGTGTCGAAGTAATCACCAGGTTGCTCGGTCCTGCTGGGCTTCTGTTGCTCCTGCTGGTGCTGCTTCATTATCTCTTTCACTTCTTCCTCTAGTTCAGGCGGAATGATGAGCTGGTCGTCAGGGTCGGGCATCGCCGGGGCAGTAAAATACCCCCCGGACTTTTTAGACGGTGCCTCGGCTGCCACTTCAATCAGGTTGTGGCTCGTTTCGTGGGGAGCCACTGAGCCGTTGCCTCTCCTGCGGGACAGGGTCTTGTTCCATGATTCGGCTGTTGCGTTGTTCCCGTCTTTCTCGATTTGCTTCCCGTCTTTCTCAGGCTCGCTGGTGACCGTTTCCATTTCCGGAGGTACCACTTCGTCTGGAATTTCCGGGGTGCACGGAGGAGGGGGAGGAGGAGGGGCGAGGAGGCGCAAGCAGTGCACATCGGCCTCCACTTCAAGGCGGCTGCCGTTGGAAAAGACACCAGCGATTGGCTCTTCGTCCTCACTGTCCAGACCGTTATCTGAGAGCGCGCTGGAGAAAGTAGCACTGGATAACTGACGCTGAAAAGAGCCGGAACTAGGGGCCATAATTGCAGACAAAGTCGGGGTGGGGTGAAGAGAGCAGCAGGAGAGCAGGCGCGGGTTTGGGTTCGAGTTCGGAGGTTGGTGGAGGTGAAGGTGTGCCTCCTGGAGCAAGATCGAGGGTTCGTCAGAGGAAGCCGTGGACCCAACTTCCGAGCTCATCTCTGAGGCGCTGACCTCCGAGCTGATCTCGCTGCAAGAAGATGGTGGGATTCCAGCTGTGGGTGGGTAAAGGCCCGCACTGGGACCTGGACTTGGAGGGGGCTGTGGGGTCGTGTGGAGGCCATTCGAGGAAGAGCAACAGCAGCAGCAGCAGCAGTCCTCAGTCACGCTTAGCTGCACTACCACAGCACTCAGGCTCTCGGTACAGCCATACGCCTGGGCAAGAGTGCACAGTTTCTTAGCAGCGGCAAGAGGATCCGGAACCTTCCGTACAGCCTCCACTGCCTCGGCAGGGTCTAATGCTTCAAACAGACCACGACTGCCCAAGATGAAGAACTCGTCACGTGGTGTTAGTGGAAGTGTGTGAACATACGGCCGTGGCAGCACAGCTGGGTACAGAAAGGAGTAGCCCATGATCCTTGTGGAATCAGTCACACCGTTTACTTTGTTGTCCTGGTAAAGAAAAGAAAGAATGTCGGATTTATGACATAAACCAACGCACTTCTAGCTTGGGTATCATTTCTCAAGATAGTAAATCATTCTGATTCGACAATTAAAACATATAAAAAAATATTTAAAAAAAGTTTTAATAGCTGTAGTTTACCTCAGTGATGGTTTTACAGATAAAGTGTCAGCTGTACTTTACCTCAGTAATGATTTTAGAGGTAAAGTGTTTACTGTAGTTTACCTCAGCAATGTTTTTAGAGGTGAAGTGTTTACTGTAGTTTACCTCAGCAATGTTTTTAGAGGTGAAGTGTTTACTGTAGTTTACCTCAGCAATGTTTTTAGAGGTGAAGTGTTTACTGTAGTTTACCTCAGCAATGTTTTTAGAGGTGAAGTGTTTACTGTAGTTTACCTCAGCAATGTTTTTAGAGGTGACGTGTTTACTGTAGTTTACCTCAGCAATGTTTTTAGAGGTGACGTGTTTACTGTAGTTTACCTCAGCAATGTTTTTAGAGGTGAAGTGTTTACTGTAGTTTACCTCAGCAATGTTTTTAGAGGTGAACTGTTTACTGTAGTTTACCTCAGCAAGGATTTTAGAGGTGAACTGTTTACTGTAGTTTACCTCAGCAATGTTTTTAGAGGTGAACTGTTTACTGTAGTTTACCTCAGCAAGGATTTTAGAGGTGAACTGTTTACTGTAGTTTACCTCAGCAATGTTTTTAGAGGTGAACTGTTTACTGTAATTTACCTCGGTGACGGTTTTAGAGGTAAAGTGTTACTGTAGTTTACCTCAGTGATGATAGCTTTGTGTTGCCGTATGCGGTTATACTCCTCCTCCAGGCCGATGTTGTGTAGTAGGGACAGTGGCAGGGCTTTACCGTCGCGACATAACACCGCCTGACACTTCCCCACGTTGGCTGCAGTGAGTGTGAAGCAGCCTGCCGGGTCCGTCGGGTCGTGCCGGATGTGACAGAGAACGGCCGAACCACCTAACTTCTGCCCAGCAGTACCCAGCTTCCTGTGTGAAGAGGAAGTGAAGAGTAGTGATGATTTCTATCTTATATATTGTGCATTCTACAAATTAAAATTAGACTTGGCTGTCAGAGTATTGATAATGGCTGCAGAAATGGTCTTAACATCATACGTAGTATTGTGCATATGATTTTAAAAAGCTAAGTGATACTACTCATCTGTGTATGTGTGTGTGTTCACCTCTGCATGACGAGGAAGGTGTTGGTCATGTAATCCTCCTCGCTCTTGGTTCGGTGCAGCTCCTCGGCAAGAATGTCGTTCATGGTGCACTGTAGGAGATACGGCACCTCCACGTTCCTATCTCCATCAAATACTCCATAGAGAGCTTCTCTACTGCCGCAGAAGCTGCTCACTGACAGAGCTGCCACACACAGTCTAACCACACACACACACACACCTCAATCAGTTCACTACACATACATTATAGATCAAGCTCCTTTCAGAGATACAGGGCCATTCATACCAGAACCTGCAGGTTCAGGGCCAGTTTGTTTTCTTTCTTTCTTTCTTTCTTTCTTTCTATCTATCTATCTTTCTATCTTTCTATCTTTCTATCTTTCTATCTATCTATCTATCTATCTATCTATCTATCTATCTATCACGGTGTCCTGATGATGTGCTTTATTTAAAAACACCAAAATTACTTTTGAACATTCACAAGAATATTTTGTCTTCATGCTCTATGTGAAGTTTTGTTTTACTAAAAAATAGACATACATTTGCATAAAGCATCAATATTGGTTCATGCGCATGTTGAATACAGTATTAAACACTTAAGTATTAATTTAAGGTACATTTTGAACAGATACATTGGATTAAGTTGCGATTAATTATGATTCAATATTTTAATCGATTGACAGCCCACTGTTTAAATATTACACAAGGTGAACACCCATCTTTGTGAAACCAGATGTTCTGGTTTCCAGAGTCTATAACTGATCTTTCGGAGGTGTGTGAGAAGTACGAGTGTTTGTATCAAGTGGTGTGGTGTGGTGTGTACGTACTTGTTCTTCACTCCTGATGCCTCGGTGTAGCCGTGATTCCAGACAGCAGGCCCACCTGCTGCCTCATTGGTGGAGAAGGAAGTAGGGGGCGGGTCGATCCGAAAACAGCGGATGTTGCTACCGGAATAATAATGGTCATGAGGCAAACTGGAAATCAGTTACATCTTAATAACGTTGTGC
>NC_139578.1:29320684-29338184 GCF_946808225.1 Silurus aristotelis
GTAGCAGAGACGCTGCAGGGAGCCCAAATCCGCCGGCAAGGACGACAACATGTTCCCGTCCAACAGCAGCGTCTGCAGGCTGAGAGAAAAACACACACACACTTTTCTCAATCGGTGTACTGAGAGGTGTCGATTAGATTCCCGTTACTCTGCAGCTCTGACCACAGCGAATCAAATCACAACTCTCGTTCTAAAGCGTCAGCGTTTCCATAGTAACGGAAATACAATCAATGCAATTAACATAGCTAGTCTTGCTAACTGTGTAAAATTACGAGTTAGTCGTCTGGTTGTGGAGGCTCGGAAAACGTCGCCAAAAAATGGCGCCAAATGTGTTGACAAAACCAAGCTAGTTTATTGTTAGATCTTAGAGTAGCTAGTTATGCTAGCTAGCTAAAAGGACGTAGGGATTTGGCTCCAAGAAATAATAATAAGAAAAAAAAAAAACCTGATAATAAATTCTCGCTTTCTCACAGAATAAGTTTAATGAAGCACCAATAAATCAATTAGTTGTTTTGTGTGTGTGAGTGTGTGTTGAACCTGTAGGTGGCAGCAGTGCTATTAAAAAGGTATATCAGGTGATCACACAGCTGTGTTTAAAGACATGTTTGTGGCTTTCTAGTTTAGTTCTATAAATCATGTGACCATGTGACATCACTAGCATCACTTCTAGTCCCCATCTGTCCATCATCGTGACACCTCCATCATCAATCTGTTCATCAGCTGATCCTTTCCTGATTCAACATATTTCCCTCTGTCTGTCTAGTCATCCACTTACTATCATACTGTTCTACCTGTCTATCCATCCATCATCTACACCTCCCTCCATCCATCATCTACACCTCTCTCCATCCATCATCTACACCTCTCTCCATCCATCATCTACACCTCTCTCCATCCATCATCTACACCTCCCTCCATCCACCATCTACACCTCCCTCCATCCACCATCTACATCTCTCTCCATCCATCATCTACACCTCCCTCCATCCATCATCTACACCTCCCTCCATCCACCATCTACACCTCCCTCCATCCACCATCTACATCTCTCTCCATCCATCATCTACACCTCTCTCCATCCATCATCTACACCTCTCTCCATCCATCATCTACACCTCCCTCCATCCACCATCTACACCTCCCTCCATCCACCATCTACACCTCCCTCCATCCACCATCTACACCTCCCTCCATCCACCATCTACATCTCTCTCCATCCATCATCTACATCTCTCTCCATCCATCATCTACATCTCTCTCCATCAATCATCTACACCTCTCTCCATCCATCATCTACACCTCCCTCCATCCATCATCTACACCTCTCTCCATCCATCATCTACACCTCTCTCCATCCATCATCTACACCTCCCTCCATCCACCATCTACACCTCCCTCCATCCACCATCTACATCTCTCTCCATCCATCATCTACACCTCCCTCCATCCATCATCTACACCTCCCTCCATCCACCATCTACACCTCTCTCCATCCATCATCTACACCTCTCTCCATCCACCATCTACACCTCTCTCCATCCATCATCTACACCTCCCTCCATCCACCATCTACACCTCCCTCCATCCACCATCTACACCTCCCTCCATCCACCATCTACACCTCCCTCCATCCACCATCTACATCTCTCTCCATCCATCATCTACACCTCCCTCCATCCACCATCTACATCTTTCTCCATCCATCATCTACACCTCTCTCCATCCATCATCTACACCTCTCTACATCCATCATCTACACCTCTCTCCATCCATCATCTACAACTCTCTCCATCCATCATCTACACCTCCCTCCATCCACCATCTACACCTCCCTCCATCCACCATCTACATCTCTCTCCATCCATCATCGACAACTCTCTCCATCCATCATCTACACCTCTCTCCATACATCCAAGCCACCCTTTGTTTCTTACATCCATCCATCCATCCATCCACACATCCATCCATACCTTTCTGTCCATCCACCACCCTTTGTACCTTACATATATCCATCCATCATCTATACCTCTCTCCATTCATCATCTACACCTCTCTCCATCCATCCAAGCCACCCTATATTACTTACATATATCCCTCTATCCATCCATCCAACCTTAAATTTGTACTTCCATTAAATATTCTATTCATTCATGCATCCAATAATAAAATCCATCCATCCATCTCCAGATTACTATATACAGATCTATACAGACATTCATCAATCCATCCATCCATCCATCATTATGATTCACCCATCATTTATCCTTTCTTCCAACAATCCATCCCATACATACATCAATCCCTCATCTGAGTCACCCTTTCACCCATCAACAATCCATCCATCCATCCATCCATCCATCCATCCATCCCATTCTTTCATCTTCCTCCCTCCCTTCTTACTTGTGCATGTTGCCCACACTGGGGTGAAGGTTGCTGATGCAGTTGCAGCTGAGGTTGAGTTCGGTGAGGGTGGAGATGGAGCTCAGCTCCAGGGGAAACGTTCCCAGCTGGTTATTCGACAGGTTCAGACTTCGCAAGCGGGAGAATCTATACACACAGAAGTGTATACACACACACACACACACACACACACACACACACACACACACACCGAGTGTGAGTGTTGAAGACAAACTTCAGCTTGAAATGACAGTAGCCTTGCTGACTCACAGGTTCAATAACCACACACACACACACACACACACACACACACACACACACACACACACACACACACACACACACACACACACACACCCCTCCCATTGTCTTTCTGTCTCTGCTGTTGTGTTCAGTACTCTACTACTGCTGAACATCCAGAGAGCTCTTCTGTGTGGGTTTATTACCCACAATGCCCCGGTGCTGGAGCCGGACGGAGAGCTTTGAAGATTGTGTGCTTGAGTAAATATGATCACAAACAAGGCTGAGAGAAAACAATCACATTTCTCTACAGACATGCAGCTTCACTGAACAGCACACAGGTGATAGTCTAATAACACTAAAGAGAGAGAAAGAGAGAGAGAGAGAGAGAGAGGGGGGGGGGGGGAGACAGCGAGAGGGAGAGAGAGAGAGAGAGAGAGAGAGAAATAGAAACAGACAGAGAGAGGGAGAGAGAGACAAAGAGAGGCAGACAGACAGACAGAGAGATAAAGAGAGCAATAGAGAGAGAGAGCAATAGAAGGCGCGAGAGAGAGCGAGCGAGCGAGAGAGAAAGAGAGAGATAGAGAGGAATAGAGAGAGCGAGAGAGAGACAAATAGGAATAGAGGTAGGAGCTACAAATGGTATGTGAGGTGTGTTTACAGATAAACAAAGAGCTACCCACATGCTTTCTCTCTCTCTCTCTCTCTCTCTCTCTCTCTCTCTCTTACACACACACACACACACACACACACACACACACACACACACACACACACACACACACACACACACACACACACACACACACACACACACAGAGAGAGAGAAACAGATTGTGTAGATTGGAGAATTGAAGTTTGGTCTTCCTTTACACCTTTACACTTCCCGTAACACATACACTACAGGGCCAGAAGTATTGGGACACCCGACGTTTCCCTCTAACAAACCTGGAGACAGGATTGTACAGGACGCCTTTGGAAGCTGTCGCATGACATTTGTGCTTAGGGAAAGCTCCATTAACATCTGCTTTCCATGGGTAGAGCTCCAACCCTATTGAACATGATGAATGTGAACCCATGTGATCAGCCTCACCTTAATCAGTACCTGACTTTACTAACAGCCTTGTGGCTTTATGAGATCTCACACAAAATCTCTATACAATCTAGAGGAACATCTTCCCAGAACAGTGCAGCTCATTATAGCAGCGAATGTGCACTTAATGTGGAAGAGGAGATAAAGCACATACAGTCAGGTGTCCAAATACTTTTGTCCATATAGTGTGCGTTATACCCCTATGGTTTGTGAGGTTCTCAGCATGGTTGTGGAGCTCACACACCTCTGGAGCTGCTGCAGGGAGTTATCTGCTGGGAGGAAGTTGTGTTTCAGGTTGAGGTGAGTGAGGTCGTGGCTGTAAAGAAGGTTCGGAGGAAGTTTCTCCAAACTACAGCAGGACAGATCCACTGAACTGATCCTCTGAGACACCATCTAAGAGAGAGAGAGAGAGAGAGCGAGCGAGAGAGAGAGAGAGAGAGATCGAGAGAGAGAGAGAGAGAGAGAGAGAGAGATCTTACGACATCAAACCACGACACCAACTGACGTCACGATACAAAAGAATATCGAAACACATCACATTACAATATCACAACACCATACAATACATACACAATATGACATCACCAACTGACAACATCATCAAGTCAGTTGATGACTCAACACCACACGACTCAACACGATACATTACAAACACCGCCACCAAATGACTCAACACCAGCCATCATAAACACCACCACCGCACACCATTACATCCGACCACGTGACACGACTCAACACCAGGCATTATGGACACTTTCTCCACAATATTCAACACCACATGACTCAAAACCAGTCATTAGAAACTCTGCCACCACGCCACTCAACACCACCTACATTAGACCATGTGACACACTCAACACCAGACACTACAAACACCACCACACCAATCAACACCACATGACAACACCACCACCAGACAACACCACATGACTAAACACCCAAAATTACAAACACCACCACACCAGATAACTCAACACCAGACATTACCAACACACCACATGACTCAACACCAGACATTACAATCTCCACCACCACATGACAACACCAAACACTAAAACCACTAATACATGACTCAACACACAACATACCTCTCAACACCACATGACTCAACACCAGACATTACAAACACCACCAGCACATTAATAAACATGCATTACAAACACCACCACACCACTCAACACCACATGACAACACCAGGCTTTACCAACACTAAAACCACCACCACCGCACCACACGGCTAAACACCAGACATTACAAACACCAACACCGCATTACTTAACCTCATATGAATCTACACCAATACCACACCACAAGGCAATGCATTACAAACACTGCCACCACAACACTCAACACTGCACGACTCAAAACCAGACATTACCCACAGCAAACCACCACACAAGTCATGACGCAATACCACATCCAACCATACACTACAATCAACACCACATGAGACATGACAACACCATTTACAACACCAACAACGTTCCCTCCCACATCAGCTAACACAACACCATGCAACCGCAATACACCTAAACGTCACTCTACTACACAATCTCCAACACCTTAAACACACACACACACACACACACACACACCTTGGAGGCGTGACGGTGCCAACGCAGGTGCTCTGTGAAGCTGTCGAAGCTGATGTAGTAGGTCTGATTCTGAGGCCCAGCTGAGCTGAAGGCCAAACAGTGGCTGTGTTTCTTCACCTCCTCTACCTACACACACACACACACACACACACACACACACACACACAAACACAAAGAGTGTGAGAGAGAGAGAGAGAGAGAGAGAGAGAGAGAGAGAGAAAACAATATCACCTTCAGGCAGAAACAAAAAAAGACAGTAGCTTAAAGATCATTAAAGTTTGTTTCACAGCAAGTCTTCAAAATAAAACAGAACACATTTTATACAGTTTGTGGACACCTGATCATGAGATCAGTAGGAACATCCCATTCCACATTTAGTTCCCATAATAAGATCCACTCTTCTGGGAAGATGTTCCACTAGATTTTGTGGAGATTTGCCAGGCACTGATGTAGGTGAGATGGTGAGGAGGCCTGGGGTGCAGTCAGAGCTCACATTCATCATGATCAATAGTGTTTGTCATTACGTCAGGATGTAGAAATGGTAAAGGTTTACAGATTAAAGGTGATTTATTTCAGATTGCAGGATGGGCATTTTCACAAGTTTAATACATTAACTACCCCCCCGAAACAGGGCAGTAGGCTTTTATTACAAGTTTCAGACATTATCTTCACCCTACCAGGGTGAGGGACACGATAGCCATTTTACATATATAAGACATTACCTTTTCCCCCACTAGGGGCAGTATGGGCATTTTACCCAGTTAAAGACATTACCTTTCCCCCCACTAGGGGCAGTATGGGCATTTTACCCAGTTAAAGACATTACCTTTCCCCCCACTGGGGGCAGTATGGGCATTTTACCCAGTTAAAGACATTAACTTCCACCCCACTAGGGGCAGTATGGGCATTTTACCCAGTTAAAGACATTACCTTTCCCCCCACTAGGGGCAGTATGGGCATTTAACCCAGTTAAAGACATTACCTTTCCCCCCACTAGGGGCAGTATGGGCATTTAACCCAGTTAAAGACATTACCTTTCCCCCCACTAGGGGCAGTATGGGCATTTAACCCAGTTAAAGACATTACCTTTCCCCCCACTAGGGGCAGTATGGGCATTTAACCCAGTTAAAGACATTACCTTTCACCCCACTAGGGGCAGTATGGGCATTTAACCCAGTTAAAGACATTACCTTTCACCCCACTAGGGGCAGAATGGGTATTTAACCCAGTTAAAGACATTACCTTTCCCCCCACTAGGGGCAGTATGGGCATTTAACCCAGTTAAAGACATTACCTTTCCCCCCACTAGGGGCAGTATGGGCATTTAACCCAGTTAAAGACATTACCTTTCCCCCCACTAGGGGCAGTATGGGCATTTAACCCAGTTAAAGACATTACCTTTCCCCCCACTAAGGGCAGTATGGGCATTTAACCCAGTTAAAGACATTACCTTTCCCCCCACTAGGGGCAGTATGGGCATTTAACCCAGTTAAAGACATTACCTTTCCCCCCACTAGGGGCAGTATGGGCATTTAACCCAGTTAAAGACATTACCTTTCACCCCACTAGGGGCAGTATGGGCATTTAACCCAGTTAAAGACATTACCTTTCACCCCACTAGGGGCAGAATGGGTATTTAACCCAGTTAAAGACATTACCTTTCCCCCCACTAGGGGCAGTATGGGCATTTTAACCAGTTAAAGACATTACCTTTCACCCCACTAGGGGCAGTATGGGCATTTAACCCAGTTAAAGACATTACCTTTCCCCCCACTAGGGGCAGTATGGGAATTTAACCCAGTTAAAGACATTACCTTTTCCCCCACTAGGGGCAGTATGGGCATTTAACCCAGTTAAAGACATTACCTTCCACCCCACTAGGGGCAGTATGGGCATTTTATCCAGTTAAAGACATTACCTTTCACCCCACTAGGGGTAGTATGGGCATTTTACCCAGTTAAAGACATTACCTTTCACCCCACTAGGGGCAGTATGGGCATTTTACCAGGTTAAAGACATTACCTTTCACCCCACTAGGGGCAGTATGGGCATTTTATCCAGTTAAAGACATTACCTTTCACCCCACTAGGGGCAGTATGGGCATTTTACCCAGCTAAAGACATTACCTTTCACCCCACTAGGGGCAGTATGGGCATTTTATCCAGTTAAAGACATTACCTTTCACCCCACTAGGGGTAGTATGGGCATTTTACCCAGTTAAAGACATTACCTTTCACCCCACTAGGGGCAGTATGGGTATTTTACCCAGTTAAAGACATTACCTTTCCCCCCACTAGGGGCAGTATGGGCATTTAACCCAGTTAAAGACATTACCTTTCCCCCCACTAGGGGCAGTATGGACATTTAACCCAGTTAAAGACATTACCTTTCCCCCCACTGGGGGCAGTATGGGCATTTAACCCAGTTAAAGACATTACCTTTCACCCCACTAGGGGCAGTATGGGTATTTTACCCAGTTAAAGACATTACCTTTCCCCCCACTAGGGGCAGTATGGACATTTAACCCAGTTAAAGACATTACCTTTCACCCCACTATGGGCAGTATGGACATTTTACCCAGTTAAAGACATTACCTTTCCCTGTACTATGCAGGAGATGCAACCTGAAAGAGATTGGAGACTGTAAGGTGTTGGCAGGGGACAGTGTAGCTAGACAGCATCGGATGGTGGTCTGTAGGATGGTTTTGGAGGTGAAGAGGAGGAGGAGGAGAGTGAGGACTGAAAGAAGAATAAGATGGTGAAAGCTGAAGGCAGAAGACTGTAGTGTAAAGCTTCTTTGAGACAATGTTCATTGTTAAAAGCGATATACAAATAAAAATTAATTGAATTGAAATGAATGTGAGATTCAGGGAAGAGGTCAGACAGGGGCTCGGTGGTGGTGAGGAGGTGCTGGATGATTGGGCAACTACTGCAGAAGTGTTGAGGGAGGCAGCTAGAAAAGTACTTGGTGTGACATCTGGAAATAGAAAGGAAGACAAAGAGATGTGGTGGTGAAATGAGGAAGTGCAGGAGAGCATAAGGAGAAAGAGGTTGAAGAAACAGAATTGGGATCGACAGAGTGATGAGAAAAGTGTGGCGAATGTGGCGAAAGCCAAGGAAAAGGCATATGAGGAGCTGTAGGAGAAGTTGGACACTAAGGAAGGAGAAAAAAATTTGTAGCGATTGGCCAGGCAGATTGGCCAGGAACCGAGCTGGGAAGGATGTACTGCAAGTTAGAGCAATAAAGGATGGAGATGGAAATGTGTTGACTAGTGAGGAGAGTGTGTTGAGAAGGTGGAGGGAGTATTTTGAGCAGGTGATGAACGAGGAAAATGAGAGAGAAGGTTGGATGGTGTGGAGATGGTGAAGCAGGAAGTGGATAGGTTTAGTAAGGAGGAAGTGAGAGCAGCAATTAAGAGAATGAAGAGTGGAAAGTCAGTTGGACCAGATGACTCACCGGTAGAAGCATGGAGATGTTTTGGAGAGATGCAGTGGAGCTTTTAACAAGATTCTTTTACCACATTATGGAAGGTGAGAGGATGCCTGAGGAATGGAAAAGGAGTGTGCTGGTACCGATCTTTAAGAATAGTGGAGATGTGCAGACCTGCAATAACTACAGGGGAATTAAGGTGATCAGTCACACCATGAAGTTATGGGAAACAGTAGTGGAAGCCAGGCTGAGAGAAGAGGTGGCCATCTGTGAGCAACAGTATGGTTTTATGTAGAGGAAGACCACCACAGACACATTATTTGCTTTGAGATTGTTGATGGAGAAGTATAGAGAAGGACAGAAGGAATTGCATTGTATGTTTGTGGATTTAGAGAAAGCGTTACGACAGGGTGCAGAGAGAGGAGTTGTGGTATTGTATGAGGAAGTCAGGTGTGTCAGAAGTATGTGAGGGTGGTGCAGGACATGTATGAGGACAGTGTGACAGCAGTGAAGTTTGCAGTAGGAACGGCAGACTGGTTCAAGGTGGAGGTTGGACTGCATCAAGGATCGGCTGTGAGGCCTTTCCTGTTTGCAGTGGTGATGGACAGGTTGACGGACGAGGTCAGACAGGAGTCTACATGGACTATGATGTTTGCGGATGATATTGTGATTTGTGGTGAGAGTAGTGAGCAGGTTGAGAAGTACCTGGAGAGGTGGAGGTACACGCTGGAGAGTAGGGGAATGAAAGTCAGAAGAAGTAAGACAGAGTATGTGTGTGTAAATGAGAGGGAGGGCAGTGGAGTGGTGTGGTTGCAGGGAGAAGAGCTGGAGAAGGTGAAGGAGTTCAGGTACCTGGGGTCAACAGTGCAAAGTAATAGTGTGTGTTAGAGGAGTGAAGAAAAGAGTGCAGGCAGGGTGGAGTGGGAAAGTTTATAGGACTGTGGTGAGACAGTGACACTGAGTAAAAGACAGGAGGTGGACCTGGAGGTAGCAGAGCTGAAGATGTTGAGGTTTTGGTTGGGAGTGACGACGATGGACAAGATTAGAAATTAGTTTATTAGAGAGACAGCGCATGTAGGACGTTTTGGTGACAAGGTGAGGGAGGTGAGATTGAGATGGTCATGGGGTATATCAGTAGGAGAATGCTGAGGATGGAGCCACCAGAAAGGAGGAAAAGAGGAAGACCAAAAAGGTGGTTTATGGATGTGGTGAGGGAAGACATGCATGTGGTTGGGGTAAAAGAGGCAGATGTAGAGGACAGGGGGGTATGGAGACGGATGATCCGCTGTGGCGCCCCCTAATGGGAGAAGCCGAAAAAAGAAGAAGAAGAAAGACATTACCTTTCCCCACGCTAGGGGCAGTATGGGCATTTTACCCAGTTAAAGACTACCTTTTCCCCTAACAGGGCAAGTATGGGCATTTCTTTCCCAATTTTACTTTTCCCTTAATGATGTCATCATTACCTCGATTAGAGGCAGGGTGTGTATTTAGATTGGACTGAAAATTTACTATTACCTTTATTTAAGGCAGAGAATGTATTGTAAACAATTGGAGGCGTTACCTTTCCGCCAATCAGGGGCAAGATGTGCATTTTTCCTGCGTGACTGGCTTTAATTGATGACACCATCAGGCACGTGCCACACAGGATGACGTGTCTGCGGCTCCATCGGTTCACAGGGAGTTGCAGTTTGCCTTTGCGTACGTTGTACGTCCCGGAGAGCTGCACACGCTCAGAGCTTGCCATGCTGTACGGCTTCCCTGCAGAACACAGACACAAGTAACGTTTAATAAACGAAAGCACGACATTTGAGCAGCTCTAATACTCATATCGGCGAATGATGAGTTCGGTTAAACAGAAATACTTAGGGTTCGTTTATTCACAGTCCACGTGTGCGAGCATTTCCATCGGCACGCCAACATCCCGTATTTCACACCAACGTGCTGTGTTTAACATCACACCGCCTGCTGGTCTGCGCAAACACACTGAGCTTAGTGTTGGAGATCTTCACACCTTAATCTCCAACACCAAAAGTTCTAAACTTCACCTTCACTCCTAGGCCTCCTATACCAGGCTCTTTATCTCAAGCTAAACAAGACAAGAGCAGTACAACGATGCTTGGTGCGACTTTGGCCAGGGTGTAGATCTAGACGTTACCCAAGATGGTCATGATCTTTTTTTTTTTTAAATATAAAGCTTAAAAACGATGCAAAATTATTGAAATAGTGTAAATCCGTTTTTAAAGTTATGAGCGGTGATTTTAGGTGAAATGCACAGTACAATTTGGCAACGCTAGCCTTTAAAAAGCCACGCCCACAAAACAGCCTTTTAAATGATTGACAGCTAACAAGACTGACAAGTAGACTCGCCTCTTTAATCTGATTGGCCGGAGATCAATAGGTAACATTTTAATAGATAATATGTAGGGACGCACCGAATATTCGGCCACCGAAAATGTTCGGCAAACAGTCTTACAGTTGATGAAACAGTTGATGACGCAAACAGAAACCGCGTCCTGCACGTGCTTGTCTGCGGTGTGGACGTATTTCAGTATATCTTGAAGAAAGACCCACGGATAGCGATTTGCAAAACATGTAATGCCGAAATTACAAGAGGAGGTGCGTCTGCAAAGACTTTCTCCACGTCGGGTTTAATTTATCACCTGAAATCCAAACATCCCGATCGCTATACTGAATATGAGAGGAACGCGGCACAGAAAAGCAAAACCCCTCCGAGCACGTGCACTCCGTCTGTGGTGGAGGTTTTTGAAAAGGCAGGAAGTTTCCCAGTGATATTGTTGTATTGTATCTTTAAGCAGTTGCACTTGTTCTGAATGCACTTTGTTTTTATGAAAGAACATATTTAATTGTACAACCTTTCAGCAGGCCAGAGGGCCTGTACATTATTATTTAATGTACACATCAGTGCATTTAAGTTAAACATTTAAGTTTGAATTTTAATTAATTTTATCCTGTGCATTGTTGCAATGTGCTATAAATAAATATTTTCATAATTTGTAATTGATTTATTATTTGAAACAAAAATTGAAATGCCTTGATTTTAGTAAGTTTAGTACACAGTCATAGCCATAAATACAATGGTAATAATAATTGGCATAATTTCTTTCGGTGTTTCGGTTAGCGGCCTTGCTTTCCTCTTTTTCGGTTTCGGCCAAGAATTTTCATTTCGGTGCGTCCCTATTAATATGATTGACAAAAGACCCACCCCCATTAAATTGATGATTGAAATGTGATTGGTTGGATGTCGAAAGACATCAAAAGCTAAGATGATTGACAAGATGAGTAGACACGCCTCTTTACTCTGATTAGTTGGATGTCAAAAGACATTAAAAGCTAAGATGATTGACAAGAGGAGTAGACACGCCTCTTTACCCTGATTGGTTGGATGTCAGTGGGTCAAACCATGGTTGGTTTTCTCCATATTCCAGGAGTGTTTTTCTTTCTATGTAATAAAGTAAATAATAAAATACATTCTTCTTTTCAGGATTCAGGACCCCGAGTCCCCCCAATCTGCTGTATATGAGACAAATAAAGGCCTTTTCCGTTTTCTTCCTATAGCAGGACGCTACGTCATGAAGACGTCCAACACGTCTCCTATATAAATATCAATTGTTTTATTAAGTCACAATGTGATGCTGATTTAAACTCTGATAAATATAATCCAGGTCTCTCTCTCTCACACACACACACACACACACACACACACACACACACACACACACACACACAGACACACGTTTTCCAAGTACGACACTGATGGGACACCTATGTGATTGTATCTAGTTCTCATTCTTCAAACCAAAATGAGCAATAAAAAAAAAAGTCGGAAAGAGGAACAATGACCGTCGGGTCACGTCACGTCCGAGGCGTCGTCACTTCACATAAACACAGGAGGACGAGGGTACAGATGAGGGAGGGAGGGTTGCGAGTGAACAGGAGGACGGCGGGTCAGCCGAGATCCTGGAAGGACGTCCTGTTTACACAAGCACAGGAAACGGCAGGGGGTCCACACACACACACACACACACACAAACGCATCTCGCAGGACCATTATCCAATGAAGATGAACTCTACCTGCTTTGGTCTAAATTCTTCAGCGCCCCCTGATGACCAAAATGCAAACTTCAAGATCAATAATAAAAAATAAAAAAACCTGCGTTTGACCCGTTCGTATCTCACGCTTCCTTTTAAGAAAAACTTAACCGAGCGGCACGGGTCCAACTGTGGGCGGGGCTTATCTAGGAAAAAGGACACGCAACCTTAAAGGCGTGGTTGGGTGAAACTTTCTATACATTCTGCAACCAAAAATGTCACAAGAAACAGATAAAAAGGGGAAAAAAAGGCAATTTGCTACAGTATAAAAGGAACAAAACTGTTTCTGATACGGACGCAGTAGCCACAGCGACACGAGGCGGAGATTAAACAAACTCATGGTCTAACACTTAACACGCTCCAGAGGGGTCCACACGTGTACGGAACCATCAGCCCCGAACTGAAACGCCTCCGAACGAATACATGTACCGTCACAGCCCTAATGTCACCAATACAGAGTACTGTAGTGGGTTAGTGTGTGGGGGTTAGTGTGTATGGTGTAGGGTTTAGGGTGTAGTGTGTAGAAGTAAAGTGGTAGGGTTTAGGGTGTAGGGTTTAGGGTGTAAGTGCAACATTTCAGTCTCAGAATGAATGGAACACCATGAAGGAGGGAAAAAAAGGAAAAGAAAAAAGAAAGGTGTGAAGTTGTTTTGGAGCAGCGCAATAATAAATGCAAGATGTAACGCATTCATGTTTTCCATACAAGGTCCAACTTTGAACAAGGTATAATATGCATGTGTGTATGCACACACACACACGCACACACACGCACGCACACGCACGCACACACGCACGCACACACGCGCACACACGCACGCGCACGCACGCACACGCACGCACGCGCACGCGCGCGCACGCACGCACACACGCACGCACGCACGCACGCACGCGCACGCACGCACGCACACACACGCACACACACGCACACACACACACAGGGAGGTGTTCAAGTGTTACGGTGCCGTGTCTCGGTTTCCTCCCTCACGCAGAGAGAGAGAGAATAAGGCCGTGTCCCCAAACTGCAGCTAATCAGTGATTCCCTGAGCAGCTCAGAGAGAGAGAGAGAGAGCGAGAGAGAGAGAGAGAGAGATAATGTCCTCACTGTAAACTGGGCTATACACACACACACACACACACACACACACACACACACACACACGTGTACACTTGAGTCCTGACCCACATACTCCAGTCGCTCTACATCTGAACTCTCTCTATATCTTTAGTTGTCTCTCTCTCTCTCTCTCTCTCTCTCTCTTTCTCTATTATGGCCTCTCTCTCCATCTGTCTGTCCATCCGTCTGTCACTGTATCTCTTGATATCTCACTTCCTGTCTGGGTCTCTCTAGGTTTCTCAGTCTGTCTGTTTGTCTCTATGTCCATCCTGGGGTCCATCACTATCTGTCTCTGTCCCTTTGTCCTTCTCTCCCTTTCTCTCATCTTGCTGTCTCTCTCTGCCCCTCCCTCTCTCGCTCTGTCTCCTCTATCTGTCTCTCTCTGCCCCTCCCTCTCTCGCTCTGTCTCCTCTATCTGTCTCTCTCTGCCCCTTTCGCTGTCTCATCTCTGTCTCTCTCTCCCTCACACACACACACACACATATCTGTCTATATAATCACTTTCTGTCCCTCTTTCTCTCGTTCATCTGTCTGTATTCCTGTCTCATTCAGTCTTTATTGTCCTCTGCCTTGTCTCCCCCTCATCCATCTGTTTATATTCTCTTGTACTCTCCCTCACACACACACACACACACACACACACACACACACACACACACACACACACACAGATAAGGGTAATACACATTTTGCTCCAACATTGGATTTTATCATTCCAGGTTATTTACAGCAACTGAGATTACTGAACACACTGATATGTGTGTGTGTGTGTGTGTGTGTGTGTGTGTGTGTGATGGAATCAGCTTCACTAGTGTGTAGACAACAAACACATGCACACACACACACACACAGCTAAAGTTACCCTCTGCTACACTTACCACCCACCCACACACACACACACGTCATGTGGGCAGTTGAGTGTCCATATATGGAAGTAGGATGACTGGTTGGCATTAGACTACTTAATGCTAATGAAACTTGCTAATAAAACGTAGAAAATCAACTAACAGAGCGCCATGAAGCCAACGTTACACTAGCGTGTAGTTCTGCTAAGTTCATATACAGGTTTAAAAACACACCCACCTGTCCAACTCAAAAACACACCCACCTGTCCAACTCAAAAACACACCCACCTGCCCAACTCAAAAACACACCCACCTGCCCAACTCAAAAACACACCCACCTGCCCAACTCAAAAACACACCCACCTGTCCAGTTCAAAAACACACCCACCTGTCCAGTTCAAAAACACACCCACCTGTCCAGTTCAAAAACACACCCACCTGTCCAGTTCAAAAACACACCCACCTGTCCAGTTCAAAAACACACCCACCTGTCCAGTTCAAAAACACACCCACCTGTCCAGTTCAAAAACACACCCACCTGTCCAGTTCAAAAACACACCCACCTGTCCAGTTCAAAAACACACCCACCTGTCCAGTTCAAAAACACACCCACCTGTCCAGTTCAAAAACACACCCACCTGTCCAGTTCAAAAACACACCCACCTGTCCAGTTCAAAAACACACCCACCTGTCCAACTCAAAAACACACCCACCTGTCCAACTCAAAAACACACCCACCTGTCCAACTCAAAAACACACCCACCTGTCCAGTTCAAAAACACACCCACCTGTCCAGTTCAAAAACACACCCACCTGTCCAACTCAAAAAAACACCCACCTGTCCAACTCAAAAAAAACACCCACCTGTCCAGCTTAAAGACATGCCCAACATTAATGCTTGCAAAGACATGTCAACAATTCCTGGTAGAAGACACACTCACCTGCCAAGCTTAAAGAAAGACACCCATCGTCCATGCTCGCTCACACACAACTACTAACTTGTCCCTCTTACTTTCACATGTCCCTGCTCTCACTCACCTGTCCAGCTGTCCCTCTTCAGGACAATCCCTAAACCACGTGTTACTTACTTCTGAAATGCTTTTGCTTCTGTTTGTATGTGTACATTATTATGTGTGTGTGTGTGTGTGTGTGTGCATCCTTAACCAGCCATGTATCAGCCCTGTTAGCCTAGCTCAGCAATAGCATATCAGTTAGCACATCTCATAGCTGCATATCTCTGAACTGTGTGGAAGCACAACCATGTGCTTGTTTACGAGAGTGATCGTTTTGTGAGATTCAGGAAATCTGGCGATCCTCAGACGTCCCATCGTATTGGTGGCTAATGTTCATCACAGCTCCTGTAAACACGGACAAGACTGGTACAGTACTGTGTACACAACAATGAAGACGATGACCGAGATGACTGCAATATCAGGGACTATGGCAAAAAACGGGAATAACGAGGATGACAGCAATTTCGCTGTTGACAAGGATAACGACTGGAATGATGGGGATAATGGAAATGATGGCAGTAACAGATTACCCAATTTTGGTGTTGACAGGAATAATGGTGAAGACTGGAATAACAGGGATATTGCAGAAATGACAGGGAAAATGGAAATAATGCAAATGGCGTAAATGACGGGAATACCAGGGAGAATGGAAATGAAGGAAATGAAGAAAATTACAGCAATGACAGGAAGAATAGAGATGAAGGAAATGACATATGACGGGAATGACAGGGAGAATGGAAATGAAGAAAATGACAGAAATGACAGGAAGAATGGAAATGAAGGAAATGACAGAAATGACAGAGAGAATGCAAATGAAGGAAAGGCAGAATGACTAGGAGGACACAGATGACAGGGATGATGGCAGTGACAGGAATGACACGTAATGGCAACAACAGGGATGACGGTCAGGACAATTATGAAGAGAAGTTGCCAGCAGAAATCCGTCCACTGCCCTCCAACTCACCACCACCCATCCCTCCATCTGTCGCTCTGCGTTCACAGCGCCGTATTAGCAGTGTGACATGACGATCATTAATTTATCTTATGAACATCAAACTGATACTGAGGTCCAACCAGGCAGGAGGGAAACACAACAAGGTGTATCCCAGATCCGACAATATCATTACAAACGTCACGGCCAGAATAAATCATAGCCAGGTGCCACCCACCCACCCATCCATCCATCCATCCATCACTCTACTGTTTAACCTATCACTATATCTATCCATTAATCGATCTATCTGTCCATTTATGTATCTGTCCATTCATCCATCTATCCATCTGTCCATCTGTCCGTCTATCCGTCCATCCATCCATCCATCTTGCCTGTCAACCAATCTACCATTCAATCTGTTTCTCTATTTATCCAACTATTTCCCCCTTTTTCTGTCACTCTGCTGGTGTTTCTCTCTCTCTCTCTCTCTCTCTCTCTCTCTCTTATCCAGCATTTTTATATCTGTTTCTGTCTCTGTCCTTTACAGCCGTCTCTGTCTGCTGGAATACAGGACGTGTGTGTGTGTGTGTGTGTGTGTGTGTGTGTGTATGTGTGTGTGTGTGTGTGTGTGTGTGTGTGTGTGTGTGTGATGATTGAGTCATTGTCATGTAAATGATGAGAGTGACTCTGTTGAGTATCAGCAGTGTATAACCGTGTTCTATAAAGA
>NC_139578.1:29343184-29398184 GCF_946808225.1 Silurus aristotelis
CGGACCCTTACACCACACCATACCACACACAGACACCTACGGACCCTTACACCACACCATACCACACACAGACACTTACGGACCCTTACACCACACCATACCACACACAGACACTTACGGACCCTTACACCACACCATACCACACACAGACACTTACGGACCCTTACACCACACCATACCACACACAGACACCTACGGACCCTTACACCACACCATACCACACACAGACACTTACGGACCCTTACACCACACCATACCACACACAGACACTTACGGACCCTTACACCACACCATACCACACACAGACACTTACGGACCCTTACACCACACCATACCACACACAGACACTTACGGACCCTTACACCACACCATACCACACACAGACACTTACGGACCCTTACACCACACACCATACCGCACACAGACACTTACGGACCCTTACACCATACCGCACACAGACACTTACGGACCCTTACACCACACACCATACCGCACACAGACACTTATGGACCCTTACACCACACCGCACACGGACACTTACGGACCCTTACACCACACCGCACAAGGACACTTACGGACCCTTACACCACACCATACCGCACACAGACACTTACGGACCCTTACACCACACACCATACCGCACACAGACACTTACGGACCCTTACACCACACCGCACACGGACACTTACGGACCCTTACACCACACCACACCGCACAAGGACACTTACGGACCCTTACACCACACCATACCGCACACAGACACTTACGGACCCTTACACCACACCGCACACGGACACTTACGGACCCTTACACCACACCACACCGCACAAGGACACTTACGGACCCTTACACCACACCATACCGCACACAGACACTTACGGACCCTTACACCACACCACACCGCACACGGACACTTTATGGACAACCCACCACTAAAATTGTTTATTGTTTACACTTTGGTACACATTGTATACTGTTCACTGTCTACTGCCATAAGGATTTTCTTTGTATATACATTTTTCTCTTTGTTTACATACATATCTTTATATATCCTTTATCTCTTTTATTTTATATAGTTTTTATACTTTATTTATCTGCTTTTTTTTTTTTCTTTCTCCCCACCCTATTCCCCTCTTGCCGGACCGTCGTATAAAGCATTTCAGTGCATGTCGTACCCTGTATTTATGTGTATGTGATGAATAAAAATTGATTTGATTTGAATATCTGCATTTATTTCTTCATGATTATTTAATTCTAGATAAAAAAAATTTCGAGATTTTTTAATATTCAATTATTTGTTTTTGAATACATATTATTATTCTTATTATTATTAATAAACATTTTCTATCGCTTTTTCCACCATATGGCCATAAGTATTTGGACGCCAGACTTTTCCAGCCGTATGAGGTTCTTCCTCCAAATATGGAGGCGCACAATTGTGTAGGACGTCTTTGGATGCATCAACTGGAATTTTCCCTTTGCTTGAACTTTGAGACCCAAACCTGTTCCAGCATGATCATACCCCTGTGCACAGATCCACAGGTTAGAAGAGGTGAAAGATCTCCTGCTGTAGAGCTCCAACCCTATTGAACATGAGGATTGTGAACGGTGACTGCACCCCAGAACTCCTTATCTCACCTACATTAGTTCCTGACTTTACAGCTGAATGAGATCTCGCACATCTCCACAAAATCACACACAGAATACGCCTGAACGAATCGAGCAGTTCCTCAGTAATAACATGCTGACAGAAAAGCCTGAGATACCTGTTATGTAACACCAGAGAGAGAGAGAGAGAAAGAGAGAGAGAGAGAGAGAGAGAGAGAGAGAGAGAGAGAGAGAGAGAGAGAGAGAGAG
Organism: Silurus aristotelis; assembly: GCF_946808225.1. Taxonomy (NCBI): domain Eukaryota; kingdom Metazoa; phylum Chordata; class Actinopteri; order Siluriformes; family Siluridae; genus Silurus; species Silurus aristotelis. The sequence continues at coordinate 29,345,042 of NC_139578.1, forward strand.
AGAGAAAAGAGAAAGAGAGAGAGAGAAATTGAAAGGGAGTGAGGGAGAGGGAGGGAGCAGCAAAAAACCCAACTGTCCACCATGTTTACTGTTATCTGTGTGTGTGTGTGTGTGTGTGTGTGTGTGTGTGTGTGTGTGTGTGTGTGTGTGTGTGTGTGTATAGTAGACACCTCTGAAGAACTTTGTCCTCAGTAAACAGGTCTGTCCGGATCTCTGAACCCGGGGTGGTTTAGTCAGAACTCAGAGGGTTAGTAGTTATTAGTGCACGTCCGGAGCAGGAAGGTTAAAAAACCTTCTCAAACCTGATCCAACACACTAACACACACATACATGACCATCAGAGAAGCTGTGATTGAAGTATCAGAATTTATTACAATATGCTGATCCTCAGTAGGATGGAGGTGTGAGTGAGAGAAGAAGCAGAAGCAGAGAGAGAGAGAGAGAGAGAGAGAGAGAGAGAGAGATATGATGCTCAGGTTTATCTCTGAATCTCGGCGTTGGCGGATCGACGTGATGTAAAGAAATGAGCTGCAGAAGAGCAGAGCAGCCCCTCGGGAGGAACAGAAGGGAAGAGAAGAAACAGGAGGAGGAACAGGAGGAGGAAGAGGAGAGGGAGGAGAAAGAATAGAAGAAGGTACAGGAGGAAGAAGAGGAGAAGGGAAAGGAGAGGGAGGAGAAGGAACAGGAGGAGGGAGAGGAGAGGGAGGAGGAGGAACAGGAGGAAGAGAAAAGGAGGAGGAGGAAGAGGAGAGGGAGGAAGAACGGGGGGAGGAACAGGAGGAAGAAGAACAGAAAGAGGAGCAGGAACAGAATGAACAGAGAGATGAGGAGGAAGAGACGGAAGTGTGTATTATTCTACAGTATTTTGTACATGTGTGTGTGTGTGTGTGTGTGTGTGTGTGTGTGTGTGTGTGTGTGTGTGTGTGTGTGTGTGTGTGTGTGATAGTGTGATTGAGTGAGAGAGAGAGAGAGAGAGAGAGAGAGAGAGAGAGAGAGAGAGAGAGAGAGAGAGAGAGAGAGAGAACTGATAAATTGATTGAGTTAAACTTGCTAAATATTCACCTGATGTTTACATTATTATTATTATTATTTTTGTAAGTATTTGTATTTTGTAATAAACAAATATTAAATATAATATAAATATAATAACTATTATTTGGTATTTTAATTATTTAGGGGGGAAGAATTGCTGAATAATAATAATAATAATAAATATACATTAGTTTAAATAATATTTATTTATTTATAAATGCATGTATATACACCATCAGGTCAAAAGTATGTGGAGTTTGTGGCGAGTTTGTGGAGATGTGTGAGATCTCATTCAGACACACGGGTGTTAGTAAAGCCAGGTACTGGTGTGGAGGAGGTGAGAAGGTCTGGGGTTCAGTCAGTGTTCACAGTCATCATGTTCAATAGGGTTTACAGCTCTACAGCAGGAGAATCTTCCAAAGTATTCACCCCTTTTTTATCTTCCTCACAGAATGTTTTTGACTTGGTGAACATTTTCATGACATCAGATTGTATAAGGAACAAACACACCCACACACACTAGTGTCCTCGATTCACCTTGACCTGTCGCTCCACCTTCTAACCGCAGACTTCCGTGTAATCGCCGAGAAGGAATTCTATCCCGTTCAAACTGAAAGGATAACTGCTGAGATTCCTCCTGGTGCAAGTACATGTTGGAGGAATCGCTCAAACGTGTCCCGAATTCTTCTTACAAATAACAATCGAATCAATAAATCCAGATTTTAGGAGCTTGTGTTCATATACACAGTTACCTGTCAAAAGCTTGGACACACCTTCTCCTTCAGTGGCTTTAAGATGACTTGGACCGTATGGCGAAGGAAAAGCAGCCAACAAGCACTCAACACCTTTGAAAACCCATTCCTCCTGAGGCTGAGAGAATCTCGAGAGTGTGCAAAGCAAAAGGGGGCGGAGTTTGGACGTCCTCAGTATTAATGTACAATGTAATAATAAATAAATAATAAAAAGGAGAAACTTTCGACATCTATCTATCTATCTATCCATCCATCCATCCACCCACCCACCAAATAGACAGACAGATAGAAAGAAAGAAACAAAGATAAAGAGAGAGAGAGAGAGAGAGAGAGAGAGAGAGAGAGAGAGAGAGAGAGAGAGAGAGAGAGAGAGAGACAAACACATATAGAGAGGGAAAGAGAGAGAGAGAGAGATAGAGAGAGAGAGAGAGAGAGAGAGAGGGAAAGAGGGGGAGAGAGAGACACATATAAAGAGAGAGAGAGAGAGACAGACTGACTGACTGACCCTCAAGTCATCAACGGTTAACATGGCAACCAGCAGAACCTGGTGATCAGTCAGCCAATCAAATTCCACCTCAGCAAACTTTCAGAACTAACAAACAAAATACAAAAATGTCAGTAAAGCAAGTAAAACAATTTCCAAAGGTGTGAGATTTAACCCCCTCCCCCAACACACACACACACACACACACACACACACACACACACACTCACACACACACACAAAGCCAACTTGCTGGTACAAAGACACTCATAGTAGTGTGTATTATTGTAATACCGAACTACAAAACAAAACTGCAAAAAAAAAAAAAAAAAGAGAGAGAGAGAGAGAGAGAGAGAGATGAAGAGTCTGAATGAGGTTGATGTTATGGCATGTTCGCTGTCACTCGCCCACACTACCTCTTCCCTTCTTCTCAGTGTGTTTTTTGTCTTTTATTGCCTTTTAGTTTTAAATTGAATGAAGCCTGAAAAGTCCAAAGCCAGCGGGCATCCGGGGTCCGGGCACCAAGCCAAGCATGTCACATGGAGGGGCCATGTGAGAGAGAGAGAGAGAGAGAGAGAGAGAGAGAGAGAGAGAGAGAGAGAGTGTGTGTGTGTGTGTGTGTGTGTGTGTGTGTGTGTGTGTGTGTGTGTGTGTGTGTGTGAGAGAGTGTGTGTGTGTGTGTGTGTGTGTGTGTGTGTGTGTGTGAGTGTGTGTGTGTGTGTGTGTGAGAGAGACACTACGCAGGAGTTTTCACACCTCATCATTAACCATCAGTTGAAGACCGAACACAGAGTTAATGGAGGAGTTTATTGGTCGCTGCTGAGATCTGGCCATGCGCACACACACACACACACACACACCTCTTTATTAGCTCTTAAACACACTTAGCACACCCCGGGGGTAACACTAACACTCGGTTCACACACTCTCACTCTGAAATCTGACATATGTATAGGAAACAAAACTACACTAATAGCACAACTACCTCTATTGTTACCGAAACCCAACCCACCCTTTTTACCTGCAGAAATTCAGTTCCAGCTTTGATCTTTTTCAAAGACAATTCCAATCACATCTGATCAGAACCGCATTGTCCCCTATATACCAAACAGTGCTTATTCAATCCATGACTTCTTGTTTTAAACTATACATTAAAGCTTTCTTTCTGTTTGAACTCAATAATAAAAAAAAACTTCTGGACATTTGCCCTTGCTGTGACCTTGACCGTATTTTATCCAGTTCACCAGCTCAGATGCAGCCGATGCGGTAACGAAACTAAACCAGAGCTACCTCTGCTGCTCTAAAGTGGGCGGTCCTTCTGGGCTGAGGCTACAACTGATGTTTTCCAGCTTAAACAAATGGATTTACGGAAAACCCCCAAAAGATTAGATGTTTCCACAAGCGTAAAACGTTCTCGGTGTACTAGCAAAAAAGATCCCTGACACAAACTATTAATAGACAACGAATTCCCGCATTCAACAGCTGCAGACCGGCGTCTGGTTTTCTCCGTCTGCGCTCAGCGGCTCATTTGCATGTGCTTAGCTTTGTGTTCGCGGGGAGGAACGAGACGCTCGGTTTGGGTCGGGGTTCTGTGGAGTCGCTGGGATGGAGGAGGATCAGCGATTCGCCTGAGGGGGATCGAGTCTTTTTTCACGACTCTGAAAGACGCACATCAGACGTCTGGTTTTGAAGTTTAGCCTTCGCTCGGTTATTAACGACGCTGTTTTTCTCTTACAGAAAATCTCTCAGAAGCGCGATTAGCGCCACTTTAGATCGCGTCTGTCACCGATAAAGCTGTCATTTAAAAGGGATCATGTGCTAATACGAGTGAAAGTCATTACAAGCCGAGAAGGAGGTCCATGATATTACATTAGCTTCAGGACATGGACATAAAGCTTTTAAACCCTTTAAATCAGAACAAATGCTTAAAAATGTCATGCGAATATCCGACTGTCCAGTATTCATATACTATAATCAGACAGAAAGCAGAAGAAAAGGAGAAAAAAGTGAGGTAAAAAATTAGAGAAAAAACTTGAACAAAAAATATTCTAAACTGAAGCAAAACTGTAGAAAAAAGAAAAAAAAAAGAAAACTTGGGCAAGAAAAAAAAAGTAGGACAGGAGGGAAAAAAATATTTTTGTGAAAAGAAAGTAGAAATTATGAAAAAAAATTGGCAGGGAAAAAATAGAGAGAGGAGAAGAAAAAAAAAACTAGCAAAAAAAAGATACTTGGTGGAAAAAAAAAAACTAGCAAGAGGAAGAAAAAAAAATGAAAGAAAAGGACTGTTGTAAGGAGAAAAACGAGAAAGGAAAAAAAAGAGCCACAGGAAGGAAACTAGTGGAAGAAGAAAAAGATCTAGTGAATGAAAAAACTAGCAAGAAAAATGTGTGTGGGAAAAAAAAAAAAAGAGTAAAGATTAAGGTAAAGAATGAAAAGAGAAAAAAAAAAAAACAAGAGGAAGACAACTGAGAAAACTAGCGAAAGAAAGCTAAAGATAACGAGGGAGAAAAATCTTCAGGTAACTGAAAAGCTAGCAAAGGAATGAGGAAAAACCTGTGAAGAGAAGTGACAGAAAGATAGCTAAGCGAGTGGAGAAAAAAAAATTCAAACCAGAAACGAAACAAAAAAAAAAAAAAAAAAAAAAAAAAAAAAAGAAGGGTGGATGTTATTGGCTAACGCATGGTTAGCGTGCCTCCTGCTCGCTAGTTTTGTCCTGATTACCGCTGTCAAAGTCTCTGCATTATCAGTGCAGTAAGAGGACTATAAAACTCAGCTCACGTGTTACTGTGACTCGGTCATGTGTGTGTGTGTGTGTGTGTGTGTGTGTGTGTGTGTGTGTGTGTGTGTGTGTGAGATATCCAAAGTCTGTAACGTTAGTAGTAGCTTTACAGAATGGGTGACCACAAACGTCTATTCATCACTATGTGCTTCTTCTCCAAACTCTTCCCACAAGCGCACAATTGTGTACGAGTGTTTGGAAGTGAACATGAAATTTTTCCAAACCAGGAGACTCAAACCTGTTCCCTTCCCAAAAAACCGGCTCTGTGAACACCTGCGTTTCACGGGTTTGGAGTGGAAGATCTCCTGCTATGGAGCTCCGACCCTACCTGACCCTACCAAGCGTCGCAAAATCTAGTGGAACATCTGAGAAGAGTGGTTATTATAACAGGAAACATGCACTAAATGTGGAAACAAGTGGCCCTAGCGTGAACTTCGGCTTGCTGGTGAGAAACTTGAGGTGAAAAGGTCACGTTAGTTCCTGTTGGAGGAACGTCTTCGTTCCCAGTGAGATGCTTTAATGGTGGATGTCAGCAGATGTGATTATAAAGGCTGGGGATCAGAGGTGTTCAGCTCGCTCCCCTCTGCTCTGCCTCTAATCTTCCTCATCAAGCTGATTCATCCTGCCGAGCCCCAGACCACTGCTGTGTGTGTGTGTGTGTGTGTGTGTGTGTGTGTGTGTGTGTGTGTGTGTGTGTGTGTGTGTGTGTGTGTGTGTGTGTGTGTGTGTGTGTGTGTGTGTGCGCGTGCACTCTTCCTCAATACACTTTACACTCTCATCCAGATGCGAGTCTCTGTAACTTCCAAAACTTTTCCATGAGGTTTCACGTGTTTCATGAACACGATTACAATTTATAGAAACTTTATAGAAGAAAACAAATAAAAAGCAAACGTGAATTTTTCAATGCACACAGCGAGACGAGAAGAGACGTATAAAGTCTCACCGTGGCTTTAATGTTTAATAGGTTATAAGTTATCTGATCTCTACAGCTACAACCTGACTAGCGTTTTTCCCAGGTTCTTTATCTCAGCGTGACTCCTAAATCATCTGCTCCTGATAAGCTGAGTACGAGCAGGAGCTAAGTATTGACCTAAAAGTCTCCTTCACGTGACCTTCAACACTCGGTATAACCGTTCTTTCAGATAAGAGTCTGAGATCTGATCCGACTTTCTCCCTGTCTGATCTTAATATCTCGATTTTTCTCTTTGAATATGTTTTTACGTATGATTTAAGGACAACGCCGACGTTACGTCGCAATATACTCGAGGTCTAAATGTTTCATGAACGTGTTTAAATGCGCGACAAGCTCACGGCATTCGTTGCCCGGGCAACCAGCTGACACGTCTGCGAAGGTGCAAAATATATAAGGCCGAAATGACAAACGACGGGAGTCAGAGTTAGCGAGAGAAAGCCATCTGTAGTGCTAAGAGTAAGAGAGTACCCGGGCCAGAGAAGCATATTTCACACCGAACCCATGATTTACACCAGCGAGGAACACGATTTTATAGATCAGAGACAAACTCGACTCATCACTCACCCGGAATTACTGTTCGAGTAATGAACTCAAAAGTGCTGTTCTGTTAAAACTTCCTCAAATCTTACACCGCCCGAGTACTGAACCTACAAATAAACCACCACACACCGCCCGAGTACTGAACCTACAAATAAACCACCACACACCGCCCGAGTACTGAACCTACAAATAAACCACCACACACCGCCCGAGTACTGAACCTACAAATAAACCACCACACACCGCCCGAGTACTGAACCTACAAATAAGCCACCACACACCGCCCGAGTACTGAACCTACAAATAAACCACCACACACCGCCCGAGTACTGAAACTACAAATAAACTACCACACAGAGCCTGACTACTCAAACTACTTCATTTTCAACCAAAATAAAACCTAAATACCCAAAAATGAATCTCAATTTTCTTCAGAGAAAAAAAATAAATAAAAATAAATCATTTATTTGATTCTTTTCAAAATAAAACCAGATCAATGTCCTCACATGTTACTGTGATTTCAGAACCAGGGATTTGAGCAGTTGCTGTGCTACTGATGGCGGAGAAAAGAAAAAGAAAAGTAGGGATAAATAAGAGAGGACGAGCGATGTGTCCTGGTTTAGCTGACGGTGCTCTGGTTTATTTCTCGCTGCTAAAAGGGTCTTCGGGTTCAGCTGAAGTGTGAAACGCACCAATGCCTGTCTCCGAGTGTCCTGATCCAACGGGTTCCTCGGTGAAAAACACCGTTAGACTCTGTTAAACGTCCACAAACAAGAACGCTCGGATTAAGTATCGCTAAAATACTGAGGTAATAAAACCAGCAGCTCTCGTCACGTTTTTAACTGCTCTTTACAGTGTACGCTTCGACCTTTAACCCCCACACGACATCTTATCTGAAGTGAAATGCTGCTGATATGCTCGGCGTGAAAGAGCGCGACGGTCTGATTCCTGACACGCTAACACGTGACGGAGGGATTAGCTCAGGAATTCGTACACAGGAATTCCTACCACGACATTATCTACTAAAAACCAAGCCAGCCTTCTCCAATGCTCCAAAAGTATTAGGACACCTGACTTTTCCAGCCATATGTGGTTCTTCTCCAAACTGTTACCACAAAGTTGAACTTTACATGGGTTGGAGTGGAAGATCTGCTATAGAGCTCTGACCTCAACCCTGAATGAGCATAACAATCTCCAGAAAATCTAGTGGGTTAGGTTCAGGATTATCTTCCCAGAACAGTGGAGCTTATAATAGCATACAGGGACTAATGAAGATATGGGTTACATCGGTTGGAAAATGTTAAGATCTCCTGCTATAGAGCTCCAACTCTATTAAACATGATTAACATGATCAACCTACATCAGTACCTGACCTGACTAACACTCCTTGCTGAATGAGCACAAAGCTCCAGGAAAACTCCACAAAATCTCCATAAAAAAAAATAAATAAATAAATAAAAAAAAAAGTCTCCTTAAACCGTCTGCAAAACCTCCTTTAAACCACTGTGAAAACTCCACAAAATCTCAAAACCTCAAAAAACCCTCCACAAATCTCCTCAAAACCTCCAAAAAACATAGCTGCACAACACCTCCTCCAAACCTCAAATAAACTTCCCGAAAACCTCCACAAATCTCCTCAAAACCTCCAAAAAAAAAGCTACACAACACCTCCTCCAAACCACCACAAAACCTCCTCCAAACCACCACAAAACCTCCTCAAAACCCCCTCAAAACCCCCACAAAATCTCAACAAAACCTCCAAAAAAAGCTACACAACACCTCCTACAAACCTCAAAACCACCACAAAACCTCCTCAAAACCACCACAAAATCTCAACAAAACCTCCAAAAAAAGCTACACAACACCTCCTACAAACTTCAAAAAAATCTCCACAAAACTGCCACAAAACCTCCACAAAACCCCCACAATATCTCCTCAAAACCTCCAAAACAAGCTACACAACACCTCCTCCAAACCTCACAAAACCCTGCACAAAACCTCTATAAAAACTTCCACAAAACCTCTAAAACACCTAGTGGAACAACATCTCAGAAGAGTAAAGATTATTACAAGAGCACATGGGGACTAAATGTGGAATGGGATGATCTTTCAGTCAGGTGGCATCCCCTAGTAAAACTAGCATGTATGAGCAGAACTATTAGCACCCCACATTGTAAAGATGGATTTCCTCGTGAACTTGGAGTTAATAAAAGAGAATATTTTAAAGTTGATCAACACAGTTGGCTAATTGAATGTAATGAAGTTAAAACCTCAGACGTTACGTATGTATTTATAGATGATAATCACACCATCACCTCTAGATGTTTACTGTACTCTTCATCTGAGCGACTGTACGGTTTCATGTGGCAGTTTGTAGGTGTGTGTGTGTGTGAGGTAAACCGGTCTCCCTGAGACTCGGGCCTGAGGGGACGACGTGTCTCCCTCATGCCTTTTTGTGTAGTTTCCCCTCTCAGACATGCCTGACATGCTAAAAGAACCGGCGTACATTCCACACATTCCTCAGGGACACGGCAGAGAAGAGGAACGCTGGAGGGATTTCCGGTTGTTTCTGTCAGAAAGACGCAAGGCGAGATGGAGGGAGAGGAGGGAGAGAAATAAGTGTGCACTCTCACTGAATACGTGTGTTCAAGAGGAAAGTACGAGTGTGTCGCTCTCTCTCTCTGTCAATCTGTCCCCCTGTGTGTGTGTGTGTGTGTAGGGGGGGGGAGTAGGGGGAAGTGTGTGCACGTGAGAAAGCACTGTCTGTCGTTCTATCTGTCTGTCGTTTTATTTGTCTGTCGTTCTATCTGTGTGTCTGTCGTTTTATCTGTCTATGTCTTTCTATTTGTCTATCTGTCTGAGTTTTCTTTCTTTCCTTCTTTCTCTGTGTCTGTCTTTCCCTTCTCTGTCTGTCTGGCATTTTTTCTGTTCGCCTCTCTCTCGCTCTCTCTCGCTCTTTCTCTGTGTGTCTTTCTTTCAGTCATTCTGTCTCTCTGTCATTCTGTGTGTGTGTGTGTGTGTGTGTGTGTGTGTGATGCGTATTGGGGGTATAAAGGAGGGAGAAAGTGTGTGTGGCGTGAGAAAGTAATGAACACACACACACACACACACACACGCACACACACACACACACACACACACACACACACACACACACACACACAGTCCGAGTCAGTAAGAACATGAGTAAGCGACATGCCGGAAGGCTCAGGTGACCTGCTCTTAATCTGAGTCACACAGCAGGCGCATTAGCCGCCTCGGCTATCACGCTTAACCTGCAGCTCACCACATGACTCGCTCACGTACCAACAGTAGAAACGACTCCGCGAGATAAACCTACACCTCACTCGACCGAGATCAGGCGACCTTCAACCTCACACGCCAACCAGCAGTGAAGAGCTACACCAGCTAGCGGACGCTTTTCAGTCACGTGATTTGTGGCTTCGGTGCAATGAGAAAACATATCCCCTGTAACGTGGTGCTTATTATAACAGACGTCTCAGGATTACGGAGTCCCATAATGAAGTTTAGCTACTTAACACGTGAATACAATACGTATTCAATTACAGACTAATTGTGGACGCAGTGTCTTTCTATCTATCCATCTGTCCTTTTATCCATCTGTGTGTCTGTCTCTCTCTATCTGTCTTTCCTTCTATCCATCGATCTCTCTGTCTTTTTATCCATCTGTGTTTTTTTAATCTTCTGTCTGTCTTTCTCCCAGTCCGTCTGACCATCTCTCTCTCTCTCTCTCTCTCTCTCTCTCTCTCTCTCTCTCTCTCTTTATCCGTATTCCCATTCTCTGTCTTTGTGTCTGTCTTTCTATCCATCTGTCTCTCTCTGTCCATCTTTCTATCTGTCTGTCTATCTCTCTCTGTCTCTCTGTCTGTCTGTGTTTATCTTCAGTGTCTACACTGACAATCACTATACTTCAGGTTGAGAAAACACGGTCTGACTGAACAAACTGAAACCATCGCTGCCACTTCTCTCCCTCCCTCCCTCCCTCTCTCTCTCTCGATCTCAGCCCATCCGTATTCACACCATCGCTGTGGTCCCCAGCTGAGTGAATGAAAGCACTTCCTGCCGCTCTCTCGCTCTCTAATGCAGTGGATCTCGCTGAGACAGTAGCGCGTCTCTTGCCAAGAACAACGAGGCCAGGCTGCATCCGAATGAGCCGGGAGAGAGAAAGAGCGAGAGATAGACGCCGTTTAACGAGGACCCCTTCGCGTCTACCCCCCGTCCAGGGCCCCTGAGAATGGAGCGAGAGCCGGAACACGGCCACGGTCCAAGCACCATAAGTCGGCCACTGCGGCTTTGTGGCCGTGTCATGAGCGTCCGTGGGAGCAGGACGCACTGCAATGTTCTGTTACCCACAATGAAAAACCGATGAGAGGGTTTTGTGTGTGTGTGTGTGTGTGAGAGAGAGAGAGAGAGAGAAAGAGACAGTATGCGAGAATGGGAGATGTTTGAAATAAATAAACAAGTCCACAGTGAATGCCTCTGCTCTCACAATGGTTATACCTAATGTGTGTGTGTGTGTGTGTGTGTGTGTGTGTGTGTGTGTGTGGACCCAGAAGCCTCAGCATGGTTAAATATTTACGGGCGCATCAGCAGCTGTACAGATTTGATGCTCGAAGAGCGACTCGGCCGGTGGAAACGTAATCACGTGCCCGTTTTAGAACCGCCGCTCAAGGGACGTCTCAACCACGTGAGCTCGCATGGTTTTTTTGGGGGTTGTTTGGTTTCATGCAATTTTACAATCATGCTGGAGAGAGAACAGGACAGGTTCTTAAAAAAAAAAAAAAAAATTCAATAAAAAGTATATATATAAAAAAAAATAAAAAATACAAAAAAAGTTTTATAATTAACTATTTAAAAAATGTATAATAATTAATTGCAAAAATTATAATAAAAAAATACAACAAAAAGAAATGTCCATTAATACTAATAAAATATATAAAAACATTGAATAAAATAAAAAAAATAAAAATAAAAATTCACAAAAGAAATCTAAATAAAATACAGAAAAAAGTCAAATAATTATTTTTATTTTTTAAGTTTCGGTTTTGGGTGAACGCTCACGCTAAATGTATAGTTATTTATATATAAATATATCTAGTTATCACTCCATCAGCCTGAACAGCTCCCGGCTGAACTGTGTACCCTACTGTACTTTCACTCAGGCGTCAGGAAACCATCCTGGGTAGATGTTTAAAAAAAAGAAAGAAAAAGAAGAAGTGATTTTTGTCCATGACTCAGCACCTCGACTCTATTAACAGGACATCTGATCTTCCATGAACTCACACGACTGGTTTCGTTATGTAAAGCGACGACGTCTCCGCCTCCGAGAACAAATCCATGAAGTCCATCACTACACACTTCACTACCCTGACCAGGAGCTCCACTACTTTGTACTACAGGTACAGGAGCTGAGATTTACCCTACAGATAAAGTTCTCGAGGTCGTGGAAGTCAAACTGGGCAAACCAAATCACCAGTCTCTCAAGTATAAAAAATTAAAATCAAAAATTTTTTATTCTTTTTTTTTTTTTTTTTTTTTAATTACTGGAGGGAATTGGTGTGAAAATCGGTGCATTTCGATACATTACATTTTTTACTTGATATTTTTTCCTACTAAAATTATTATTATTTTTTTTTTAGAATTATACTTTTTTATATTCGAAGTAATAGCAACTTTCAAAATAAATAACAATAAATTAGTGATTAAAAAATTATTTTATTTGAAAATAAATAATAAAAAATACGACGTATTTTTTATTATTTATTTTCAAATAAAATAATTTTTTAATCAAAAATGTAATCAAAAATAAAAATTTTATCAAAAATTGTAATCAAAAATGTAATAAAAAAATTTTTTCTCAATTATTTTATTTGAAAATAAATAATAAAAAATACGTCGCGACGTATTTTTTATTATTTATTTTCAAATAAAATAATTTTTTAATCACTAATTTATTGTTATTTATTATAATAATAAAAAAAATAATAATAAAATACATTTTTGCAAACAATTTAGCAAAATAAATTCATATACAAAAATAGAAAATTCTGCGACGTTACTTTTTCAAAAACGGATATAAAAATCACATATGAATGTATTTACTCACGTCTATTTTTAGCCATATGATTTATTTATTTATTTTTTTACGTTTTTTTTTTGCAATACAATAATAATGTTAAAAATATTGCGTGTATAATAGCATTTTTGTTGATTAATTTAATTTACTTTTTATTTAGATTATTATATTTTATATACAAAAATCAAGTGTATGATGAATGTTGTATCGTCACTACATGTAGCACTTTGTAAGCGGTTCATAAGTATACGGACAGATTTTGTGATGTGTATCGTAGTAATAAAAGAAGTTTTCGGTCATAATGCACCAGTGTTTCAGATTACATTTTTTTTTCCATTTAGTGCCAAATATCATCATCATCATCGTCATCATTATCGGGACACTGTTCTGGAGTGGGACTAATCCACATCAGGACCACATCTGGCCCACAACAAGCTCTATTCCAGCCCACAGTGGAGTCACTGCTCTAAATGAAAAGCGCTTAATGGATCGTAATCGAGATGAAAACAGTCAGGAGAAAGACGCTATTCCACCGAGGATCGTAAACTCGCTTGAGCTGCTGACGAGCTGCACTAATGAGAAGTTCGTTCTTTATCAGCGAGCTGTCTAACATCTGAAATGAAGCAGGTTTCACCTCAAGGCTGGCGTGATATACACACTCTGAGAACGGAGAGGGGGTTTAAAAACTTATAAACCAGGTGAGGAACCGGGTGAGGAACCGGGTGAGGGTTAGAGAAGGACATGCAGGAGTAGACATCTGGATAAAAATCTCAATATGGGGTGTATGGTGTAGCATAAAGCATCACACACACACACACACACACACACACACACACGTTAGCCATATTAATAGTTAAATCTATGATATAGATCACGTGTACAATAGTTATCTTCTGTAAGTATTGGCACTCATCAGTAAATATTGGTGTGTGTGTGTGTGTGTGTGTGTGTGTGTGTGTGTGTGTGTGTGTGTAAGAACCCGCTCACTGATCTAACGTTCACACCAGCAGGCGACAGGTTGCATGTAAATGTGGTCTACATCCTAATCGAGTGCTAGAGGACTACATGCTCCCCGAGATCAGTCTGAGGAACCCCTTCGAGATACTTCCAGAAGCAGATAGGAGGTGAACCGTCGCTTGCTGGTGTGAAGGTGGGGTCTGTGGAGGATTCTGAAGGGACGTTACCTGCGTAGAAGCGTAGCAGGGATCCTAACTCCGTGTTCATGCCTTCCTCCTGGACACGCCACGGGTCCTTAAAGCCCAGCCGGAACAGGAAGTCGTTCTGCAGCTGCAGGGGTCGTTCATCCGGGTCGAGCCGACGGGCCGCCTCGCCGTGCAGCTGCACGTACAGTGCCGGAGAAGAGCCGTGCTCGGACCCAGAACCCACCCGGGACCGAGCTGTGGGGGACGCAAGGAGGTCGTCCGGCTTCGATACGGAATCCGAGGTCAGGCTGGTTTGCTCGGGTCGGTCCTCGGTGAAGCCGCACAGGTCCGGAAGGACGGGTTCGGCGGTGCCGCTCAGGGGGCCCTCCAGCTCCAGCTCGTCAGAGGAGCTGCCGTACGTATCCAGACCCTCCGTGGCGCTGTCGAACGTCGGACTCAGCGCCGACGCGTCCGTCCCCAACACCATGTCGTCGCTCAGGGAGTCGCGGTGCTCGCCCAGTTTGGAGCTCAGCTCGTCGTCCGAGACGGAGTTCCTCCCCGGGACACTGGCGCACTCGTCCTCCTCGTCTTCATCGTCCGGCGCCCGCAGGTTATCCAGCAGCACGTCGGAGTCCGAGCGAGGGGAAAACAGCTCCGCGCCAGGGACCGTCTGGAGCAGTAAGAGTCGGAGTCTGTCGCCCGGTTCTGACCCGACCACGTCCTCGCGGGAGCGACGGTTCCCATTGAAGTCGGCGGTCGGCTGAAGTCGGGCCCCGATGCGCACCACGGACGTGGTCTTGCCGCCCAGGTGGCTGAGGCGGAGGGCGATTTCGGACGCGGTGGTCTCCAGGGTGCACAGCACGGGCCTCGGGGGGCAGAACGGGGCGAGCTTGTCGTGGACGTGGACGCAGCCACGGTGCAGGTCGGCGCGGACCCACTGGCGGTCGGCCGCCTGGAGCTGCGCGCTCTGCCGGCGCTTGAGCAGCGTCTTGCGGTCCAGCGTGGACGACGAGGGCGGCGCCGAGACCGACACGGAGACCGGACTCAGCTTCGCGCTGGCGGAGAGGTTCCTCTTCAGGCGACGGCGCTTCAGCAGCAGCGAGTTGGAACTGCCCGCGAATCCGCGGCCGCCCTTCGGCGCTTTCGGGTTGAACCCCGCGCTCCGGTTCCCGTTCAGGACGTCTATCCGCGGCAGTGATGTCGCCGTTCTCCCGCCGCCGCCATCATCATCACCACCACTGGCGGTGGAGGGAATCTTCAGCCGGTTCTCCAGGCTGCATTTCCATGAGTTCCCCTCCGCGAGCCGCGCGCTCTCCATCTTCCGCGAAGAAAACAGGCGATCCGGGCCCCAACCCGAGTCGTGTTTCGTGCGGTCTTCCAGCTTACCGACACGGGAGCCGTCCGAGCGGCGCGGGCGGAGCGTCGGACATCGAGTCGGTTCGAATGCACGTCGGATTTTAACGGAAAGAAAAAGATAAACGCGTCGTTCTCGCTGCCTGTCAAAAAAAAACCTAACGGAGAGACGGAAGATCTCGCGGCGGGGTGTGGGAGAGTGTGAGAGGGGAAAAGAGGGGCGGAGACGCCGCGACGCAACAACTGAAAGCCGCCCCGACCTCCGGAACGCAAATCTCCACCTACATATTCATGAGGCGCGCAGGGCGACGACGCCGACAAGATGGCGCCCGTCGCGGCCCTCTCCACACAAACACACACACAAACACACACCTCGTCGGCGTGTCGGGAAATGTAGTTTTCTGCAAAAGTCTTCGGCGTCATGATGGGCGTGATACAGGAAGTCAAGCGGACTACATTTCCCATGAAGCATTGCAAACAGCCAATGGCGGATGTAATTTTGGAATGTCCGCACCCCCTCCAACACACACCCCCAAATGCGTAGTCGACGTTCGTGTTTTATTTCATTTATTTGTTTTATCTTTATTATAAAATTTATAAATGCTAGTATAAAGGGTTCCTGGGCGACACGGAACGCATAAATAAACTGGCCATAGGGAAATATATATATATATATATATATATATATATATATATATATATATATATATATATATATATATATATATATATATATATATATATTATTTTAACTTGTTGGGGAGTGAAACTTGGATTCGCCATTTTGAAAACTTGCCCTAAAGTTACCCCGCGTTCTCCGCACTTTTATTTCTAATCACACCCGATTTCGTCTTTGCAGAAGTCCCGCCTCCTGGTTTAGGATTGGCTAATACGGTCTTGGAAACACCCCTCTACGTCATGTACGTATGTTGTGCTCCAATCAACGACGTCCTGTCGGAATGCAGGTGGGACCAAACTGACCAACGCTGAGAAAAAAAACCTGTAAAATTTCTCCATCTAGTGGTGACTTTTAGTCAACGACCGAAACAGAAAAGATGGAATTGGGGATTAGGATCAAGATTATGGGGATGAACATGAGTTGGAGATAAAGTTGGAGAGGGAGATGATGAAGATGAAGATGTTCCTGTAGATTGACCCTGGTTTGGAAAATTCTTGCTTTTTTCAAAGAGTCCAAATGTTTTAATTCGACTCGGTTCATCATTTAGAGTCGATTAGTTCGGTTCCCAGACAATTCCTTGCATTTTGATGAGCTTGAGATATTCTAAGTGGCGATTTTGTTTTTAATAAAATTCTGTTTTATTATATATTTTATCAAATATAATTAAATCAAATAATAATCCAACAATTAAAGCCTGGGAAAAAACTATCATATGAGTCGGTTCACTAAGAGTCTATTCGAGGAACCGACTCACCTTTACATGGGAAGAAAGCAAACAAGCAGAAAAAATAAATATATTTTTATTGCTAAAGCCCCACACAACACCTGTACATGTGCCAGAAAACAGACATTAAAGACATTAGAATAAATAAAACTATTTAAAGATTTGATTCAAAGAGTCGATTTAAAGAGCCGATTCTCACATGCAGGTGTGTAATGAAGTGCAAATAAATCATTTTTACAAAAAGTAACAAAAATACTTTAATTGCTGAAGATTTCATCTCCAAACTGTTAAACAAACCCTGAGCAGTCTGTGAGGAACCCTTATACAAACCCTGAGCAGTCTCTGAAGAACCCTTAAACAAACCCCGAGCAGTCTGTGAGGAACCCTTTAACAAACCCTAAGCAGTCTGAGGAACCCTCAAACAAACCCTAAGCAGTCTGAGGAACCCTTAAACAAACCCTGAGCAGTCTGAGGAACCCTTAAACAAACCCTGAGGAGTCTGTGAGGAACCCTTAAACAAACCCTAAGCAGTCTGAGGAACCCTTAAACAAACCCTGAGCAGTCTGTGAGGAACCCTTTAACAAACCCTAAGCAGTCTGAGGAACCCTTAATCAAACCCTGAGCAGTCTGTGAGGAACTCTTAAACAAACCCTGAGGAACCCTTATAAAAACCCTGAGCAGTCTCTGAAGAACCCTTAAACAAACCCTGAGCAGTCTCTGAGCAACCCTTAAACAAACCCTGAGGAACCCTTTTACAAACCCTGAGCAGTCTCTGAGGAACCCTTAAACAAACCCTGAGCAGTCTGTGAGGAACCCTTAAACAAACCCTGAGCAGTCTCTGAGGAACCCTTAAACAAACCCTGAGCAGTCTGTGACGAACCCTTAAACAAACCCTGAGAAGTCTCTGAGGAACCCTTAAACAAACCCTGAGCAGTCTGTAAGGAACCCTTAAACAAACCCTGAGGAACCCTTAAACAAACCCTGAGCAGTCTCTGAGGAACCCTTAAACAAACCCTGAGCAGTCTCTGAGGAACCCTTAAACAAACCCTGAGCAGTCTCTGAGGAACCCTTAAACAAACCCTGAGCAGTCTCTGAGGACCCCTTAAGCAGACCCTGAGCAGTCTCTGAGGAACCCTTAAACAAACCCTGAGCAGTCTCTGAGAAACCCTTAAACAAACCCTGAGCAGTCTCAGAGGAACCCTTAAACAAACCCTGAGCAGTCTCTGAGGAACCCTTAAACAAACCCTGAGCAGTCTCTGAGGAACCCTTAAACAAACCCTGAGCAGTCTCTGAGGAACCCTTAAACAAACCTCGAGCAGTCTATGAGGAACCCTTAAACAAACCCTGAGCAGTCTCTGAGGAACCCTTAAACAAACCCTGAGCAGTCTCTGAGGAACCCTTAAACAAACCCTGAGCAGTCTCTGAGAAACCCTTAAACAAACCCTGAGCAGTCTCTGAGGAACCCTTAAACAAACCCTGAGCAGTCTCTGAGGAACCCTTAAACAAACCCTGAGCAGTCTGTGAGGAACCCTTGAGCAACACCCCAAGGAAGCCCTGAGAAACCCCTAAAAAATCCCAGACTAACCCATGAGGAACCCCTGAAGCATCACTGTGGAATCCCTTGTGGAACCCATGAGAAACTGGAAAGTGTGAAACGAGAAGATCTCATCAATAAAAATAAAAACATGAAGAAACTTTTTTTTTTTTTCTGTTTATTGGAACATGAAAATTCAAACTCAAGCCTTCTTTCATTCAAAGTTTTATTGAATAGAGATCAAGCAGTCTTTAGTACACTGGAAGTTCAAACATCTCCCAGAGTTCTTTCTCTCTCTCTCTCTCTCTCTCTCTCTCACACACACACACACACACACACACACACACACACACACACACACACACACACACACACACACACACACATTAATAAAGGGGGGAAAAAAGCTAAATAAAACACTTTTATTGCTGAATTCACATTCCTGCAGCTCCAGCAGATCCACTCAGGGGTTCTGATGTGACCAGGTGAAGAAAGAGGTTTATTTATTTATTTATTTTTGGCCAAATTTTTCTTTGTGCATAAACAACAATCCCGGGCCGAGTTGCACCACCCCTACCCCCACGCTGCTCTGCACCTAGAAGGATTCGGACCCGTGATCAGAAGTTTGGTGGATGTCACCAAATCACAATTGATAGAGTTGTTTATTTTATATTTAGTTGTTTACAAACAAAAACAATTTTGGCACCATTCGATTTATCAATGTTCACTTTCAGGATATTAGTTTTGTCCCTTAAAGTTCAGAGCTTTACTTCCTCTCTAAAGCAAACCCTTAAGCTTTGATGGAACGCTTGAGGAATACGTGAGGAACCTCTGAGGCTCCCACGAGGAACCGATGCAAATCCCTGAAAAACCCATGAGGAACCCATAAGGAATCCCTGAGAAACCAATGAGGTGCCCATGAGTTATCCCTGAAGATTCCATGAGGATTCCATGAGGAATCCCTGAGAAACCCATGAGGAAACCCATGAGAAAACCCCAAGGAATCCCTGAGAATCCATCAGGAACCCCATGAGAATCTCTATGAGCATGTGAACATTAAGTATTGTCTGAATTTTTTCCCACTTCCTCAAGAGCTCTTTGGATGGTTAAGGGTCCTCATAATTCTGGAGAAATTCAACATGGATCTTATTCACTGATCTTTGGATTCAGAGCCATTTCCAGGAACCCTGATTTGGGTCTACCTACAGTACATGCACAGATCAGGAGAACCTCGAAGAAAATGCACAAGAACAATGAAAGGGAGAACGTTGAAACAGAAAGTCAGTCTAGAAACAAAAACTGTGGCCAAAAGTATTGGGACACCTGGTATGTGGTTCTTCTCCAAACTGTTTCCACAAAGTTGGAGAAACACTTTGGGCTTTGGAGACACAAAAGCTTGTGTGGTCTGCTAAAGACCCATAAATTCAATCCTAGTGAAGACCTTTGAGATGAATGTGAACACTGACTCCACTCCAGACCTCCTCACCTACATCAGTACCTGCCTTTACTAACAGCCTCATGTCTGAATGAGATCTCACACAAAATCGCCACAAAAAATCTAGTGGAACATCTTCCCAGAAGAGTGGAGCTCATTATAACTGGAAATGAGGACTAAATGTGGAACCGGATGTTCTGACCTTCTGTTCAAAATCCAACGCTCCTTATAAATCTTACGAACGAGTTCGATTGATAACGTGGGGGATTTTCGAAAATGTGTTTTATTTCGCTCTAAAAATTTCGACCATTTTTATTTGAATCGTTCCCACGTTTTCATTTTATACAATTTATTTTCCAACTTAATTTATTACTTTTTTTTTTTTTACGTTGCAAACATTTTTTTTCAAGAAAATACAATCTAAATTGTTAAATGTCGCTTAAGTAGCAAAAAAAAATAAATCCTAAACTTTAAAAAGTGGCTCATGCTAAGCATATGAACGTCCTGTCGTCATGACGACGCAAAATTTAAAAAAAAAAAAAAAAAAAAAAGAAAAAAAAAAAAAAAAAAAAAGGGTTTTAGGGTCAATTATTCCTGAACTGATGACGTGGATTTGATGGAGATTTCTGTTATATTATAATAATAATAATAATAATAATAATAATAATTATAAAATAATTGTTTTAGATTAAAGGTTCCAAAGTTTAAAAAAAAAAAAAAAAAAAAGAAAAAAAAAAGTAAATTATAATTTTGGTCTTTTGTTTCGGTTCGTTTTACAAGTTACAGCAATGTTTTCAAAAGGAAATAAAAATATAATAATAATCATCCAAAAATCCATCACATCGTTTTCCTTTACTGGGATTAGAAAATATTGCCCAGTCCTGATTAGGGAAAAAAAAATCAAGAACTAAATCAGGAAACGTGTCGGAGGAATATTGTCCGATAGGATCTGGAGGACGTACAAGAGACTTTTACAATCCCAGAATTCCACAAGCTGTCGCTAAGTGTGTGTTTCCATAGTGAATAAATAAATACAAACAAAATAAAATGTTACAAAACAAAAAAGAAAAAAAATCTTAATAAATATTAATTTAAAAATAATCCCTGGCTTTAAACAGAGATCATTATTAATGAATTCAATAAAAAAACAAACACAGAAAAAAGACACCCTTATCATCCAATAGAAATATCATAATTCTTTAAAATACATAGATAAATAAATAATAAAAAAATAAAACAAAAAGAATTCAGGATAAACGTCAGAGAAATACTGTTCAATCGGTTGGATGTATGAGAGTCTTTAAAATTGCAGAATTCCACAAGCTGTGTGTGTGTGTGTGTGTGTGTGTGTGTGTGTGTGTGTGTGTGTGTGTTACCTTTAGCAACAAATAAATAAATACAATTAAAATGCACACTTTAATATTTATTAGGGTTTATTATTTGTAATAAAAAAAAAAAACCACGGCTTTAAATTGAGATTTGGTTTAAGCAAATTTCCCCTTGAGGGAAATAAAAGAGAAATAATAACAATAATAATAATAATAATAATAATAATAATAATAATAATAATAATAATAATACATTAATTGATTAATAGAAAGCAGCCTTATAATTTAATTAAAAAAAAGAGTCATAATTCTTAAATAAATTAAATCAGCATACAGGTTAGAGGAATATTGTTTGATTAGTTTTCATAATGAATAAATAAAAAATAAAATGCATATATTACAAATAAAAAAAACCCTAATAAATACCAATAAAAAAAAAAAACCTTGGGCTTTGCACAGAGATTTGGGTAGAGCAAATTTGCCTTGAGGAAAAGACAGTTATAATAATAATAATAATAATAATAATAATAATAATAATAATAATAATAATATTTATATTTATAAATGAATAAATAAATAAGAATTTAACTAATTAATTAAAAAAAGGAAGCAAAAAAGGAAGCTTTATAATCGAATAAAAAAAATTCAAATTCTTAAATAAAAATGTAAAATGAAATCAGGATACAGGTGAATGTTGTTTGATCAGCTGGATCTGGTGGATGTACAAGATAATTTCTAATCCCAGAATTTCACAAGATGTGCAGGTGTGTGTTTCCATTGGCCACAAATGAATACATTTAAATAAAAAATAAATAAAATAAAAAAACCCGTCAAATAATTAATAATACAAAAATCTCTGTGCTTTGAACAGAGATTTGGGTAGAGCACGTTTCCTTAGAGAAAAAATAGTAATAATAAATTATTTATTTATTCATTCATTAAAAAAAAAAAAAAAAAAAAAAAAAAAAAAAAGCAAAATAAATAATAAAAATAAATAAATGTGCGTATGTGTGTGTGCGCGAGCATGTGTGTATGTGTTCCCATTGACCACAAATAAATAAATAAAATAAAATACAGATAAAAAAAATAAATAATAATAAATAAAATAAATATTAATAAATAAAAAAATCCCTGTCTCTGAACTAAGATTTGGATAAAGCAAGATTCCCTTCAGAAAAAAAATTTAATAAAAAAACAGAGAAAGCAAGAAATAGGCAGCCTTATAATTTAATAAAAAATGTCAAATAATTCTTAAAAAAAAAGAAGAATAAAATAAGCTGATTCACAAACAAACAAAAAAGTAAAACGGACATCATATAGAACCGTGTACATTTCTGCGTCCGCCGAAGCCCGAGCAAGTCTTTCCTTATTGAAATGTTCCACTCCTTATTCCTTGAATACCGCGGCTTACACGTGAAAAATATTCTACTCAATAATCCAATATAAACAAAATGTACACGTGGCGAGAGCACAAAGTGCAGTCTGAGCTCCGCCGCTCACAGTTTGCTGCAGAGGTCCATAGGGTCTGTACAGTGTGTGTGTGTGTGTGTGTGTATATATATATATATATATATATATATATATATATATATATATATATATATATATATATATATATATATATATATATATATATATACACACACTGTATATAAAGTGAGTGTATATGTGTATAATGTATATAATGTATAATGTAGGATGATGGTGGCCAGCAGAGAGCGGTGAAGAGACGATCAGGAAACTCGTGCTTTCAAGAACCTCACATGAAATCATTACATCTGAGCCGGAGCGGATCCGGCGCCACCTTGTGACCGTCGGGGAGACGAACGGATCGAGTGGGAAGAAAACCTGAAGGTAGACTTGTGGAAAAACCAGGCAAAATCACGCATGTTAGTACTACTATCATGGTGCGTGTGTGTGTGTGTGTGTGTGTGTGTGTGTGTGGTGAGGTTTTTTCCTTAAAGCAAAATTTCAGGCTGGTGAGGTTTGGGGTGACGTCCTGGGTTGTTGTAAAAGGCATACAGTTTTGTCCCCTCCCTCTGAAGGACTTGGCTTTTAGTGTGATTTCTTTGATTTCTTTATTTTTTTCGTGCACCATCCGTCTGACCAGCGCATGTGGTTCGGAGCAAACTCCAGTCCGGTCCGGTCCACTCCACACTCGTCTACGGCCTGTGAAACCTGCAGACAAAAACAACCAAGCAAAAAGAAAAAAAAAAAGAATAAATAAGTCAATTTCCTCCTTCCTGGTGTCTCCATCCTCAGCATTCTTCTACTGATATACCCCATGTCCCTCCTCTGCACATGTCCAAACCATCTCAATCTCACCTCCCTCACCTTGTCTTCAAAACGTCCTACATGCGCTGTCCCTCTAATAAACTCATTTCTAATCCTGTCCATAATCGTCACTCCCGATGAAAACCTCAACATCTTCAGCTCTGCTACCTCCAGCTCCGCCTGTCTTTTACTCAATGCCACTGTCTCTAATCCGTACAACATCTCAGGTCTCACCACAGTCCTATAAACTTTCCCTTTCACTCTCACAGATACTCTTCTATCACAAATCACTCCTGTCACTCTTCTCCACCCACTCCACCCTGCCTGCACTCTTTTCTTCACTTCTCTAACACACTCTCCATTACTTTGCACTGTTGACCCCAGGTACCTGAACTCCTCCACCTTCTTCACCTCTTCTCCCTGCAACCACACCACTCCACTGCCCTCCCTCTCATTCACACACATGTACTCTGTCTTGCTCCTACTGACTTTTATTCCCCTTCTCTTTAGCGTGTACCTCCACCTCTCAAGGCTCTTCTCAACCTGCTCCCTACATTCACCACAAATCACAATATCACCTGCAAACATCATAGTCCAGGGAGACTCCTGTCTGACCTCGTCCGTCAACCTGTCCATCACCACTGCAAACAGGAATGGGCTCAGAGCTGATCCTTGATGCAGTTCAACCTCCACCTTGAGCCAGTCTGTCGTTCCTACTGCACACTTGACTGCTGTCACACTGTCCTCGTACATGTCCTACACCACCCTCACATACTTCTCTGACACACCTGACTTCCCCATACAATACCACAACTCCTCTCTCGGCACCCTGTCGTACGCTTTCTCTAAATCCACAAACACACAATGCAACTCCTTCTGACCTTCTCTATACTTCTCCATCAACATTCTCAAAGCAAATAATGCATCTGTGGTGCTCTTCCTCGGCATGAAACCATACTGTTGCTCACAGATGGTCACCTCTTCTCTCAGCCTGGCTTCCACTACTCTTTCCCATAACTTCATGGTGTGACTGATCAACTTAATTCCCTTGTAGTTACTGCAGGTCTGCACATCTCCACTATTCTTAAAGATCGGTACCAGCACACTCCTTTTCCATTCCTCAGGCATCCTCTCCCCTTCCAGAATCCTTTTAAACAATCTGGTTAAAAACTCCACTGCCATCTCTCCTAAACATCTCCACGCTTCTACCTGCTTCATCATCTGCACACCATCCAACCTTCTCTCTCTCTCTGATTTTCCTTATTCATCAGCTGCTCAAAATACTCCCTCCACCTTCTCAACACACTCTTCTCACTAGTCAACACATTTCCATCTCCATCCTTTACTGCTCTAACTTGCAGCACATCCTTTCCAGCTCGGTTCCTCTGCCTGGCCAATCGCTACAAATCCTTTTCTAACTCCCTTAGTGTCCAACTTCTCCTACAGCTCCTCATATGCCTTTTCCTTGGCTTTTGCCACATCCCTCTTTACCTGCTGCCGCATCTCCTTGTACTCCTGCCTACTTTTCTCATCATCCTGTAGATCCCACTTCTGTTTTGCCAACCTCTTTCTCCTTATGCTCTCCTGCACTTCCTTATTCCACCACCACATCTCCTTGTCTTGCTTTCTATTTCTAGATGTCACACTAAGTACTTTTCTAGCTGCCTCCCTCATCACTCCTGCAGTAGTTGCCCAATCATCCAGCACCTCTTCATCACCACCGAGCTCCTGTCTGACCTCTTCCCTGAACCTCACACTACAGTCTTCCTCCTTCAGGTTCTACCATCTTATTCTTCTTTTAGTCCTCTCTCTCCTCCTCTTCTTTTTCACCTCCAAAACCATCCTACAGACCACCATCCGATGCTGTTTAGCTACATTGTCCCCCGCCCAGTTGTGCACCTTCCTCCACTCTTATAGGTCACCCTCTGATCCTCCTTCTTCTTAAAAAAAAATACATATTCACCACTGTCATTTCCATCCTTTTAGCAAAACCTACCACCATCTGCCCTTCCACATTCCTCTCCTTAAAGCCATACCTACCCATAACCACCTCATCACCTCTGTTCTCTTCACCTACATGTCCATTAAAGTCTGCCCCAATCACCAATCATTCTTTCCTAGGTACACCATCTACCACTTCATCTAATTCATTCCATTTTCCTTCTCCTCCATCTCACAACTCACTTGTGGAGCATAGGCACTGATGACATTTATCATCACCCCTTCAACTTCCAGCTTCACGTTCATCACTCTATCATAAACTCTCTTCACCTCCACTACACTCTTACTGTACTCTTCCTTCAGAATCACCCCTACACCATTTCTCTTTCCATCCACACCATGATAGAACAGTTATTTATATATATCTTGTTCCTGAATACACGTCACTTAGGATGCTGAATCCACATCAGAGCCGAATAATTTTAGATCCAATGGTGTAATGCTGCATTCATTCAGCTTTAAGTTTTAAAAATGAACAAACAATTAGCCCAAAATGTAGAATCATTAAAATCTGCCTCATTTGTGTGGGACTCTTGAACAACCACCTGGATGTAAAACTGATTGAGCCGATTCATGTTCATGGTACGTTGTGGTGTCAAAAGGTTTCGAGACTCGCTTTGTTTAAAAGTAAGTACTTTATTTCCCTACGTTTACACACCGTCACTTCTAACTGGATCTCTGCTACGGTGTCAAAACCCCGATGTACACAGGACGATGTGTTTTGGCACACTGGCTCTGGTGCTCCCTGTGACTGTGTGTGCAGCCTTGTGCTGCCATCTGGTGGCGTGTTACAAAACTAGTCTCGAAAACTTTTGATATCACCTCATACTTGGCAGAAGCCCTTATATCCTGAGCGACATTTATTACATTTATACATCTGAGCAGGTATGGGGATGAAGGCCTTCGGGATTTAAACTCATGACCTTCAGCACCAAAGTACAGTGTTTTAACCACTGAGCTTCCAAACTTATTGCAATGAAATGACAAACAATGTTTATACCAAACATAATATTACAATTTGCCATGATTACTTTCATTTATGATTTTATTCTATTTAAAAAAATAAACAAATAATCAGAAAAACACGACGCTGTAACCTGTGTAACTGATCCAGTTCTATTTTATCAAAACTTATAGTACAATTAAAAACAAATCCAATTTATTGTACAATTTTTTTTTGCCCTAAATGCATAAAATGTATACAATTTATTATTTTAATGATTTATTATTTCCTCCTTAGTTCTTCCACGTATGCTTTTGGAATCTTTCAGCTATGATGCTTTATAATTATTTATATTGTAATTATTTTTTTTTAAATATGTGCATTTTATTTTATTGTATTTAAATTTTTTTTTTAATGAATTCATTTGTGGCCAATGAAAACACACACTCACATCTTGTGGAATTCTAGGATTATTATCTTTTTTTTTTTTTTTTTTTTGCTTAATCTTTTTTTAAAATTATTAATTAATTAGTTAAATTAGTAAATATTATTATTATTATTATTATTATTATTATTATTATTATTATTACTGTTTTTTTTTTCTCGAGGCAAATTTCCTCTACCCAAATCTCTGTTCAAAGCCCAAGGATTTCTTTAATGAATATTTATTAGGGGTTTTTAAATGTAATCAATGCATTTTATTTTGTATTTATTCATTTATTTATTCATTGTGAAAATTGATCAAACAATATTCTTTTAACCTGTATGATGATTTAATTTTCTTTTAAGAATTATTATTATTATATTTTTTTTATTAAATTACAAGGCTCCTTATTATAATTTTTTAAATAATTAATTATTATAATTTTAATTTTTTTATTTTTTTTTTATTTTTTTTTTTACATACACCAGATCCAACAATATCCCTCTGACATGTATCCTGATCAAATTTTAATTTAAGAATTTGACATTTTTTATGAAATTTAAGGCTTTCTTTTTTTTTGCTTACTCTTTTTTTTATTAATTAATTTGTTAAATTTTTGTTTTATTTATTTATTATTATTATTATTTGCTATAGTTTATTATTTGGTTTTATAAATCAAACTTCTGATTATTTTGTTTTATCATCAAGACTTGTGCTCGAGTGCCAGAGGAGATGAGTGGTAAAGATCCGAAGCCTGTGCTTAATCTGTTATAGTGAGCAACAAAAATGATAAAAGGAGGATAAAAGAAAGCTTTGAGAAAGAGAGAGAAATGTGATAATGTCATAGTAACAATAAAGCCAGTTCCTTGTTTTTTTTGTTGGGTCCACGACAAAAGGAACCAGAAATATTCTGTGGGGGTGCAAAGTTTTTCACTTAACTGTCTATATATTATCTATTTTATTGCAGGCTACTATAATCCTACTGTCCATCTGGTGTGTCTCTGTACCTGGTTAAATGGCGACTGGATTCATGCACCTCCATCTCTGTGCTCTTGTAATCGTTGAGCTCCTTCCGTATGGCCGCCTGAAATATCACACACACACACACACACACACACACACACACACACACACACACACACACACACACACACACACACACACACACGGTAGGAGTAAAAATAGTGCTCTAAAAGCAAAACCATGCATCATTTATACTGTAGCATAGCAGAAGATTTTTTCAAAGACCCAAACATGCACAAGCACTTAATATTATACTCAGGTGCCCACAGAGTTTTGGCCATATAACGTATACACAAAATTGTCTAGCTCAGGTTTTTTTCTTTTTGTCAATTTAAACACTGATTTTTCCTCAATGGTTGCTCCAGGATTCCTTCACCACAAAGCCAAGCATCCACATGATGCACACTTCCTGTCTTTTCTCAGTGGTAGCAGAAAAACATTCTGACACACACACACACACACACACACACACACACACACACACACACACACACACACACACACACACACACACACACACACACACACACACACACACACACACACACACCAAAAACAAACAAACAAAACCAGATGTTCAAATGTCCCGAATGTCCACAAATGCCCCAAAATGTCTCTGTTATAGTCAAACAAAAGACAAGTGGCTTATCATTTCAGCCATACACACTCTGTACCTTACACAGTGAAACAAAACTACTTTCCTCTGGGACCGAAGTGCCACATAAAAGAAACAATACAGACTAACTGGAACTCACAGCCCCATACACAGTGCACATGTACAATAATTTAGTGCAACAACACAATAACAGTGTGAGAGTTTAGCAGTGAGAAATACACCGAGCTGAATCTCAGCTTGTGTAGATTATTTAATGCCGTTATTTTACACCCGTTTTTATTTATTTATATATATATATATTCACATTTATATATATTAAAATATCAAAATATCGTTTTGATTTCCTGCATCCTTTACTTTCCATTGGCTCCGTCTCGTCTATTTTTGCTTTCGGAAAAGCGTTTTTTTCCCTGTTTGAGGGTTTTTGAAAGCAGTGAGCGGAGGACATTCCCACCAGAACTACGAACACACACTACATCAATCACATTAAGGTACGTAATTTCTCTACTATGGCGAACATCCAGTTCATTCAGTGTGTGAATTGTGACATGTTTAGTCGGTCTATCTCCGTTGTTAGCGATAATTTTATCTGTGAGAAGTGTAAGCTAGTTTGCTCTTTGACGGAGAAGATCTTAGCATTAGAGGAGCGCATCCAGAGTCTAGAGAGAAGTAGTGAGTGTGAAAGGAGTCCAGGTTCTGCAGGGGAAAGTCTGGATGCCCTAGGTGAAGTTAATATTCCCCCGACTCCGGCATTAGAGCCCTCGCAGCGGGGCGAATGGGTGACGACTCGGCAGCATACTTGCAAAGCCAAAGCTAACGCTAAGGCTCGCCCACGGGAGCACCATTCCTCTCCGCTTCACGTGTCCAACAGGTTTGCTCTCCTCAGTGAAGCTGAGAAACCTGAAAGAGCTCTGGTTTAAGGAGACACCATTCTGAGGCACGTGAAATTAGCTAGACCTTTAGGGGCACCAGCAGCACAGGTTATGTGTATACCAGGAGCCAGGGCGCCGGACATAGCAGGTCAGCTTAGATTCTTAGGAAAGCACAGGTAGTCTAAGATTTTAAGAAGTTTTTTACACGGGAGCTAATGATATACGCCTTCGATAGTCAGAGGTTCTAAGAGTAATATTATAGAGGTGTGTAAATTAGCGAAGGCAATGTCCGATGCTGTAATATGCTCTGGCCCCATCCCAATGCGACGTGGCGATGTAGCCTACAGCAGGTTATGGTCACTGAACTGCTGGATGTCCGAGTGGTGCTTCAAAAACAATGTGGGCTTCATTAATAATTGGAGCATTTTTGAGGGCAAGGCTGGCCTGTTAGGGCGGGACGGTATCCATCCCACCCGGGAAGGTGCTGCTCTCATTTCTTGTAGTATAGGTCATAGTCTCAGAACAGCAAGAGTTAACAAGTGACTTGTGTTTGTGTAATGTGTTTGACAGAAACGTGGATTAAACTGAATGAATATGTAGCATTAAATGAAGCGAGTCCTCCTGGGTATAGTTACATACACCCACCCCGTCTAAATGGCAGAGGAGGCGGAGTCGCAGCTATTTATAATAATAATCTAAACGTCACACAAAAGACTAAACACAAATGTAAAACATTTGAAGTTCTTTACACCAACATAAAATATTCAGTGTCCGAAAGCAGGTCCAGTCAGTCAATTCCACTAATTATTATTTATAGACCCCCAGGGGCCCGACTCTGATTTTCTCATAGAATTTAACCCTAACCCTAGATTTCATCACAAATTCAGCAACTTCTTTAGACAAATCATTTATTGCTGGTGACTTTAATATTTATTTTGATAATCAGGAAGACTCCTTAAGAGCAGCAGTTGTGTCCATTCTAGAGTCAGTTGGAATTAATCAGAATGTTATAGGACCCACTCATAGTGGTGGACACACTCTCGATTTGTTGTTAACATTTGGAATAAAAATAAAAAACGTAGTCATAATTCCACAGTCTGAAGCTATTTCAGACCATTATCTCATCTCTAAAATCTGCCTCAGTCATTGCATTTCTACCTCACCACGCATCAGCTACAGCAGCGCGTTTTATCAATAATCTTCCAGAAATTACGGTATTAGATAGATCTCCGTCTGACCCTGCAGAGCTCGACTGGGCCACTGAACACCTAGAATCAACGTTACGTTACACTCTAGATGATGTAGCTCCCCTTAAGACCAAAATGATCAGGGAGAAAAAATTAGCACAGTGGTATAATGATCATACGCGCACCTTAAAACATACCACTCGAAAATTAGAACGTAAATGGCGTCAAACAAAATTAACAGTATTTCAAATAGCATGGAAGGAGAGCCTCTTAATTTATAGAAAATCTCTTAGTGCTGCTAGATCAGCATATTTCTCCACCCTCATAGAAAATAACAAGCATAATCCTAGATTTATATTCTGCACGGTAGCAAAATTAACAGGGAATAAAAGCACTGCACTCACATGAACACCATCATTAGGTGGTAATGATTTCATGAACTTTTTTAATAATACAATTGAGAACATTAGGCAAGAAGTCCAGACGGTTAATATGAATCCAAATTATTTTACAAGTAACCCTGTAGACAGCAGTGTAATTATAGCAGACAATCAACTACAAAGCTTCACTCCTATTCATGAGAGTTACTTAATTTCATTAATTTCCTCATCAAAATCATCAACCTGCATTCTCGATCCCTTGCTTACAAGTTTCTTTAAACAGATAACTCCAGAGGTAATTGAACCTGTTTTAAAAATAATAAACTCTTCCATTAGCACTGGTTATGTACCAAAATCCTTCAAACTGGCTTATCCACCCCTAATTAAGAAACCTGACCTTGACCCATGTCAGCTGTCCAACTACAGACCAATATCAAATCTCCCCTTTATATCCAAAATTTTAGAAAAGGTTGTAGCACAGCAGTTCTGCTCACACCTGCTTACGAATAACATTTTTGAAATGTATCAGTCAGGATTTCGGCCTCATCATAGCATAGAGACGGCGCTTGTTAAGGTGGTAAATGACCTGTTATTGGCCTCTGATCAGGGTTTTGTCTCCTTACATGTTTTGCTCAACCTTAGTGCAGCTTTTGACACCATTGATCACACTATACTACTTGCTAGACTTGAGGACGTTGTTGGAATAAAGGGAACAGCTCTCTCTTGGCTCAGGTCTTATTTGACTGATCGCTATCAGTTTGTTGATGTAAATGGTGAGTTCTCCACACTCTATGAGGTAAAGTTTGGTGTTCCTCAAGGATCTGTCTTAGGCCCTCTGCTTTTCTTTTTATATATGCTGCCTCTTGGTGAAATGATACATAAACATGGGATTCGCTTCCATTGCTATGCTGATGATACACAGCTGTATATTTCAGCAAAGCCAGATGAGAGAGATCAGCTTAACAATGTTGAGAAGTGTTTAAAGGACATTAGACAGTGGATGTCTGATATCTGAGTTGAGCAGAAGAAAGTTAAGACGGAAGTACGTTTACTAGGACCACATGCAGCTAGAAGTAAACTTTCCGATTACGTAGCATCTCTGGATGGTGTTTCTGTCTCACGTGAATAATATTACCAGGATCGCCTTCTTTCACCTTAGAAATATTGCTAAAATTAGAAATATGATGTCGTTACAGGATGCAGAAAATCTAGTTCATGCTTTTGTTACTTCTAGATTAGACTACTGTAATGCTTTACTGTCTGGGTGTTGGAGTAAGTGCATAAATAAGCTTCAGTTAGTTCAGAATGCAGCACCAAGGGTCCTCACTAGATCTAGGAAATATGACCGCAGTATCTGAGTGAACTTCTGTACCAGTATGATCCTCCACGCCTACTTAGATCAAAAGATGCAGGCTGTTTGTTGGTTCCTCAAATAATGAAGACTACAGCAGGGGGCAGATCTTTCTCTTATAAAGCCCCACAGTTATGGAACAGCCTTCCAATCAGTCTTCGGGACTCAGACACAGTCAAAGTGTTCAAGTTGAGGTTGAAAACCTATTTATTTAGTCAAGCCTTTGATAAGTAGATTTTTTTTCTTAGGTAAAGGCTCAGATCTGGAGGGAGCATGGATATAGAGTGTTTGGTGAACTGGGATATTTGGATGCTCTCGTCCCCTCACATTCACACGTTCACTCAGGTTTGTTGACGGTGGTGTGGTGGGTTGTCTCTTATCCCAAAGATCCCTCATGTCTGTGTTACCTTCTGGTTCTCCCTTTTATTTATGCTGCCATAGCGAGTCTTGCCGGAGTCCAAACTGCACAGTGACATTAACTTTCATACAACAATAAAGACATTTAATAATCCCTATCTCCCCCCCCCCCCCCTCTCTCTCTCTCTCTAGTTAATATGGCTCCTGAGGCTCCAGTGACCACTTTTCCTGCCCCTCTCCCCTCCGAGGATCTTCCCACTTCGTCCAGGCCTGCCTCTCTGCAGCTTGGGACGGTTTCTTATCAACGCCTTGGGTGGTTCCATGAAATTCCGGAGTAAGAACAAGACCTTTGAGAATGGATTGGACTGTAGTTAATGTCAACAGTCTGCTACACTGACTCAGGACTACAGTTTGCTTCTGATCATCATCACTGTACCCCGCAACATTGTATATCTGCTTCAAATGGACATTCGGTGCAACCCAGATGAGGATGGGTTCCCTCTTGAGTCTGGTTCCTCTCAAGGTTTCTTCCTTATGCCATCTCGGGGGGGGTTTTCCTTGCCATAGTTGCTCATCAGGGACAAACTTACTTACAAAGAACATATTTACTTTAATCACCACATTATCTGTGTAAAGCTGCTTTGAGACAATGTTCATTGTTAAAAGCGCTATACAAATAAAAATGAATTGAATTGAATGTTGGCGCCATTTTCTAGCCCGTTCTTTGTGCATCTGTACATCTGCTATAAATTTCATGGTTATTATTTTTTGCTGCAGTAACAATTTGCAAAGATCAATAAATGTTTGTCTGCCAGTCTACCTGCCTGCCTGTCTGCCTGCCTGTCTGCCTGCCTGTCTGTCTGTCTGCCCACTTGCCAGTCGGTCTTCCCATCTGCCAGTCTGTCTGACTGTCTGTCTGTCTGCCAGTCTGACTGTCTGTCTGTCTGTCTGTCTGCCAGTCTGACTGTCTGCCAGTCTTTCAGGCCTGTCTATCTGCTTGCCAGTCTGACCATCGGTTTGTCTGTCTGCACCGTTTTCCTGTCCTGCCTGCACCATACGTCTGTCTGCCTGCCTTAGTATAACTGTAAATATAACAAGATATATTCAGTGTAAAATTTGTTTTTGACACACCCAGTGACACACAGTAATCATCCGAAAAATCACCAAAAGTGAATTCCTGCATACCTTGTCTGCAGCAGTAAGGCGTGTCCAGGGTTTATCAGCCCGCCGGTCGTAGTCCTGAGCATCGGCCACTTCGACGTAATCGCTGAAGCGGATCAGGATCTTGGCCTGCCGAAGTTCCTCCACCGTGGGCCTTTGGCTAAGCTGCAAACATGGAAGAGTGTAACGATCGACTCTCCTTTACCAGATACAAACTAATACATGCAAGAAATATGTCTTTGCTCTTCTCTTAGCGTCCTACAACTCCTTTCAGCACTTATATAATAATAATCACTAATTACAATATTAATATGCAAATATTTTATTTCGATTTAGATTCAGAAACGCCACTTGTTAGGATGGGAATTTTCTTTTTATAAAAATGATGGTGTAGAAAGTTTGGGAAAAGTCTGCGCGTCCAGACATAGCCGTGAACAAACCCAAACTGGGCCAGACGCACGCATGAAACATTCACAAAGACTTGCAGAGAAAGACAGTGTGTTCTTTTCAGGTAAAGAAAAGAATATAATTGTCTTTTGACTCGTTCCCAGAAAGCGCTTTGTAAGAAGAAACACCAATGTGTAATTCCAGATGAATCGTTTGACATTAATAGGTGCTTCAGAAGACCCTGTCAAAGGGAAGAAACCATGCAGCACTTTTACTTCACCACAGACGAACAGCTCAAAGCCAGACCAGACTCAGGAGTCTGAGTGTGGAGCACAGGGTTGCACTTGAAATGTAAAAGAAATGTGCAGTCTGGACTTGATTGCTCTTTGAATTTCTCTCACCTTAATTTTGAGTCGCCGCTTGATTTCCCTTTTCTCCTCCAGCTCCTCCTGTTCATTCCGTGCTGGGGAGATAACAACCATCAAAAATCTGTGTCACTGGGTATTTATATCATAATTGTGTTGAATGGATGGATGGATGGATGGATTCATTACTACAGATAGATAGATTTCCACCCTGCATTTTCCACTTGAGGTGATGATGCAGTCTGAATGCTTAGCTTACTAACACACACACACACACACACACACACGTTTATCCTTAAGAGAATTTAAGAGAAATCTAGGACAGAGGAGGACGTTCAATTCAGTGAAGCTTAAAGAGGCAAAAAAAAAAAAAAAAACCTCACAACAGTCCTTTCCCCTGAGCTCTAATCGCTGGATGACTTTCCTGTGAGCTACCATAAGAAAAGCGCTCAAGTTCCCCCACAACACCCCCCAGAATAAACTTGAAATATAAAAATATATAAAAACATAAACAAATAAATAAATATCTCCATCCTCCATCAACCCACTGGATTTTCTATTTTTTGTGTATGAAAAGAGGAGGGTTTTTTTCTAGGCCAGTCTGTATTGCAAACCCTGAAAACGTCCTTCACTTCACACAATAGAGACTCCAATAAAAAACCCAGTGCAGGTATTACAACAAAAACCTAAACCTTCCTCTGGAGGAAGTGTGACGCTTTAAACTAAACCGGTCTATTCTAATCCATCAAACACCACACCAGTGGAAATTTTGGCTTCTGCAGTAACGCCAACTATGGCTTTCTTTCAAATTCGCATTTATGCTAAAGCTCAGGCCTTCTATTCAAAACAACTTAACAAAAGATAAAACCCAGCTATTGAGACACTGCTTGGATTTGTGGACCATCAGGAGTCCCAGAAAATCCTTCTTCAGGGTATGATGGGAAACTTATAGAGTAAGATTTACACCAGAAATGTACCTACTCTGGAGCACGACTGGAAACTACTACTGCCTAGAAACCATGGCCTTGATATGAATGTACAGTTCATGAGTTCTTAAACAAAGTTTCTATAGCAGGATAGAACCATTCGTTACAGTTAGCTATTAATTGAGTTGCTAATAAACAGAAAGCAGTCTTTGGGTGAGGGTCTTTTTGCTACAAAGGTATTTTGCTTATTTGCAATATTTTTGGAGACAATTTAGGTAAAGGTGTTTTTTTGGAAGATTTTGTTGACTGTATTTTGTCAAAAGAGTGTTACAGAGATTACGGTGTTGAGGGTATTTTGGGTGTATGTTAAGGGAGAGTATGTTGTTGATGGTATTTTGCCAAAGTGACCATGTTTTGACAACAGTATGTTGGAGGATATTTTGCTGATTGTATTTTGGGGAGGGTGTTTTGTCGACTATATTTTGGCAACACTATGTTAGGAAGGGTATTTTGTCAAGCGTATTTTGCCAAAGTATGTTTGGCAAAATTCTATAGACAAAATACCCTCCCTAAGTATGTTAGGGGAGGGTATTTTGTTGATGGTATCTTATCAAAGTATGTTGAGAGGGTATTTTGTCTGTTAAATATTGCTATAGTATGTTGAGAGGGTATTTTGTCTGTTAAATATTGCTATAGTATGTTGGGAGGGTGTTTTGTCAACGGTATTTTGGTCAGGGTATTTAGTCTGTGATATATTGCTATAGTATGGTATAGAGGGTACTTGGTCAATGATATTTTGTCCAAGTGTGATTTGCAAACAGTATGTTGGGGAGGGTATTTTGTTGATAATTTGTTAAAGACTGTATGTTCGAGAGGTTATTTTGTCGATGATATTTTGTCAAAATATTTTTAAAGGAGGGAAATCTTGTTGATAGTATTCTGCAAACAATATGTTGGGAAGGGTATTTGGGTTTTTTTGGATGGTATTTTGTCAAAGTATGTTGGGGAGGGTATTTTGTTGATAGTATCTTATCAAAGTATGTTGGGGAGGGTATTTTGTCAATGGTATTTTGGGGAGGGTATTTAGTCTGTGATATATTGCTATAGTATGTTAGAGAGGGTACTTTGTCAATAGTATTTTACCAAAGTATGTTTGAGGGGGGATATCTTGTTGATGGTATTCTGCAAACAGTATGTTGGGGAGGGTATTTGTTTTTTTCGATGGTATTTTGTCAAAGTATGTTGGGGATTACTTTTGTCAATGATATTTTGCCAAAGTACTGTACGTTATGGATGGTATTTTGTTTATGTTTTTTTTCCCCAAACAGTATTTTGGTGCCAGTATTTTGCTGCAACATTCTCCATTTGAAAGCGAAAAAACAACAAAAAAAACCAGCTTGATCCTGTACAGCTGGGGTTGGGGAAGGATGGGGGGTGGTTAATGAGACTAATGGGAGTAAATGGACCAAATCCAGCATGAACACTCACGTTTCAGGATGTTTCGCTGCTCTAGCTCCTCTGCTGTAGGTCTTTGGCTCAGTCTCCTGCTCACACACAAACACACAGTCGGTACTTTACATTGGACAGCTGTATTTTGTTGCATGGGTGTAAAAAAAAAAACACTTTGGCCTGATAAGACAAGCACAGTAAAACAAGGAGTATGTGTTTGTAAGAAATCAGCAGTTAGGAATCGTGTTGAATATATTAAAATAATTTCATTTGGATATTTGATAATCAGAGACGCAATAAACATCCTTTAAATGGCTTAGAATATTGTCAGGTGAGATTCTGTGGACAGATCAATTATTTTAAGAGATCCAAGTCCAATTAGGTAAGTTTACTTATATACTATATCAACAAAAAACTGGGGACACCTGACCATAAGATTGGTGTGTTCTTTTTCAACATCCCATTCCACATTTAGTCCCCATTTTTCTGCTATAAAACAGAAGCTCCTCTCTTCTGGAAAGATGTTTCAGGATGGATCAGGCAGATTCAAAGAGCAAAAGGGGACAGGATCACTGGCATCTTAACATCCTGAGGTAACCTGATTAATCTTGTAACCTCCTAAAAAAATCCCTGCTCTGGCGACAGAGCAAGAAAGAGCACTCGTCTTCTGGAAATCCTATCAGCTTCAGATCCTTCATTTTTCTGCAGTAGAAGTGAACGAAATTAAAATTGGAACGGATGAGCCAAGCATGTTTTTTGAATGAATGTATAATTTGGTGCAAAGGTTTGGCCTACAGGGTGCTCACTGATACCAACAGTGTTTGATCTATGGTTTCATCCTCACATCTTCTCAGGGAGTTTGTCCATCCATACCTCAATTCCTTCAAACATATATCTCCTCCTTTGTAGAGGATGATTCCACATGGAAAACCAAAAGACAAGGTTATAACAGATGGTACCACTTTGGAAGGAACCTTGAAGACATCCTTGGACTGCAATTAATATTTCACATTCAATTGTCCATCAGTGAAAGAGTTGATAATGATGAAAATATCTTGTGTCCGGATGAGGTTGGTGTTCTGTTTTAAATCTGGTTCCTCTCAAGGTTTCTTTCTCACATCTTCTTAATGGAGTTTTCCATCTATGCTTCAATCAATAGCATTGGATAGCTACATGATAGCATTTTTATCATGATGCGTCGTTTTGAACATTATTTAAATCTTTATAATATTTGCATATTATATATAATTGTTGGTAGATGCTCTTTACTTTTATTATTTAGAAAGCTACCAATAATTTGTGACTAATATTTGATATGTAGATCGATTTCTCCTCATTTCGCAGGCGCAGGCCGAGGCGTACGTTGAGTATGCTGTAGGTCAGAGGGTGTACAAACTTTTGCACCCAATTATGCCACTTTTACAGTATTTCCAAACATCGGTTGTGCTCCATACGGATGTTCACTCGTTATCAAGCTTTAAAAAAGGTCAAATGTTCATTCAGGATGCAAAATGAACAAATATGATCATATGTGTCGATTATTATTAGAACAATATTCATTTTATATTATTATTCTATAGTTAGCAAAGCAGACATGGTTTTAGTGATTAGATGATAATGAACATATTCCAGTCTCTTAAATAAGAGCTAAAATGTGCCTAGCCAGCTGTTTTTATTCATCGAGGCTGGATTTCATGTCTGCCGTTGCTATTTTGCATCATTATCCAGCTGCGACGCGGAGTGCACGGCCCATTAGCGTCTGCTAAACCATTTGAACATGTCTGGCTCTGATCAGGTTTATTCAGCATCCGCCACTCCGACTCCTGTAGCCGCTAGAGAGGAGAACATACTGTACAGCTTTCATCTGGTTTCACTGGAAACAGTCAAGGACGCAGTGTAGTGGGGGATGACTCAGAGAGAGAGAGAAAGAGAGAGAGAGAGAGAGAGAAAGAGAGAGAGAGAGAGAGAGGTAAAGGAGTGATAGACAACACACAGGGAGAGAGACAGACATGAAGGAGAGAGAGAGAAAGAGAGAGGCAGAGAGAGAGGCAGAGTGAGAGAGAGAGAGGGGTAAAGGAGTGATAGACAACACACAGGGAGACAGACAGACATGAAGGAGAGAGAGAGAGGGAGAGAGGGAGAGAGAGAGAGAGAGAGAGAGAGGGGGGTAAAGGAGTGATAGACAACACACAGGGAGAGAGACAGATGTGAAGAAGAGAGAAAGAAAGAGAGAGAGAGAGAGAGAGAGAGAGAGAGAGAGAGAGAGAGAGAGAGAGAGAGAGAGAGAGAGAGAGAGAGAGAGAAAAAAGAGTGATCGACAACACAGGGAGAAAGAGACATGAAGGACAGAGAAAAAGAAGGAGAAAAAAAGACATGGAGAGAGAGAGAGACAGTAAGAGACAAACAGACATGAAGGAGGGAGAGAAAGGGGGGAAGGGAAAAGAAAGACAAATGGACAAACAGAGACAGAGACAGAGAGAGAGAGAGAGAGAGAGAGATGTCTGGCAGAAATGATGTCAGTCCTGTTGTTGAATACAGTGGCGCTGCATGTGAGCACTGATGGCCTTCATTATTCACTGGGACATTTGTACACTTACTCACACACACACACACACACACACACACACACACACACACACACACACACACACACACACACACACACACACACACACACACACACACACACACACGCTCTCTTTCACAGCTAGTAAAACCTAAGGTTGCCCAATTTGTGTGCAAACCTGTTTGCATCATCATCATCATCATCATCATCATCATCATCACTTAAATCGATCTTCAACCCGATTTCCAAAAAAGCTGAGACACTGTTTGAAATGTAGATAAACACAATGCAATGATTTGCAAAAATTTCAGAAACCCATATTATATTCACAATAAAACAAAACATGTTGAATGTTTTAACTGAAAATATATACAGTTTTAAGGAAATAATTATTTTTAATTCGACGGCTGCAACACGTCTCAAAAAAGTTGGGACACTGCCACGTCTCCCACTCTGTGGCATCATGTCTTCTGTACTTATACATCTGGGAACTGAGGAGACCAGATGCTGAAGTTTTGGAAGAGGAATATTGTCCCTTATGTGTCTGATACAGGATTCTAGCTGCTCAACAGTTCTGGGTGTCCTTTGTTGTGTTTTTCATTTCATGGTGCCCCAAATGTTTTAAAATGATGATAGACAACAGATCAGTTCAGCACCCGGATTCTTCCACTACGAAGTCATGCTATTGTATTAGATGCAGTATGCAGTTACCATTGTCTTGCTCAAATACGCAAGGTCTTTCCTAAAAACAGATGTTTTGTGGATGAAACATTTGCTGCTCTAAAACCTGTATATACACCATTCAGCACTGATGACTGATTACTGACCTGCTGTCAATTAACCTTATTAGTTCAATTGTTCATCCAACTGTTACATTTTAATAATAAAGTATTAAATATTAAAATACCTTTTCACCAGACTTTTGTTGCAGCCATCGAATTCAAAATGACCTTATTTTTTCCTTTAAATGGTACATTTTGTGTAAGTGTGTGCATCAGCGATTGTGTGTCCATTCTGACCGTGTGAGTTTGGAGCCGATCTGCTGTCTGGACTCGAGCCTTTCCTCATCAGTCTGCATGGGCAGGATGTTCTTCTCCTCCAGCTCCCTTTTCGATGGCCTGTTACTCAACTTTATAGCCAACGAGTCTTTCCTCAACACCTTCAGGGCCAGTGTGTCTACACACACACAAACACACACACACACACACACACAGGTTAATCCGAGCCCAAACATGAACCAGAACACTTCCTTTCATTCCAAAGTTATTCACATTGTTCTAGTAAACAAATGCACCAGTTAAGGGGGGACATTTTCAGGAGCAAGTGACGTCATTTCTCAAAGTTGATGTGTTGGAAGCAAGAAAAATTGGCAAGCACAATGATCTGAATAAAGGTTAGCAGACTGGGTCAGAGCATCTCCAAAACAGCAGGTCTTCTAGGGTCTTTTAGTTATGCAGTGGTCAAAAATTACCAAATGTGGTCGAAAGAAAGGTCGAAAGAAAGACTCCAGGTACACCGTGTCCTGACCACCCAAGGCCTACACCCTGACTACACTCATCTGGATAAATTTGGAAAATGGTGTTTTCGTCTAAAAATCTTTCCCAAAAGTTGTTCGTCCACACTGAAACTTCTGAAAACAATTATGTCCCTGTACTGCACATGCGCAAACCGTAAGACGAGTCGACCCCCATCGCGTCCGTCTGCCGTTTATTTACTTTAAGGCTCTTTGAAATGTTGTGCATTCTCTTTGGAGAGCATTTTCAAAAAGCTACTTTTTAGTAGACTGACAGTGCCGTCTCAGTGTAGACGGAAGGCCAAAACGGAGAGAAACCTATTAGTTTTAAAAGAAAACCTATTAGCATGGACATGACCCAATGCGAACTGATGAGCGTGGGAAGCTAAAGCTAGCCCACCTAGTCTGATCTTTCATCGCAAAAATTTGTTTTAGCAGCCCAAGGAAGACCTACGGAATATTAGGCAGGTGGTTTTAATGTTATGGCTGATCGGTGTGTATGGTTTCATTCCTTCAGATGCTTTTTCATGATAAGATGTTGGACATCTGATTTGAAGGTCGTGAGTTTAAATCCCAGCACCACCATGATGACATTGCAGGGCCCTTAACCCTCAACTGCTCAGTTGTATTACTGAGATAACTGGAAGTCGCTCTGGATAAGGGCATCTGTCAAATGTTCAGTAGCGCAAGTGAGAACTTGTGCCCTGGA
Organism: Silurus aristotelis; assembly: GCF_946808225.1. Lineage (NCBI taxonomy): Eukaryota > Metazoa > Chordata > Actinopteri > Siluriformes > Siluridae > Silurus > Silurus aristotelis. The sequence goes on from NC_139578.1 coordinate 29,386,398, forward strand.
CATTTTAGGCATTAACGGTACTTGGCAGATGACCTTATCCAGAGCGACTTAAATTTTTTATCTAAGCAGCTATGAGGTATCTGAAATGTAAACTCTCGACCTTCAAAGCCAAAGTCTAATTCCTTAACCACAAAGCTACCATCTCCCCAGGTTCCACTCCATGGATGGTAGCTACAAGCGGATAAAACGTACACCGCTCGAAATATTCAACTACCTGGATGTAGAGGTCATTTTCCACGTCAGACAAAAAGCGCTACAATCAGACTAACTTGTGAACAGCGAGTCGTCGTCCTCTTCATCATCCTCCTCGTCTTCCTCCTCCAGGTCGTCCTTGTACATGCTGGGTAAGTCCTCATAGTCTGACTCGCTGGGCATGTTCTCTTTATCGTCCTCACACTCGATCACCACTGTGGGGACCGGTCTGCCCTCCAAGAGACCGCACTGCCCAGAATGCAATGCAGAACTGGCGAAGGAGAGCAGGAGCGAGATTGTGTTAGAAAAGCAACAACGGGATTTAGATTCACTTAAACCAAACAAATATTGTCCCACTTGGACTTCACAGAATTTTTTCCCACTCATTTACTGTCCAATTAAATATGTGTTTTTGCCTTTTACAGAGATTGGAACATGCATGTGTCTTGAAACCATTAAAGATTCTGTGTTTCTACAATTTTCACAGCCACTGGATTTTACTGGAGGGAAAAAAATGCAAAAACGAAAAAGCTCCTTTAAATAAAAGTAGAGAATAAAAATAAATAAATATGGAACAAGGAAAAAATTAAGAATCCGAGAAGATTTTTGTTTAGATTACAAAAAGAAAGAAAGAAAGAAAGAAAGAAAGAAAGAAAGAAAGAAAGAAAGAAAGAAAGAAAGAAAGAAAGAAAGAAAGAAAGAAAGAAAGAAAAAAGCAAATGTTATAAGCATGTGATAAGCAAATAGCTGAAATTACACACACACACACACAATCTATATATATATATATATATATATATATATATATATATATATATATATATATATATATATATATATATATATATATATATATATAAGCTCAAATACCACTGACTCACTCACTCACTCATCATGAAATCTCAAAAACCACTGAACGGATTGCAATGAAATTTGGAACACACCTTCCTCTTGGGTCTTAGGTGCTCACTAAGAAAGGGTTTTGAAAAATTCGCCCTGGATCGCGGCTAACTCGCGAAAAACGCGATTTCTCACGCATTGTAAATTCTTCTAAATAACAGTACGGATCCTCATGAAACTTACTACATTGTTTCTTATTACATGTTAGATGCACGATAAAAATTATTTTCAAAGTAGTTTGCCCTGTATCGGTACTACAAAGGGGTAGTACGTTATTTGTTGACGTTACATTCTGATCTCTGATCATCCAGTCCTGCTCAGTGCTAACTGCTTATTGCCATATTGCTTAGCGTTCTGCCTTCTGTAGCGAAGCATGGGTACTTTCAGCTAGTACATATATATATATATATATATATATATATATATATATATATTCCATCCATCCATCCATCCATCTTCTCCCGCTTATCCGATGCCGGGTCGCGGGGGCAGCAGTCTAAGCAAAGATGCCCAGACTTCCCTCTCCCTAGACACTTCTTCCAGCTCTTCCGGGGGGACACCAAGGCGTTCCCAGGCCAGCCGGGAGACATAGTCTCTCCAGCGTGTCCTAGGTCTTCCCCGGGGTCTCCTCCCAGTGGGACGCACCCGGAACACCTTCCCAGGAAGGCGTCCAGGAGGCATCCGGAACAGATGCCCGAGCCACCTCAGCTGACCCCTCTCGATGTGGAGGAGCAGCGGATCTACTCCGAGCTCCTCCCGAGTGACTAAGCTTCTCACCCTATCTCTAAGGGATCGCCCAGCCACCCTGCGGAGGAAGCACATTTCGGCCGCCTGTATCCGGGATCTTGTCCTTTCGGTCATGACCCAGAGCTCATGACCATAGGTGAGAGTAGGAACGTAGATTGACCGGTAAATCGAAAGTTTCGCCTTGCGGCTCAGCTCCTTCTTCACCACGACAGACCGGTACATCGACCGCATTACTGCAGAAGCTGCACCGATCCGTCTGTCAATCTCCCGTTCCACCCTTCCCTCACTCGTGAACAAAACCCCAAGATACTTAAACTCCTCCACTTGCGGCAGGAACTCCCCACCAACCTGAAGTGGGCAAGCCACCCTTTTCCGACTGAGGACCATGGCCTCGGATTTGGAGGTGCTGATTCTCATCCCAGCCGCTTCACACTCGGCTGCAAACCGTCCCAGTGCATGCTGAAGGTCCTGGTCTGATGAAGCCAACACGACAACATCATCTGCAAAGAGCAAAGACGAAATCGTGTCGTCACCAAACCGGACACCCTCCGACCCCTGGCTGCGCCTAGAAATTCTGTCCATAAAAATTATGAACAGAACCGGTGACAAAGGGCAGCCCTGCCGGAGTCCAACATGCACCGGGAACAAGTCTGACTTACTGCCGGCAATGCGAACCAAGCTCCTGCTTTGGTCATACAGGGACCGGACAGCCCTTAGTAAAGGGCCCCCGACCCCATACTCCCGGAGCACCCTCCACAGGCCGCCGCGAGGGACACAGTCGAATGCCTTTTCCAAATCCACAAAGCACATGTTGACTGGTTGGGCAAACTCCCATGAACCCTCCAGCACCCTGTAGAGGGTATAGAGCTGGTCCAGTGTTCCACGGCCTGGACGAAAACCACATTGTTCCTCCTGAATCCGAGGTTCTACTATCGGCCGTATTCTCCTCTCCAGTACCCTGGCATAGACTTTCCCAGGTAGGCTGAGAAGTGTGATCCCCCTATAGTTGGAACACACCCTCCGGTCCCCCTTCTTAAAAAGAGGGACCACCACCCCGGTCTGCCATTCCAGAGGCACTGTCCCCGACCGCCACGCGATGCTGCAGAGGCGTGTCAGCCAAGACAGCCCCACAACATCCAGAGACTTGAGGTACTCAGGGCGGATCTCATCCACCCCCGGTGCCCTGCCACCGAGGAGTTTCTTTACTACCTCGGTGACTTCAGCTTGGGTGATGGACGAGTCCGCCTCTGAGCCCTCAGCCTCTGCTTCCTCAATGGAAGACGTGACGGCGGGATTGAGGAGATCCTCGAAGTATTCCTTCCACCGTCCAACGACATCCCCAGTTGAGGTCAACAGCTCCCCACCTCTACTGTAAACAGCATTGGTGGGGCACTGCTTTCCCCTCCTGAGGCGCCGGACGGTTTGCCAGAATCTCTTCGAGGCCAGCCGATAGTCCTTCTCCATGGCCTCACCGAGCTCCTCCCAGGCCCGAGTTTTTGCCTCGATAACCACCCGGGCTGCAGTTCGCTTGGCCTGCCGGTACCCGTCAGCTGCCTCAGGAGTCCCACAAGCCAACCAGGCCAGGTAGGACTCCTTCTTCAGCTTGACGGCATCCCTTACTTCCGGTTTCCACCACCGGGTTCGGGGATTGCCGCCTCGACAGGCACCGGAGACCTTACTGCCACAGCTCCGAGCGGCCGCTTCGACAATGGAGGTGGAGAACATGGTCCACTCGGACTCAATATCTCCGGCCTCCCTCGGGATCTGGTCAAAGCTCTGCCGGAGGTGGGAGTTGAAGATCTCTCTGACAGGAGGCTCGGCCAAACGTTCCCAGCAGACCCTCACAGTACGCTTGGGTCTGCCGAGTCTGTCCAGCTTCCTCCCCCGCCATCGGATCCAACTCACCACCAGGTGGTGATCAGTTGACAGCTCCGCCCCTCTCTTTACCCGAGTGTCCAAGACATACGGCCGCAGGTCAGATGAAACGACCACAAAGTCGATCATCGACCTGCGGCCTAGGGTGTCCTGGTGCCACGTGTACTGATGGACACCCTTATGCTTGAACATGGTGTTCGTTATGGACAAACTGTAACTAGCACAGAAGTCCAATAACTGAACACCGCTCGGGTTCAGATCAGGGGGGCCGTTCCTCCCAATCACGCCCCTCCAGGTGTCACTGTCGCTGCCCACGTGTGCATTGAAGTCTCCCAGTAGAACGACGGAGTCCCCAGTCGGAGCACTGTCCAGCACCCCTCCCAGAGACCCCAAGAAGGCCGGGTACTCTATACTGCCGTTTGGCCCGTAGGCACACACGACAGTGAGAGACCTATCCCCGACCCGTAGGCGCAGGGAAACGACCCTCTCGTTCACCGGGGTAAACTCCAACACATGGCGGCTGAGCTGGGGGGCTATAAGCAAACCCACACCAGCCCGACGCCTTTCACCATGGGCAGCTCCAGAGTTGTAAAGAGTCCATCCTCTCTCGAGGAGTGTGGTTCCAGAGCCCAGGCCGTGCGTAGAGGTGATCCCGACTATCTCTAGTCGGAACCTCTCAACCTCACGCACAATCTCAGGCTCCTTCCCCGCCAGCGAGGTGACATTCCACGTCCCTAGAGCTAGCTTCCGTGTCCAGGGATCGGGTTGTCGAGGCCTCCACCTTCGACTGCTGCCCGATCCTCTTAGCACCGGCCCCTTACGGTCCCTCCTGCAGGTGGTGAGCCCACTGGAAGTATATATATATATATATATATATATATATATATATATATATATATTATATATATATAAAAATACAGATACACAGTAATCCCCCGTTTATCACGGTGTTTACGTTCCAACGGACACCACCCCAACAATGCTATTTTATGTATACAGTACTGTACTAACATTTTACTTCATCTTATAATTAATAATTATATTTGTATCAATACATTTCATTATTCCAACATAAAACTCCATAAAAGCAATTCTCTATACGTTTTTTGGTCTATGGTGCTGTCTGCGAGAGACCGTGGGCTCGGGATTGGAACCGCAGTAAAGCGGGAGAATCAAGCAAGAAGCGGAAATCAAGCAAGAAAAAAAATCTGTGAGAACACACTTTCCATTTCCCAGCTGAACAATCTTTCCGGAACAAGGGACGCTGTTTGGCCAAATTGGATCTCGGATCCATTATGCAACACACACACACACACACACACACACACACACACACACACACACACACACACACACACACACACACACACACACACACACACACACACACACACACACACACACACACACACAAGCTGTGTCCGGCTTGGCATTGGGTAGAGACTGGCAGCGTTTGAGTTCTGTCCTGATGGCAGGCGTTACGCAGGAAGAGCCACTGCTCCGCCTCGCGGGTGGAGAAAAGCGAGTCGCCCAGTCAGGGATAGGAGTGTTAGCGTTAGCATTAGCTGGGTCTCAGATCACAAACGGCTACAGCGACCCGATCTACATTCCAAAAATATACAAAATAAAATGAAGACCAAACTGGCTGTTTTGACAAGCTCTCCTTCACAGTTTCCTTCACAGTGTCGTATAGAAATGTTCAAGAAATATATAAAAAAATATAACTGACATTAGCATATAACTGAAATTAGCTTATACTGACATTAGCACATAACTGACATTAGCATATAACTGAAATGAGCTAATAATTGACATTAGCATATAACTGACATTAGCATATAACTGAAATGAGCTAATAACTGACATTAGCATATAACTGACATTAGCATATAACTGAAATGCGCTAATAACTGACATTAGCATATAACTGACATTAGCATATAACTAAAATTAGCTTATAACTGAGTTTATAACTGGCATTAGCATATAACAGAATTTAGCATATAATTGACATTTTATAAATGAACTTATCTTACAACCGAAATTAACTGATAATTGACATTAGCATATATTTAAAATTAACTTATAACCAATATTAGCATATAACTGACATAAGCTTATAACTAAAAATAGCACATGACAGAAGAAATTGGTCTTTGATCTGATACACTTACAAGGACATTTAAAAAATGGACTTTTCAAGAAAAGCTGGACGTCATGAGAAAAAGTCGTTTAAAACAGTTTTTAAGCTTTTTTTATGAACCTTTTATACAATCTTATAAAAATTCGGGAAAATACGGGAAAGAAAAACGTAAAACACAATTCGCCTTTCTCTATAATATTGATGGTTTCTACAGACTTGGCGTCAGAATGACAGGATTAAGAGGTGAAGAGCTTCAGTACGGACACCACTGAAGGTCTAAAGGGTGAAATCATGTCCTCGGTTAGGTCATTTCCCCACTTGTTGCACTGATATTCTGTTAATACCTGCCAACCCTAGAGCACTGAAATACAAACAGAAAGCCCCAGACTGACCTCTCGAGTCTCTGCATGGAGAGCGCCAGTGTCTTGTTGAGCTCCTCGATGATGCGGCTGGGCACACTGCCATACTGCAGCTGGTGCGGGTGTCCGTGATGCCCCCCGAGGCTGCCGTGGTGCATGATGGGAGTGCACTTTCCGGGGTAGGTGGCGAGAGGGCTCGGGGAAGACACGGGCAGCTCCAGGCCTCCGGATGGCACGCAGATCATTACTTTCTTCGGTGGAAGAGGAGGAGAGTGTTTCCCCTGTACGCAGGGAAGCTTTAGGGTCTGACATTGCTCTGAAGAGGAAAAGGATGGAAGTACACCATAAGTTCCTCCATTACTCTTAAATTAAACCCTATACTTAGTCAAATCATGGTCATGTGACCCAGCGACGCTTCTCATCCTCACCTACGCTGTGGTTTAGCTGCCGGGTGAAAGGTTTAGGCGGCAGAGCGGGCGGCTGCTTGTGGAAGAGCGTGGCTTTCGTAGGGTTCTCCTGAACCTCACCTGGAAACACCACTGATTTCTTAGCAGGCAGCACCAGGGACGACTTCATGGAGGGGTCCTGAGGACAAACGCTGCCTTCCATAGAGGCCCGGAACTCAATAGGTGCTGCGGAAAAAAATGCACATACATCAAACGTGGTTTCGTTTCACTTTAGACGTATGATGTATGACCAAAAATATTGGGACAAATAACTTTTCCACTAATGTCTTTCTCACAATTGGAGGCTCCAAAGCTGTTCCAGCTCCATGAAGATCTGCTTTCTTAGCGTTGGAAAATCTGATATTGCACCACAGGCCTCCTCACCTCACCTACCTGACTGTGCGTTAATGAACACGAACCTCCACAAAATCTAGTGGAACATCTTCCCAAAAAAGTGAAGCTTATTATAGCAACCACTATGGACTAAATGTGGAATGGGACGTCCAGAAAAACACAAATCTCAAGCCTTGGTGTCCACAAGATTTTTTCCATATACTGGATATTTATATATTGTAAATAATTAAATATATTATAAATATTATATATTTATATACTGCACCCTTTTCATGATTTTGATCCTTTGTCTACAGAGACAATATCTGGTGAGTCCTATATCTCCACCTTCATCACCCTGAGCTGTCTCTGATTGGCTTCAGACAGGAAAAGAACATTGCTTCTTAATAATAGTGTAATTTTGGCACGGGTACTGCAACAGTAAGTCTAAATGCTGCACTGCACAAATGGACAAAAGTATTGGGACACCTGAGCTGCACTTAGAGCTGCACATTCTGGCACAAACAAAAAGTACAGTGTGTGTTTCAGGGGTCTGTCTGTCTGTCTGTCTGTCTGTCTGTCTGTCTGTCTGTCTGTCTGTCTATCCATCCATCTATAGACAGGGTTGGAGCTCTATAGCAGGAGATCTTCCACATCTTCCAACCCATGGAAAGCAGGTCTTCATGGGGTTTGCTTTGTGCACAGGAGCATCTTCATGCTGGAACAGATTTGGATCTCCTAGTTCAAGTGGAGGGAAAATTTCATGTTACAACATCCAGAGACGTCCTACACAGTCGTGTGTCTCCAACTTTGTGGGAACAGTTTGGGGGAGAACCAACAGCTGAAAAAGTTGTGTTTGTGTTTTTTTTTTTATTTGTGTTTTCTTTGTGAGAAGGAATGATAAATCAGCTTTTGACTTGCATTTTTAAAGTAGCAAATGAATGAAACACTACATTTTAACAGGACTAAAATAAATAGAATAAAAAGAATATACAATTCAAGATATTGAATATTTAACAGTATGATTTTTTTTCTTCACAAAAATAAAGAAAACATTATTATTCAGTTTCTCTTGCATTTTTCTCCAAAAATAATAAAAAATTTAAATCTAAACTCTACCCTGAATTGAGGCCCTTCAGTGATTTCCATCGCATTCTAGGACTTAACCTCATTTCAGTTCGCGTTTTCTGCTCTTATTTAATCATTTTTATTATTATTGCTTCCATTACTATTTCTTTTCATTCTATTTCCTATTCCACGGGTAGCTCCGCCCACTGACACTGACCCGCCCACTGACACTGACCCGCCCCGTGGCCGTCTGTCAGTCCCTGCAGGAGCAGTTCTGTCACTCGGCTGCTCTCTAAAGGGTTCGGCGTCACACACAGACCGTTCTCCAGCCTCACTTCCTGCTTCACTACAGTCATCCTCGAGTCTGAGAGAGAGGGAGAGAGGGTGTCAGATAGAGGGAAAAAGAGGTGGAGAGAAAAACGGGACAAAGAAAGAGGGAACGGTACAGTGAAACAATAATAATACAGAGAAAGAGAGAGCGAGAGAGAAACTATGACTTTTTCAATCTTACATTCATGTTAAATATCAGATTGTATCCGGTTGACGTGTGACTTAAACAGAGCTTCATTACACCACCACACAAACCTTATACATCTTCAGATCCCCGATACTCTTATAAAAATCTAAATCTACCACAATCCCTGATTTTGTAAGTCTGGAGAAGATTCTGTTTGCATCGCAGTCTGCATTTTGTGTCACTTTGTCTTTTCTGCTCAGGTATCTGGCCATTTTTGCCCACCCAAATATAAACTTAATCAGTTGCCACATGTATCTGTTTCTCCTGACGTAATTAAAATCAATAAGAAAACACTGAAAAGTAAAAATCACCATAAAAGACCTTAAAACACGTTTTAAATGCACAAAGTGTATGTAACCAGAAAAGACAGTCCTGTAAAACATCAGCATTTAAAATGTGAATAAAAAGAGTTTCAAAGTCCATCTCCCCTTCACTCCTGCACTCCAGGAGGGGACCTCCACACCCATCCAGGAGGGGACCCCCACACCATCGGAGCGATATCAGCTGGGGAAAGAATTCCTCCTGTGCAGGGCCGAACTCACTGATTCTATAGTCCTTCAGCTGAACACGCTCCTCTGTTGTTAGTGTGGACCTCCAGCGAAGTAGGAGCTGGTTGGAGATGTTCAGGGACCGTAGTCCTATACGTGCTGCCACGTCCTCTACATGTGACAGGTCTGTCCCTGCGACTTTCAACAGTTCCCCGAGTGTGACGATCTTTAAGGAGAACTAAGCTAGGGACACTGTGGGGGTGGTCGCACCCGAGATGTCCAGATGACTACCATAGACCAGGGGGTCCTCCAGCAGCTGGTATAGTGTTCCGTAGCTCTTAATCAGGTTTTTAAAAAGTCCTCTGTAAAAAACTGCCATACCAGAAACATTCAGTGCATTTGTGTCCATTAAAAAGTTCTGTCTAGCGCCAGTCCTCCCACCATGTGTAAAAGTCCACTGGTTGCTGTTCTCTATACCAGGTTCCAGGTCCCATTTAGGAGTCTCTGGATAACCTGGAGGCGAAAGGCTGCAGCTCTGCTGGCGAGATAACTCAGCCCCTGCCCTCCTTCCCGCTTGGGCAGATGACGGACACTCAGTGGAATCCAGTGCAGACCATCCGAGATGTCTTCGATGAGCAAGGCCTGGATGTTCGCTAGCAGGTGTGGCACATGCCAGCTTGTGCCACAGAGACGATATTGCCAGGTTGTTGTTGATCAGCGTTCGCCCCCTGTTGGAGCCAGAAGCTTCCACCTGCTCAGTCTTGATGTGCTCTACAGTGCCTTCCCAGTTTTTATTTAAAAACTCGTGACTTCCCATGTAGACACCAGGCCTCCTGGGAGTGTCAGGTCCCCACCTTCCCACTCCCCAACTAAAACTGCTTCATTCTCTCCCCAGTTTACTTTTACTGATGATTAAAACTCAAAGTCCTTTAAAACATCAATAAAGTATTTACATCAGACTGTGATCCGATCATAACAGCCAGATCGTCTGCATATTCTGACAGGTAAAGTGAAAAACTTGACAGGTAGACCATCGATACCTGGCGTCCGCCTGTTCTCCATGACCTGAAAAGCTTCATGAAGCTCGGCCAGTGTAAGCTCCCAGTCCATCTCTTTGGCAACTGACTGAGAGCTTTGGCAAGTCTTTGAGGTAGCTCTCCTCCACTTCCTGTGCGCCAGACCTCTCGCTGCTATAGCCTCGAATAGAAGCTGAATGTCTGCTTGCGGATTTCAATAGGCTCTGACATGAGATCCCCCGATTCTGTTCGCACAGCATGCATAAATCTTTTCTGTCCATTCTTTTGATCTAAACTGAAGAAGAACTTAGAAGGAGCATCCATCTCAGTGATGCTTTTAAGCGTGAGCGGACCAGCGCCCCCTGTGCTGTAGTGTCCGACAGGGCATTTTTGCTTTTTTTTTTTTTTTTTTTTTTTACTTTTGAAGGCTTCAGTATGCCCTCGATTTCCTTTGTCCTCCAAATGCCAGAGCTTTCAGAGATCTGGCAATGTCTCTTGTGACATTGAGAGTGTACTGTTGACAAAATACTTTTTTTGTGCTTTTGTAACATCCCACCACTGCTGTAGGGAGTTAAAAGACGCCTTCTCTAGTTTAAAACAATTCCATACAAAAATAAGACACTCCAAAATTAGCATCTTCTTAAAGTGTGGCGTTAAAATGCCAGTTGGGACTCTTAGGTTTTAAATTCTTTATACTGATGGTGCACTAAACCATGCAGTGGTCAGAGAAAATCACTTAAAACATTAAAACCATAAAATCGATCTAATCTCGCCAGGAAGAACATGCTGTCTATGCAGTGGGCCCACGTGTACGATCTCTGTTTCTTATTTAGATTTCTCCATATGTCAGAGAGATAGCGGGCCTCCACCATCTCCCACAGGCGGTAATGGGAAGCTTCATGAGGTTCTTCATGGTTCCCATCTATATTTTCTGCTGTACTTTTAAAAGCCTCCCATTTAAAATGTATTCTATAGTGTAAGAAACAGGAATAAAATTGCAATTAAAAAGCAAGGCAACACCACCACTAAGCGATGTGCTGTGACTTCAAATCACCAACCCGTCACACTCCTTCACCCAGTCAGCAGCATTACTGCTGTCGCTGTGGGTTTCCTGTAGCAAACATCAACACGTTTCTGCTTAATGAGCTCATAAAGCTTTGCTTACGTTCCGTGTTCTATTGCACCATTTACGTTCAAACGGACAACCTGGATTTCGTTTATTAAAATGAAATAAAAGTAAAACAAACCAATGCTAAAAAGCTCAAAGTAAAACACGTTTTCCCAATTGATCTTCATGATCAGCTCCTTCAGTCTACACATTTCTCGATCTATAAAAGCTCATTCTCTTCTGAATTGTTTTATGTCATAAATAAACTGTTTGCGGTCCGGGAAAAACTCTTTCACTGATACAATCTTTTTCCACTGGGTGGTTCTTAAAATGTTTTTTACGTCCTCAGTTTTTCACTGTCCAATGTCCTTCCCTTCATTAGTGATGAGGTAAAAATGAAAGAATTGTCTTGTTAAAGGCGACTCGTCTCCCCCTTGAAGAACATCCTCCTCGGCTGGAAACCCTGCTCAACCGGGCTATACTGGGAGAAGCCCTGCTCGTCCGAACCGGACTGGGAGAAACCCTGCTCAACTGGACTATACTGGGAGAAGCCCTGCTCGTCCGAACCTGACTGGGAGAAACCCTGCTCAACTGG
>NC_139578.1:29400684-29430684 GCF_946808225.1 Silurus aristotelis
TCAAAAACCAACAAAACCCATCAAAAACCAACAAAACCCATCAAAAACCAACAAGACCAACAACAAACCTAAAAGACTAACACACCTTTAAAGACAAACACAAGCATAAAAACCAACACAACCAACACAACTATTAAAAACCAACACAACCAACACAACCATTAAAAACCAACACAACCAACACAACCATTAAAAACCAACACAACCAACACAACCATTAAAAACCAACACAACCAACACAACCATTAAAAACCAACACAACCATCAAAAACCAACAAAACCAACACAACCATCAAAAACCAACAAAACCAACACAACCATCAAAAACCAACAAGGCCATAAAAAAACCAACAAAACCAACACAACCATCAAAAACCAACAAAACCAACACAACCAACAAAACCAACACAACGATCAAAAACCAACACAGCCATAAAAAACCATCAAAAACCAACAAAACCATCAAAAACCAACACAACCAACACAACCATCAAAAACCAACACAACCATCAAAAACCAACACAACCATCAAAAACCAACACAACCATCAAAAACCAACACAACCATCAAAAACCAACACAACCATCAAAAACCAACAAAAACTAAGACAACCATAAAAAACCCAACACAACTCTCAAAAAACATCAAAAACCAACACAAGCGTTAAAAGGCAACACAGCTAACGAAAAAAAAAAAAACAATAACTGAAAACCACTAAAACCAACACAGCCATAAAAAAACAACAAAACCAACACAACCATCAAAAACCAACAAAACCATCAAAAACCAACAAAACCAACACAACCTTCAAAACCAACACAACCATCAAAAACCAACAAAACCCATCAAAAACCAACAAGACCAACAACAAAACTAAAAGACTAACACACCTTTAAAGACAAACACAAGCATAAAAACCAACACAACTATCAACACAACCATTAAAAACCAACACAACCATCAAAAACCAACACAACGATCAAAAACCAACAAAACCAACACAACCATCAAAAACCAACACAGCCATAAAAAAACAACAAAACCAACACAACCATCAAAAACCAACATAACCATCAAAAACCAACAAAACCAACACAACCATTAAAAACCAACACAACGATCAAAAACCAACAAAACCAACACAACGATCAAAAACCAACACAGCCATAAAAAACCATCAAAACCAACACAACCATCAAAAACCAACACAACCATCAAAACCATTAAAAACCAACACAACGATCAAAAACCAACACAACCAACACAACCATCAAAAACCAACACAACCAACACAACCATCAAAAACCAACACAACCAACACAACCATCAAAAACCAACACAACCAACACAACCATCAAAAACCAACACAACCATCAAAAACCAACACAACCATCAAAAACCAACACCACTATCAAAAAACATCAAAAACCAACACAAGCGTTAAAAGGCAACACAGCTAACGAAAAAAAAAACCAATAACTGAAAACCACTAAAACCAACACAGCCATCAAAAAGCAACACAACCAACACAACCATCAAAAACAAACACAACTATCAAAAAACAACAAAAACAACCATAAAAAAAACCAACACAAACATCAAAAAACATCAAAAACCAACACAAGCATTACAAACCAACATAGCCAACACAACCAACAAAAAAAAAAAAAACAATAACTGAAAACCACTAAAACCAACACAACCACCAAAAACCAACACAATCATCAAAAAACATCTTAAACCGTAACCATCAAAGACCGACACAACCATTAAAAACCAGCACAACCAAAGCAACCAGCTAAAAGAACAACACAATCATAAAAAAACATCAAAAACCAACACAATCATCATAAACCAGCACAACCACCAAAAAAGAACACAACCATCAAAAACCAGTGGCGGGCCGTGCATTTGGTACCTGGGGCTTCAGTTTCCCTCTGACTAACCAATCAGATGACAGAAAAATGCTGACGCTATTCTGGGCCAGCGAGCTGCCCTGTGAAGCGAATATGAAATCTGATTGGTTAAAGATACAGACTCATTGCTAATAGAGTTATGCTATCTAAAGTATAAAGGCCAGCAATACTGATTGTGAAGGCCCTGGGCAGATTAGATTGACATGGCAGCACATAGAGGCTGAAATCTGATTGGACAAAAAATCTAACATCCACAAACACGTACTGGAAGCAGTGCAGCCGAGAGAAACACTACGACATGAAGAGAATAAACTGTTGGGAATAAATTAACACAAATTCATGAAACAAATGTTAGAATTTAGGTTGTAAATGTAGATCAGTACTTCTAATAGTGTTTAGGGCAGCAGAGAAGGTTTTGCTGTCCCTGAGCACCCACCACTGGCAAAAACCATCAAAAACCAACACAACCACCCATATCAACCAATACAGCAACACAATCAACACACAAATAAAACACAAACACAGCAAAATCAAAAACAACTAACAAACACAACCAAAAGCTTAACTGTTACTCAGACCTTTTTTTAAACACCCCTCAGTTATAGAAATCAAACACCTGCATACCAGAAGAAATACAATAAGTGTGGAAGGAGCGAGTTCATAACTGGTCACGTGATCATACTCCACTCAGAACATGGTAACTGAAGCAGCCCTGGAGTACAGAAGAGATGTTCGTTCTTCAGTTTGAGACGAACCAAAGTTCTGCAAATGATTGTGACACACACACACATATATATATGAATTTAAGGGGAAAATTATAACCTTTCTCAAAGATTTCTTTCAGCACTCCACGCTTGATCAGCTCCTCCCGGCTCTGTCTCGCCGACATCTCTCTCTCCAGAACTGTGGACACACACACACACACACACACACCCACCAATATTAATGCACATATTACAGAGAAACCACAAATCCTTGTTTCCAGTATCTCACAAAAGGAGGTAGCTAGCTAACATTCCATATATCTTCTCAATGGACATGACTATAGAGATGTTCTTTGAAACTGTCCTCTGAAAAAAAACTCAACATACAGCTATTATTGTCTAAATAGCTGAAAACAAGTGCTAACAGCTGTACGTCATGTAAACATGCAAAGTCACATGTGCTATTCATGTTTGTCGTCTGCTTGTATTAAAGCAGTTAAAACGTGGTGCTTTGAGTCCAATTCTCTCATACTGAACACTAGATGTTCTACATGCACCTCATGGTAAAGACTCGGAGGATTTGAGAATTAGAATCGTTGCTTCTCACGAAGATGCCGAGGCTGTAAAACGATCAGAAAATCCCTGAAACTGAGTTACAGTACAGTAATCAGGGTCATACAGAGGTTTTCCAAGACAGGTTCCACTCAGAACAGACCTCACAAGAGTCCATCAAAGAAGTCGAGTCCTCGTGCTGTCCGTCAGGTGCAGAAGCTGCTTCTGAAAACAGACGCATGAGAGCTGCAACATTGCTTTAGAGGTTGCAGAAGCAGAAGCTCTGGTGAATTCCATACCCAGGAGGATTGAAGCAGTGCTACATAGCAGTGGTGCTCACACACAATATTGACACTTTGGACACGGTTTTGGCACGTTCACTGAGGGTGTACTCACTTTTGTTGCCAGTTATTTAGACAATAATGGTAATGCCAGTAATGGCAGTAATGCCAAGTCCCTTTAGAAGATACTGAAATTGTGCGATACTGTCCATTCTACTTGTTGTTATTGTACAAACCATCACTAACATCTAACCTATAAATAAAACCTATAACCTACAAATAAAACTTGAAACTTGTACACTATATATAAAAAACGATCCCTGAAACATCTCTGAAACATCACTAGCATAGTCCATCTCTGTAAACGTTGGAAATTAAAATGTTTAAGGACACGCACGCTATAAACCAGTGAGCGTTTTTAACCCAATGGACAACAGATATGAAAGCTCAAAGTCAGCAGGTGCGGCAATGTGCGAAGTCGTACAGTAATGCCAAGTCTCAGTGCCACGGAGGTGCTATTTTTAGACAGTAGCAGCTGAGGGACATTATCTCCAGCCCCCCCACCACGCCGCACACTCAGGACCGAGGCAGTTTTCTGTCGCATTAATAATTCCGAAATCTGCCCCGGCTAATAAGGAACGAGACCGGGAGAAGCGGAAGGGGGAGAATTCTGCTTGCTGTGCAACAAATTTGCCCTGCAGGCTGAATAATCCGAGCTGCACTACGGAATAATGGAGGGCTGAGATAAAAGTGTGTGTATGCCTTATAAGCATCCATGCCAAGGCTGCGGCTAACAGACATCCCAAAATTTCACATTAGAATTTTTTTTCACTATAATCTCCAATTTTGTGGACACCTGACCATTGAACCTTTACATGTCTTAAACATCTCATTTGACATTAAGTCCATATTTGCTCTTGTAATAAGCTCCACTCTTCTGGGAAGATGTTCCACTAGATTTTGGGGAGAAATTAAAGGTAAACTAAACAGTAATCAAGGGGCTAAATACTAAATAATCAAACTGAAACTGAATAATGGTAATAGTTGAACGACATGTTATTAGTGCCAGAACTAAATGGTAATTTTGGGACTAAATGCTGACCCCAAGATGCCAGTAGTAATAATAATTAAAAATGATCTTCCCATCATGTGTATGTGGAGATTGTGGAAATAAGTAGACTGGGGGGTGAAGCCATTGGGCTAAATAACTGGAGTAAATGGTAAAAACTGGAGTAATTATTGAGACAAAATGATAACGGACTAGACTACCGTAATTTCCGGACGATAAAGCACACCCATATATAAGCCTAACCCTAACCCAAGATTTTTATTTTTAACATAAATAAGCCGCACCTGTCTATAAGCCAAGTCTACACTAAAACTAATGAACTATACACAGGCTTTAACGAAAGACACTAAATGCAATATGTTTCTTCTATTAGGAGCAGAGCGGTATTTTGGGAATAGTCTGCACTGCATTCTTCCGGTGTTACTGCGTGTGTGTAAGACTGAGGATTAAGTCCTTTTTATTTTCTGATGCTTATTTCTAAGTTTCTTTGACTAACCCTTAACACTGTTGCCAAGAAAAATAAAAAAGCACGAGTTTTGGAAACCTGTCTGTGCTTATATGATTTCTGTTGTAACTGGAGTTAGTGAGCTCTCCCTTCACCCAGACTCAACGCGCTACAACGGCTTGTATCTAAACAGTAGCCGAACAAGAAAGTCATTGTTCACTGTCTTCCTCCTTCCTTTCACAACTACAGGGGTAACTTGACCTACGAGTGCATTAATGTACGAGTTTTCCGAGGTACGATCGGTCACTCGGTCGATTTATTTGCTTTGTTCCGCGAGCAAAAAACTGAGGTACAAGCTCGAGACGACACTGCTAGATGGCGAAGCGAAGCCAGAAAGCGAAGATTGTGACGAAAATTAAGATAAGCGAAGAAGAAAAAGTAAAAATTTTAAAGTTTAGGGATACGTAGTGTACAGGAGTTTAGGGATACGTAGTGTACAGGAGTTTAGGGATACGTAGTGTACAGGAGTTTAGGGATACGTAGTGTACAGGAGTTTAGGGATACGTAGTGTACAGGAGTTTAGGGATACGTAGTGTACAGGAGTTTAGGGATACGTAGTGTACAGGAGTTTAGGGATACGTAGTGTACAGGAGTTTAGGGATACGTAGTGTACAGGAGTTTAGGGATACGTAGTGTACAGGAGTTTAGGGATACGTAGTGTACAGGAGTTTAGGGATACGTAGTGTACAGGACACTGTTTTAGGTCAAGGTAGCACTGTATTTCTCTCGGGAGTTTATCTTTTGTCATCATCGTGAACGTTTTTTTCTCCCGATGCCGTGCAGCTCAGAACGCAGGTGAAATTTTTTTTATTCCGTTCGGAAATGTCATTGGTCTAATGTTATGTCGCTCAGTTTTTTGGCTTGAAGTTTGTGAAACCGGGAAAAACCCAGGAAAAATCCATAAATTAGCCGCTTCGTTGTTTAAGCCGCGGGGTTCAAAACGTGGGGAAAAAAGTAGCGGCTTATAGCCTGGAAAATACGATATATATAACCATTTGGAATACATTATATGACTAACTAGTGCGAAAAGAACCTATTTATATTTAGGAATAAAGGATTCATCATACCCACAATTCAAACATTATGGATGCTTGGATGTGGGACAATTACATCATTCTGATTGGCATTTCAGAGCTTGAAGTTTCCTGCTCATCTGTTCTTCTTCTGGAATGTTTAGAGCCATAATCCAGTGCCTTTTCCAATCCATTTCCACTTCTATATGAGTAATTCAGTAATGTTGGACGATTGAACTCCTCACAACAAAGAGTTTGAGCGTTCTTTATTCACTCCATTATCATTACCTTCATGGACATTTGGAGGAACCTTTATAGTTATACCAAAGACAATGCAAGTATGAGCATATTAAGAAATGAGACGATCAGCTCAGCATCTTGTGAAAGCGCTATATGTCAAAGTCCAGAAAATAAAGCGATCCTGAATAAACTCAGTTCAAGCTCGAACACAAAGTGGTTACGAAAGCATGCGCCAAGAATACCCCGTCTTCTGGGTCAAGCTACCTCCATGCTTATCTTCCAGATGGTGCAGGAGGATTGTTTGGCACATGCATTTCAGTCGATCCGGATTCGTGCGAATTCATTTGAAATTATGACTATTAATGAGTTCTCACTAATGTCTGTCATGACCAGAATGCCAGATGTATATCACTCGGGCAGGTGAGTCGGAAATTCAGTTGCCACTGACTGTTAATCGGTGAATCAGACTCCGCAACTCAGAATGTTCTGTACGTTACATGCTAAGTACAAAATCAGCCGCCCTCGAATAGTTATCCTGGCATATAAAGCCTCACTAGCAGAGAAGTTTATGACATAAGTTGATCGAACTCCCTGCATGGCACATTACGAGATGTTACACAAGTCTTTGGGCTGCACATGAGACATTCTGCCATGCTATTTTTTGGGCTAGCATCTGCTCAGACATCTCCTCAGAGACTAAACGATGACCCTTAAAAAGTCAGATCGCAACCAGAAATGTCAGAACACAATGCGCAATACAGAACTTTCTGGGGCACTTGATACGGATGATACAGTATATCCTTATAACTACATTCAATAGAAATGAAAGAAATACTCATATCGAAAATACATTTATATGTCTGCCATTGTGGTGATTCCAATGGCCAACTCGTACATATTGTAAAACTGAAAGTTGAGGGTTAAGGGCCTTGAGCAAGGGCCCCACAGTGACTGAATCAGAGAAGTAAACACTGGAGAGATTGGATGATATGCTAATTGTTGGACACAATTATTTGTTTAAATGATAATGGTTGAATTAGTAAAAATTGAAAAGTTGAACTAAATGATTGGGCAACGTTCCCACAACGTGCCTCGATTTCGTGACCCGCAAAGTGACATCCCGCCACTAGAGTGCAGTGTTTCTATTTCAGCATTTTACAGCCGTTTTTTCAAAGAGCAGAGATGAGAAATATTAACAAACAATCCCAAAATGTCCAAGAACGCAAAAGTTGATGCCGAAGAAGGAGACAAACTTGTGTGTATTTTGTGTTACGAGGCAGTGTCGCTGGTGAAGGTGTACAATATACGTCGGCATTTTGACACCAAATGTGGAGCCGAGTATGCTAAATATAACCTTCAAGAAAAACATTCAATTGTCCAAGAATTTAAATTCAGACTGCAATCGCAGCAGGAAATATTTTATAAAAATCTTAATATACAATTTGTTCTTCAACTTAGACGGTGTTTTAGACTTGGCCCATTATGTGATCGAGTTTGACACCCCTGGACTAAATGTTTGGACCAAATCAGAGGTGCTAAATCGTATCCACGATTCACTGGCGCAGGTTTCAGTAAAACAGGAGCCACTCTGGATTCCACATGTAGAATTAAGTTGATTTTGGCTTTCAATAGAAGTTGTGGCTTCTGCTTGGTTGGGGGAGATGGTTAGCGTTTAAAGCTTTGGACTTTTGATCCAAAAGATTGCGAGTTCAAATCACAACAAGCTGCCACTCCTGGGCCCCATGAGCAAGGCCCTGAACCCCCAACTGCTCAGTTTTATGAATAAGAAATGTAAGTGGCTTTGGATAAGGGCGTCCTCCAAATGCCATAAATGTAAATGTATGATGGGACTAAATATTAAAGGTCGGATCAAATGGGAACAACAAAACTATATGTAGGCTAAATGTGAATGTTGGGAAGAATTGGCAGACCAATCTGGTGGTGGGCATGTACGTAAGAGTCCTAAGAGTCCTAAGTTTTCTCATAATCTCGACCTACTTTTCTTATTATTCGTACTTAATTTTTGTGGGTAACTGGCATAGGAGCATGATCTAGAGTTAGCAGCATCATCATTATGTCGAGATTACAAAAAAATTAAGTCATGATCATGAGGAAAAACAGAAAGAACTTTTTATTTTTTTATGCATGGCCGCTTTGCACTTTCTCAGCCCGAACCTTTGGACCAAATGCTAATAGTTGGACTAAATAGTGGAGCTAAATTTAGTAAATGGTGTATAAAAGCACCAAATAGTAACAATTGTAATGAAGAAAAACAAATAAATAAATAAAAAAGACCCATGTGGGACCTCAACATGCTAATACGGTAGCTGCTCTAAAAAGTGGAACTAAGTGGAAGGAGCAAATAAAGTGGTTGACCCACATGCTAACAGCTGGACTAAATGCTGAAGGCTGGCATTAAAATAACACTTGGATTAAAAATAGTGAATTTAAAGTAACATTTTTTTAGCAAATGACAGGAACCAATGCTACCGTGTAATGAAATGATGGCACAAAACTTTAGAACTGAATCGTTGATCTTATGTAAAGAAGTGGACTAAATTATGGAACCAAATGTATTTGTTGGGAACAATGGGAAGAATGTAATTGGTCTAGACCTTCAGACTAAATTCTAACAGTTGGATTAATTAGAGATGGTCTAAATGGTAATCACGGAATCACAAGTTGTTTAAATGCTAAATGGCTACAGGTTTAGAGTGTGACAGTT
This sequence comes from Silurus aristotelis, assembly GCF_946808225.1. Lineage (NCBI taxonomy): Eukaryota > Metazoa > Chordata > Actinopteri > Siluriformes > Siluridae > Silurus > Silurus aristotelis. The sequence continues at coordinate 29,409,690 of NC_139578.1, forward strand.
TATTTAAAACACACACACACACACACACACACACGTAAAAGGATGTAATCATCTGTACACATTGGTGCTGGATTTCATGTGATGGTGTATAAAATGTCCCCAAGTTCTTACACTATACTTCCAAAAGTATTGGAACACCTTATTTCTTTCCCAAATAACGCTGGAGGCGTACAGTTAAACAGGACGTCTATGGATTCGTTGGCATGAAATTTTCCCTTTCACTTGAACAACGCTCCTGTGCACAAAACTCCAGCTCCATGAAGATCTGATTACCCTGGTTGAAAGCTGTGTTATGAAGCTCTAAGTCCTGATTGATTGGAACACCTGTGGCTGAACGAGCACAAATATGTCCATAAAATCTAGTGGAACATCTTGTAAGTTATTAAAACAGCAAATGGAGACTAAATGTGGAATGGGATGTTCAGAAAGGACATACAGATCTCATGCTGAGGTGTCCACCAACTTCTGTTTAGATATTGCTTTTATATAAGTTTCACACTGATTTTCATTTTACTAAGTGACTTTGTGACTTTTAAATAAACAGTAAACTAAAACTGAACAAAGAACCGGTGCAGATTCGCCCCAGTTCATCTCTTTCGAATCCACACTTTTAAAAGACACCCCAAAATAAAATTTAGGTCAGATACACCGACAAATATCAAAGAGCAGCTCATATTAAAAAAACAAAAAAAAAACAAAAAAAAAAAACACTCATTGGTGCAATAAAAAAAATGAGTCAGAGAGCCAGAGCAAATGTCGAACACAAAAGGAGAACAGCCCAGGATAATACAAAGCTATTTAGTTCAGAAGTACTCACTGTGACTTTTCAGCATCATTGCCACACACGTGCACACACACACACACACACACACGCGCACGCAGCAAAGAAAAAAAATCTGAGTTCTGAAAATTACCTCGTTAGAATGTGGACTAGAAAAATAGACGCTATTTAGAAATACTGAACTTTCCAGCAGGCATTTTTCAGCACGACCGAACCATTTTTACATCCTGAATAAAACTATTTTTGTCGAAAGGAAAAAAAAAAAAAACGAAGCGGACACAAATATACAGTGCTGTGAAAAAATAATTTTCAGATTTTTTATTTCACTTTTGATTTTTTTGCATAATTAAATACCCCGAGAAAATACAAAATGCTATTAAATGATAATTTCATTTTTTAAGGGGGGAAAAAAGCTGTGTAAACCTGCCTGTCCCTTCCATAGCAAAATGACTAAATACAACAACAACAACGACTCATCCAGGAGCTCATATAAGAAGCCAGAATAACATCTAAAAAACTGCAGGCCTCAGTTCTCCTTAAGTCTTCAGTTAAGGTCAGTGTTCATGATTTAACCAGAAGAAAGAGTTTGGTATCCATGGCTGATTTCCAAGGTGAGAAAAAAGAAGACAATGGCTCGTCTTCCATTTGCTATAAAAAAAAATAATAAAAATAAAATCTGGTGATCTTGAGTAAAGATTTTTTTTTTTTGGCAAATACTCTGTGGACTGATGAGACAAAGGTTTTATGGAAAGTGTGCATTCATTACATCTGCCATTAAAAACAGCATTTCATTAAAAAAACCATGATACCAACAGTTTAACATGGTGGTGGTAGTGTGATGGTCAGGGGATGCTTCGCAGCTTTGGGACCGAGACGACTTCCCCTAATTGATGGCGCCATGAATTCTGCGCTTTATCAGAAAATGCTCACAGAAATGATCTGGCCAGAAGTATATGACCTCAACTTCAAATGCACTTGGGTTAGGAAGCAGGACAACAATCTGAAACACACCAGCAAGGCTGTTCATGTTCGAAAACCCTCCAATTATTATCTTGTGTAATATTAATATTTGCCTGATGATCTGAATCACTTAATCCCTGTAACAAATAACTTATTGTACATAAAACTCTACAAATAAATCACTCCAGGAGTGAGGTTTCTTTTCCTGGATTTTTCTTCCTATTTATAGTTCTTCACTCCTCATGCGTACACTGTTTGCATGGTTGTGACCCAAATTAGAGACGAGCTCTATTTCTGAGGAGGTCACCCTGCTCATGAATTTAACTTCTTCTGGAATAATGCAGCTTTGAGATTCGGTCCTTATTAAACCAATGCACATATCGGAAGACGGTATGGGATTGTCTTGGAAGCCAGATGAACAAAAGTGGAGATATGATTTTTTGGAAAAATAGTACACGAATAGGCAGGTAGACTTGAGCAAGGCGATGTTAGGAAGGGTCAGAGTGTAGGGTCTGTCATGATACAGCGCCCCTGGAGTACAGATTTGTAAAACACCTGCTGGGCTACTCAAGAAACTTTTAACAATATCCAAACAGTCAAATGGGGCAGGTGGTAGCTTAGTAGTTGTTGAGGCATTGGACTTTGGATCAGAAGGTCATGAGTTCAAATCCCAGCCACACCACAATACACTTCCTGGGTCCCTGAGCAAGGCCCTTAACCTAACACGTCTTGCTTACGTGGTTGGCAAGGGTTCTTGCCATGCACTCAACTCCAGGAATTGATGAATATCTGCAGGACTATTTTAAAAACTCTTCACGATATCCAGTCTAATAAGTGGAACTAAATCAAAGTTGTACTCTTTGAGCCATCCCCCATTTTCATGTCCATGGGATGGTGGAGCATGTTCCTGATGTTCCACCAAGTAGATGGTGGTCCGCAAAATTTGATCTTTGGCTGGGGTTCGCGCAACTTGTTATTGTTTATAAGGTCTTGTGTTGCTAATGGGTTCTTGCCATAAACTCAACTCCTTGAAGTGATGCATTTTGAGAAGATTCAAAAAAACATCTATAGGAAGAGTAAAATATCCAAACAGTAGAATGAATGGAACTGAATAGGATGTTTCTTCTCATTGAACTGTTCCCGTATTTGCACCCATTGCTTTTCTTTAGAATGACTGATAAAACTCCAGTTCAATGATGAGTTCCTCTTTATTTCTGCAAAATGTTCCACTTTATTTATTCAAGGAAGAACTGACAAACAGGGACTGTTGCACCAATTTTTATATCAAGAAATGTTAAGCTGTTGAACAGTAGGATGCCATCTGTCATTTAGTCGCTTCCAATATGTAGGCTATGGTGGCATGGCAAAAAAAAAAAGAAAAATGGAGAGAAAATCCATTAATAAAATAAATAAAATCAGCCTGGAGCATTGTATGTTCGTTGTTGACAAATGCACATGTTTCAACATTAACAAAATGATTACTGAATAAATAAAAAAAAAATCTTGAAGTGGTTCTTTACTAGTGATGGCCTTTTGAACGAGACTTTAATATGACTCACAAGAACGAGTCATTTTGAATGAGTCTTTAATATGACTCACAGTAGTGAATCATATTAGTCAAAGAGTGATTTGTTCAGTCGCAAAATCTCAATAGGTTATGTAGAGGAAACAGAATTGAGTAGTTCATCTCATGAGTCTTCTGTTTCGAGTCGTCCATTGTTTTATCAAGTGACTCCCAGGTTTTTATGGTCCGAAGCTTGACATTATTGTTACAATATTTATGGGAGTCACGTGAAAAAGAACTAATGACACGGACCAGAAGGTATGAGAGGGGAAGCTTCTCAATCTGTTCATCATTATTTGTCCTTAGCTGCATTATCGTATTTCCAAAGTTGGTGTATGTAGACGTGTTGGGGGAATCTGCTTATTGTAAATGGTACATTTTATTTGATTTCTGATGAAAGGAACGAAACTAAAAGACTCCAAAAAAAAGTGTTCATTTTGATGAACGAGATTCAAAAAGAACCGTTCTTCCAATGTATGTCACTTCAAATTTCTTTTCTATGATTGCACAGGAAGTGGGTTAACCAAAAAAAAAAAAAAAAGATTAAATTTTTACATCTCAGGCATCAAAAAAAAACAAAACAAATTAGACTGGAAATGTAGGTCGAATCCATTTTCATGACAAAATCTAAAAAATAAAAACCTAATCTACCAGACAGAAAACAAACTGAATGGGATACAAATTATTTTCGACTGGTGCCTTTGTGCCGGTTTTCCACTGACTGTACCCAAAAACGTATTTCGGTCACATACTAATCTTCATCCTGCTGCTTTCCAAGGCAGTAGAACAGAGATTTTGCTACTACCATTAAGGCCAATGTGTATGGAAATAACAGATCATTAAAAGGACTGTACTAATCCATCAATTGCCACTAAATTCAATCCTAAACCCTCTATGCCATCATCTTAATCTTGTATTTAAGTAGAGTCTGGTCTTTCAGTCTTCAAAAATCCTTACCAACACTAATAAATCCCTGTTTACTTTTTAAATCACAGCAAATGGAGCCACAACCAAGACTATCAGCTACAATTATACTGGAAATAATACAAGATTTAAGTCTGATCTAATGTCCAATCTGTCATTTAGATTACAAAGAGCAAAAATGAGAGGCCATGATCTCGATCATGATCATGATCATGAACAGATCTTTTCACAAGTTGGCTGACTTCATTAAAACCTTTATTATTTTATAAATATTATAGATATTGGTACCAAAAAAAGTATGTAAAATAGCTCGTCTAATAATAATACTAATAAAAAAAAATTATTATTACATTATCAATTATCTCTATAGACTGTATAAGCCCCGCCCACTTTCTGCTATTAGAAATAAGAAAGTATTTTTCTGCTTTAGTGTAACTTTGATGCATCTACGAAGAAACAAAGGAAAGAAAATAAAAATAACGCTGCTTTTTCATTTTTGAAATAATTCTCTTACTAAACCGAAAATGTAATGACCAGAAGGTACATACAGACCCTAACAAAAAAACAACCAAAAAAAAAACTTTTGGCTATCGAGTCAACTCCCTAACCTCCCATTATTATATATGAGCCACAACAGTTAAGAACAACTCCAGACTATTAAACAAGGCTTTACGACTAAAAGATATACAAAGTTATGGTCTTCCTGGTAGAAAATAACAGACATCAAAAGATGGCCTTGACACCTTGCCTTTATTATGGAAACAAAAAAAAACACTAACCTGGCTAACAACTATGAAGGTTGACCTTCACCCGTCGCTAGTTACATGTCGTGATGTTTCCAGCATCACGAGACCAGGCCAGGCTACCGAACGATTGAAAAATGAATTGACTGAACGTCTGATTGACAGTCTGTCAGCGCTGCAGTGGCGTCTGCTGCCAGTCACAGCAACTGCGGTATGTTTTTTTTTTCCTGTTGAGTCAGTTCGAGATTCACGCTCTTCTCTCAGCTCTGCGCCAAGAATCAATTCACAGAGAATTCATGAGGAAAAAAAAACTCTGACACCAGACCACGAAACCCGAATCCTTCCTTCGCAAATGCAAGCGCACATTTCCCACAGTTGTGGATATGAGAAAGCAGGGCAGGCTGTCAGACGTTACCTCGAATGTAAAAAAAAAAGAAAATGGAAATCATCATTTATTATAGTTCTGTCTGATTGAGGTCTTTGGAACCTCCTTAAAATGTTCTAGCTAAATCTCCTGAAGGTTTTTTGCGACGTTCTATCCGGAAACTATTTGTTTTAAGATTCTACCTAAAGCTTTGAGATGCACTGTAATGTTTTGGTCAGGTTTTGAAACCTGACCTTGTATATTTAAGTGCGTTTTCTACTCTGAAACACATCCGTGCCACAGGAATGACCTGCTATTCAGTTTGAGGTACTTCAGTTTCTGTTTTAATCTCATACAGACTCACAAATCAGGTCCAGAGTGAATATTGAGGGACTGGCAACACAGCTAAAACTAAAGATTTGCCACATGAACTTGTTGAAGAAAAAAAGCACCATTGGTACTAAGAAGTGACCAATTGATACTGGTAACCTTAGGCACTTCTCCAACCACCCTGCTGTATCCTAATGGGCCAAGCTTGTTTTTTTTTACCAAAGGTGGTCTTGTAATTTGTCATGACTGACAGGATGTTTGATTGAATATTGGTCCCCCTTTCCCCCTCCAACTGGTTTTCTGGATCAAACAAGCCCACCGATCACTTCTAACCCAAACCCCTCGCTGCGTCTCAATCGATGAGGCATCACACAAGTGAAAACCCCCTGTGTTTTCTCTTCTCCTGGCCCTGACGGTTCTGGTTCGCTGCAGCACATTCATCAAAGGCCGAGTAAAAATAGCCAGGCTGGGAGAAAACATGAATGCGTTGCCCTGAATCGATTCTGCACTACTGCTCGTGGTGATGCTGCCACCTCAACCATCCTGCAGTGGAGACGACAGTTGAACCCACATTTTTCCTGCTGTCTATCGCTCTTAGGAAACGGTGTAGCACAGGTTTTGCGCATTCTGAGATCGTTGCGCATTTAATGGGGATTTGGCGACATGAAAAGCAATACGTGAAGAAGCACTTTGGAAAGTGAAGGAAAAGATCAAATAAAAAATAAATAAAAAAACAGGATGCAAATGAAACCCACGAGGGATTTAATGTATAGTTCTTGCCTGCAGGATGCTAAATGTAGCTCTCGATTCTCTGCACTATTGATTCAGCCTGTCCGGGATATTTTTAAACAGCATCGATGCTATTCGAGGTTAGCAGTGCGATAGGGGGATCTAAGACCCATGCTTAGGAAGATGGTAAAAGTCTGAAAGTCTCCCAAAAACGAAACTTAACAAAAAACTCATCGCTCGTTTGCTCGGATCTGCACATCATTAGCCAGAAAACGGAAGCAATGCAGAGGCTATGAATCTATAGGAACTGAGGCCATGTGCACGCTAATACGTTTACATTTGAAAACGCATATTTTTCTCTAGGTTTTGGCCTTCCGTCCACACTGGGATGCCGATTTCAGTCGTGGCTTTGTGTAAACTTGCTAACGACACATTTTTTTGTCACGTGACTGCGCCTTTCCACGACATCACCACGACGTTTCAAAGAGACAGTAAGTAAATTAATGCAAGGCGGAATTTATGAAGTGCCTTAAGTTTTGTTCACACACAGTACGGGGACGCAAGGGTTTTTTAAGGCGTTTCAATGCGGATGAGAGACTTTGGAAAAAAAAAACGATTGAAAACAATACTGTAGCGTGAATGCCGAGCGTTTTTTTAACGCCGTTTTCAAATCTACCCGAATTGGTGTAGGCGTAGCCCGAGATGCAATTCCCGCGATCACGTGCTAGTCATGCACGGAGCCAACAGGATGTCAGATAAAACCCATGTCCGCCGTTTCAGCATCGCAATGTGGACGGTAAAAACGGAGACTTTAGAGAAACGACTACACATCATGTCACGGGTCCTCGACGCCGCCGTGACGTTTCAAAGAGGAGAAAAGTAAATAAACGCCAAACGGAAAGGTGGCAGGTCTGAGCGTCTTACATTTTGCTAATGCGCAGTACAGGGACGTAAGCGTTTCCAGACTTCCCATTGTGGATGGTTGAAAGGGTCGCGTGGACGTCAGCGTTTTTTTTATTTTAAAGAAAACGCAGTTTTTACATTTACCCGTGATCACATGTTCAAAGCCAACAGGAAGTAACGAATACCTGGCAGCATTCAATAAACCAGTTACTGAATATTTGCCTGTAATTCACTGCATTTAACAAACTGCTTAAATTTATAAACTGGTCGTCCTTTCTGGAAAATTTTTTTTTTAATAAATAGCATCCACTCGTAATGACAAGCACCAAGAGGCTAAATTACTCTTGGAGAAACAGAGAAACTGGCTTTTAATCACACTGATAAATTTCCCTGTACATGTAAATGCACTTAATGTCATTATCACTTCTACAGCACATAAATCACTTTACACACGCCTTAGTAGAACTGAATTTCAAAAAAATCACACACGTCGGAGACACGCAATGGTACAATTGTCTTTGGATGCGTAGCATGAACTTTTCCCTTTACTTCAACTATAACAATATTATTTCCATGTGTTGGAAGATGTGGAAGATCTCCTGCTATAGAGCTCCGATCCACTATTAGGGCGAATGTAAACTATGACTGCACCCCAGGCCTTCTCAACTCAAATATGACTAGTGTACTCTCTGACTGTCTGATCAAAGAATGTGAAAATGGTGACGTGATTGAAAGCCTGCTAGGAGGCCTTGGAGGGGCCAAATCGTAATCTGATTGGTTAAAGCAACAGCTTCAAGCAACATAGATATGATCCTACCAATAGCCTGTGCTGTTCATTTGCGGCCTCAGACAAAATGTGATACGACGTTTGAAATCTGATGATAGAAACTCTAACTGGAAATTACTCCCAAGAGAAACAGCGCATGTAGGACATTTTGGAGACAAGGTGAGGGAGGTGTGATTGAGATGGTTTGCACATGTGCAGAGGAGGGACATGGGGTATATCAGTAGAAGAATTCTGAGGATGGAGCCACCAGGAAGAAGGAAAAGGGGAAGACCAAGGAGGAGGTTTATATATGTGGTGAGGGAAGACATGCAGGTAGTTGGTGTGAAAGAGGCAGATGTAGAGGCGGATGATCCGCTGTGGAGACCCCTAATGGGAGAACCCGAAAAAAGGAGATTTTTCACATTGTTCAACAGAAAATCCTTAGCTCCTGAAATACTCAACCCAGCACCTCCTGCACCAACCACCATGTCACGACCATTCTGATGTGTGACCTGAATAGAAAAGGTGCTGGTGTACCTATTAAAGTGGCCAGTAAACGGCTCCTAAAACCACAAAGCAGTAAAAACAAAACACCACCTCCTACCTGCTGAGGTCTGCTTGAACTTCTCGCTCTTCTTCTTCCTCCATTTCCAGGGCTTGAAAAGTCGTCCGAGCGTGGCGAACTTGCTCCTGCGCCGAATGGGCGGCGTGTGCGTGCCGGAAACGAGCGACTCGGTCCGCATGGCAGCCAAGCGCTCCACCTCCTCTGCTGGAAAGAGAAAATAAGGATATAAAGAAATAAGATCAGGGCAAAGCTTTGGGAAAAAATTAAGAACGAAATGCAAGAAAACGTGATCATCGATATAGGAGCAACGCTGGAGGTCTGGTGAACGTTTTAAATCCCCCATCAACAGAATTGATGAACTACATAAATTTCACTTTTAATTTATTAGCGTAAAATGTATTTGGAAAATACGCTGAAATAGGCCTGGCCCTATGTGAAAAGGTGCAAGGTTGTGTCAAAAATGTTTTGAGACTAGTTTTGTAACATGCCAACAGATGGCAGCACAAGGCTGTGTGCACAGTCACAGGGAGCACCGACATTCATAAATCAGCGTGCCAAAAGACATCGTCCTGTGCACATCTGGTGCTGTGCAATTGGTGCTTTTCTGAGCCTGTGCCTTCCCACGTTTGCTATTCTGACCACATGCCCATTCTGACACAGAGTTCACCTCACACGTGTGTTTCTCACCGGAAACAAGATCTTTCTTGGCTCCTGCGGACTTTGGCCTTGTGTGTAGATAAAGTGCAAATGTAGATAAAGTACTTTCTGGTAAGCAAAGAGAATCTTTTTGATACCTCCTTGTACATCATATCAAAAGTCAAAGTGGTGGTGGTAGTGTGATGATCTGGGGAGCAATTCTCATAATTGAAGGAAGCATGAATTGTGTGTTTTGCCAGAAAATCCTGAAGGAAAAAATCCAGCCATTAGTTTATAATTCAACAGGACCATGAACCGGAAAAATCACACCAGCACGTCCACCTCTGAATGGCTCAAAAATACAGGGTTTCAGAGTGGCCTAGTCAAAATAAATCTAATTAATTAACAAACAAAAACAAAAAAAAACCTATTTAAATAAATAAATAATAGGCAAAAATCACAAACGCACTCGGCAGAGGAAGAAAAATCAGATACTTGGTTAAAAATGTGTAAAGGATTACCTAGACGCTTTGTTGAAGCTAGGCTAATCGTCAGATTTGCCTATAGTACACAATATTGTAGGGTGGAAAAAAAACAAAAAAACAAACAAAGGACACCCTGATGCTCTCTGACAGTTCCTCAACCTCAGCTAAATCTTTCTAGTCAATAAACAGCCTCAGCTAGAGAGGTTTCCCAGGAGGTCTCTCGCAAAATATAAGCAAACTAGCAGCCGGATTTAGAGCACCACATTCGTAGGATAGTTTGTAAATGCACCATAGAAAGATGCATACAACCTACAACAAAGTTCAAACCTGGAGCTCTGGTCCAGCTGCACATCTCAGGAAATAGGATTATGTAAGTAAAGTTTCCATCAATTTAAGCACATCATCTGTTCATAAAAAATGGATCGATGCGTTTCTGTAGGGATTTGTCGCCAGACACGTCCACAACTGGTAAACACTTCCTCCTGATGAAGGAAGCAAGCAGATCTGGTTGCTGCATGAGGTACTGTAGCTTTAATCAAACACCAAAGACTGAATACACACCATTTAAAACTAAAGTTATTAAAAACCCTAACATAACATTATTCTCCTGGGAAGATCTTTCACATCTTCCAACCCATGAAAAACATCTTCATGGAGCTCATTTTGTGGACAGGGGCATCATCATTGTGTGCCTTCAACTTTGGAGTAACAGTTTGGGGAAGAACCACACAAGCTTGTTCCAGCATGCCGATACACAAACCCTTCTACATTAAGATATAGTTTCCGTGGGTTGGAAGATGTGGAAGATTTCCTGCTATAAAAAAAATCTAAACCCTGTTGAAAACCTTTGAGGATGAACTGGAGCACTGACTGCACCCCAGGCAACCCCTTTCCCTGAATGAGCACAAATCACCAAAAAAACTATCAGAACATCTTCACAGAAGAGGGGAAGGTATTAGAACAGGAAATAGGGTCTAACTGTGGAATGAGATGTTCAGAAACAAGAAACCTAGCAATCTTATGGTCAGGTAAGTTGAGTACTGTGTAAGTCAGAGGTGACGGTTGAGAGAAAACCTTTGAGACAAGATGAAAAAAAGAAACCTTTTAAGGAACACGTCATGAAGATCACACCAGAGTATGGCTCAAACTGCAAACTGATTAAAGGCCAAAGCACAAACCTAACCCAGATCTTTAAAACATTCCCAAAAACATCATGCTGAATTTATTTCAGGAGATCCGACACAATTTGAAGCCATAATTTTGAAAAAAGAAGAAAAATATGACCATGGTGATGAAGCCTTCAAACTGCATTTTCATCAGGATTCATTTCAAACCCAATCCTGTTACACTCCTTCGAGTGTTGGGAACAATGAACCGACTTCACACACACACACACACACACACACACACACACACACACACACACACACACACACACACACACACACACACACACACACACACACACACACACACACACACACACACACACACACACACACACACAAGGGCATTTGAATGATTTTTGCGTTTCAGGCTCTAAACTAAAAAAAAATGTATATTTTTTTATATATTTTTTTTATATATTTATATATTTAATAAAAAAAAAATATATAATAATAATAATGAATATATATATTTATTTTTTTCCCTTCCAATTTGGTTCCCTTAGCATGCAGGTAAAGTGTGTGTAAGAGTGTGTATTTCATGACTTGTAGAGAGATGTTAGGAGGATGATGATGATGATGAGGATGAGGATGGGAGCGCCGCAGCACGGAGCGACTCACCGTCTTGCGCGTCGGTGGCGCGACTGCAGTTGCCGCAAATGTGCTTGATTTCTTTCCCGATGTGGCAGTGGATGATGAAGGGCACGGGGCCGTGCTGGTGGTGGTGGTGGTGGTGGTGGTGCTGCTGCTGCTGCTGCTTCCGCGGATCTGCGCTCGCTTTCTTCCCCTTCAGGTTCATCATCCTGACCAGGCAGAAGCCCTTCTGCTTGGCTTCGTGGGCAGGATGCGGAGCGGGCGCGGTGCTGCTGCTGCTCGTGGAGATGATGGTGCTGCTGATGCTGCTGGTGGAGGAGGTGGTGGTGGTGATGATGCTGCTGCTGTTGATGAATCCGCCGTTAATAAAGCGGTTCCCGGGGGCGCAGGACGCCATGGCACAGCTCGCCGACTTCAGCATGGGGGATAATGTAGATAGGAGAGCGCGTCTCTACCCAGAAATATGACTTCGAGATGTCCAGTAGATCCAACAGATACGATTTACCACCCCCGAGCTCTCACCACGGATCAGGATCCACGCAGGATCTTCTGACGTCCTTACCTCTCACCAAAAACACACCTGAGATCTCATTTTTGATGCTGTAGCACGGATGCTTGATGATCCCTGAGATCTTGGTGATCTTGGTGGTACCGGTGATCTTGGAGACCTTAGAGATCCTGTGCTCCGGCGCAGCACGAACGCCGCAGCAGCTCCTCTCCCTTCTCTAATATAAGCACCAGCGATCCGCCAAGGAATCGGTTCCTTCTCAAACGACTCGTTCAAACCGATTGAATCGGTTCGCCTAAATGCTAGAGCCCTGATACCTCCATTTCACCGACATCTAAAGTCACATGACTTTCCCACGTGAATGAAAGGGCCAGATCCAAACTTCACACATTTTTTACCTTTAATGTACCTTTTTAAATAAATATATATATTTTTTGAAGATCTTTCATATATGGTGGTACATCATTGTATTTATTGATTAGTTTGTAATAATTGTTTGATTGATTGTTAAAAAATGGTTACATTTTCACAATTTATTTAACATTCTAATAAAAAGTAGCTGATAAGACAATCCTTTTATAGCTAAAAGTTTGCGCCCACCCCACCAGGATTCGTATGAGATCTCATTCAGCTATGAGGCTGTTAGTAAAGTCAGGGACTGATGTAGGGGAGGTGAGGAGGCTTGGGTTGGTCACATGGTGTTCACATTAGCAGGAGATCATCCACATCATCCAACCCATTGAAAGCAGATCTTCATGGAGCTCGATTTGTCCATTGTTATGCTGGAACAGGTTTGGGACTCCTAGCTTTATTAAAGGAAAAATCTCATGCTACCGCATCCAATGACGTCCAATACAATCGTGTGTCCCCAATTTGGTGGAAAAGGCAGGTGTCTAAATACTACTGAATGTACAGTCATTGGGAGAATCCTAAATATTCATTAGACATTGGTGCTCTTTGGAGGTTTTTGGTGATCAGCGATTAGAACAGCAGTGATTTGTGTCAGTAGGAATAACCCTTCATAAGCGTTAGCATAACCTGTTGAGACAAATCAATTACATCGAATCTAATCTTGTATAACCAGCAGCTCTCATATGAGCTGGAGAGACAATGTCCATGGTTAGAAGTGCTAAATAAAAATGAATTCATCTGAATTGAGAGTTTACAAAACATGCTCAAATATGAGCTGCTAAACGAATTAAAACACTACACAAAACCCAGTTGTGAATCGTTGCTTTCTCATTATTCTAAGCCGGTCTGAGTCTAGACAAAAAAAAAAGTACAGTTCCTTTCCAATGCACCATCCAAGAAATGCACAAAACAGCCACACATTCCTGACTGACAAGCTGCCAGAAGACATCATTGTGCTCGTGGTTTGGACACAAACGTGTTCTCATGTGCTCATATCCAAAAACAGGCAATTATTTGTCTTGAGATCAAACTGGAGACATCTTTATTATAAAGAGACATCCCAAAAATAGATATCTTTGCCAGTAACATGACTCGCAAACGTCTGGTATTGGGCTCGTTCTGCTCTGCATACTTTGGTCAGAGGGTTTCTTTGGGTTTTTCAGTAGATGTTAGATTTCTAATTGGAAGGTTGTACGTTTAAATCCCTCATGCCAGTGCTGTGTCCTCGAGGCCCTTAACCCTTAACTGCTCTGTTGTATAAATGAGAATTGGAAATTGATCTGGAATGAGGTGTCTTTCAAACGCATTGAATGGAGAATGATACACTGGACACATATTGGTCAGTCAGTAGTTTCTGAGGCTGAGGTACATGATTATCAACTTCTTCTCAGAGGCAATGGCATTGTTATTCTGAGGTTTACTTAGGTCTAAATTGTGCACCAGATCCTGACAGCAACACTAGGTCATCCGAATAGAGTAGGAATTACAATTCCCTGTCCTGTACTGTGAGTCTTAGGGTGTACAGCCTGTCCTTATTGCACTGTTCCACCATAGATTTAAATGATGAACAGTGTTGGACGCAGGATTCATCCCAATTGCGCATTTTTCTGAGGGAACAGCTATGTGTGTTTATCGCCAAGTCATACCACAATGTCTAAGATTTTTCCTTCAATAGGAATGTTGACTGCACCCCAGGCCTCCTCACCTCACTTTATATCATACATATACCTGACTTTACTAACACCCTTGTGGCTGAATGAGATCTCACACAAATCTCCACAAAATCTAGAACATCTTCCCAGAATAGTGGAGATTATTATAACAGCAAATGGGGGCTCGATGTAAAATGGGGTTATTTATTATTTTCTAGACACAATTCAGTAAGTAAAAAATTGAATGCATACTTTCATTATGGAAAATGAAGCTCTGATTTAATTTCATATTGTTTAACCCTAGACGTCATTAAGTGGGAATTTCAGGTGGAAGATTGGAGCAACACAGTTTTTTGGATGTGGCACCTCTTCATCATGGCACCTGTTAGTGGGTGGATATATTTATCACGCAGCAAGTGAACATTTTATCAAAGTTGATGTTAAAAGCAGGAAAAATTTGACAAATTGTGATGTCTAGACGTCTGGGTCAGAGCATCTCTAAAACTGCAGCTCTTGTGGGATGTTCCTGGTCTGCAGTGGTCAGAATCAAAAGTGCTCCAAGGAAGGAACAGTGGTGAACCGGCGACGGGGTCATGCACGTGAGGAGAGAAGGCTGGTCCGTGTGGTCCGATCCAACAGACGAGCTCCTGTAGCTCAAAGTTCATGCTGTTGATGCTCGAATGATCAGAAATGTTTTGGCAGCAAAAGGGGGACCAACACAATATTAGGCAGGTGGTCATAATGTTATGCCTGATCAGTGTATTTCCAGTTATTGTTTGTTTAAATAAATGTGCGAGGGTTAGGGGTTAGAGGTTAGGGTTTCGATATACTGAATTATCTGAAGAATTATCTGAATTATTTAATGTTTACACGTTCTACTCGATCTTACACCTAAAAGTGGAGCCAAGAGCATAAGAATTAGAAAGATTGCTGCCACACTTATGGTCAGGTGTTTACAAAAATTTCTCCTTATATGAGGTGGTATCAAAAAGTTCGAGACTAGCTCTGTTTACAAGAAAGTGCTTCATTTATCCATGTTTACACACTATTACTTTCAAAATAGTCCCCTTGCACTGCAATACAGCGCTCCCACTGTTCCTGCCACTTCTGGAACGTATCCTGAAAGTCTTCTTTCTCAAGTGCGCTCTGTGATCTCCGCAGTGGTGTCAAAATGGTGAGCTGGACCTTAATTTTTTTGGGAAGAAGACGAAGTCCGCAGGAGGCAAATCTGGCGAGTAAGGTGGGATGCGGAAGTGAGATCTTGTTGTTTCCGGCGATAGACTCACGTGTGAGGAGAGCTTGGTGACAGGGTGCGCACGTGGTCCGAATAGCATCAGTTGCACAGCTCCCCATTCACGCAGGACGATGTCTTTCAACACACTGGCTTATGAAGGTCGGTGCTCCCTGTGACTGTGTGTACAGCCTTGTGCTGCCATCTGTTGGTGTGTTATAAAACTAGTCTCGAAACATTTTGATTCCACCTCGTAATGTCCCAAAAAACAAACCAACACTAAAACTGCGGATATCCACACAAGCACAAGGTTCATGGTTACACTTAGTATTATAATATAATGGTTTGGGATGTTTGATTAAGATCTCCAGGGTAAACCAGAATGCCCAGAGCTGTTTACTGCTGTTTTTTAAAGTGGTAACTCAGTGGTTAAGGCTCTGGGTTACAGATTAGAAGTAAGACTAGAAGATTAGAAAAGCTGCCACTGTTGGGTCCCTAAGCAAGGCCCCTAACCCTCAGTGCTCCAGCAGCACTGTATCATGGCTGAACCCATCTTCCTAACACTGCTGAGAAATAGTAGGTAAAACTTCATTGTGCCGTAATGTACATGTGACAAGTTTAAAAAAAAACCTTTACTAATCCTTGATTACTGTGATCTGATCTTATCAAGTCATTAATTGTCTCATAGTAAAAGTGATGTCATGCAGCGGTACGATCTTCATCACTTCATCTTCCTCTCCGATCTTGCTTACGCAGCCCTTCGCAGAAGCCTGCACCATGATGTCATATAGAGGAATCGTAATCCGGCTCCAGTCCAAATATTTACCGGCCATGAACACTGTGATGGTACGTCCTGTAATCCCAGCCTTATTAGATTTGCTTTACAGATATTAGAACATTTCGAGTTTTGAGAGAACTTATTGTAACCAACTCGTGTCTGGCTTTTCCTGCTTGGGGAAAAAGGGTTTGCTCTTGATTGAGTTATCTCTAAGATCAAACTGACAGCAGCATACTGTAGGTCATGTCCCAAACCTCTGCCGAACCATGTTCCCATGCTCCCATGTGGTTTTGTTTCATTACATTTCAATGTGTTACATTAACACAATCAGCAAGGACCTTTATATTACAACCCTGCACCTTGATTTATTCGGGGAAAAACGATCAATGTATTGCATTACTTACAATATTTTTTCATATTTTAAGAGCACCAGCACACAATGACAAATCCCTTGTACATGAAACTCATGCCATGTGGCAATAAAGATGATTCAGATTTATGTTTTGCCATGTTTAATTTCAAGGGCGTGTTCAAGCTTAGTGGTCAAGGCATTGGATATTGGATCAGAAGGCTGTAAGTTAAAATCCTAGCACTGCAAAAATACCATAGGTGGGCCATTGAGCTTATGAATGGGGTGATGAAGTATACCTGGATAAGGACATGTTCCAAAAGGTATAATTGTAATGTAAACGAGTAACTCGGTGGTAAAGACATCATGTCCCAAACCGTTGTCAAACCATGCTCTGGTGTTATCATGTTTGAAATGTTTTATAAGTGGTTTCTTAGTGGTAAAGACATTGAGTATCTTGTCAAAAAGTTGTAATTTAGAATTTTAGCAAAACCAAACTGCCGCTGCTTGGCCCTTAAACCCCAATTGCTCATTTGGTTAAGTAGAATGATTGTAATAAAGGCCTCTTCTAAATGCAATAAATAATTGCAAATGTAGTCTCAACCCCTATCCTGTGATTGGTTTGTTAACTTATTGTGTTCACTTGTTTTTCTTGCAAAGCCTCGTTGGAGATTTTTGTCCACCGATATTTTCTTGAAATGTATTTTTTGTTTAACAGTGTCATTTAATGCATGTACGGGAGGCAAAGGTGTAAAAATGGGGTAAAGGGGGGGCACCATTGCATGTAGTGAATTTTGGGCACCAACCATGACCTTGCAAACAAAAAAAGTTGGTAATATTGTGGCATCTAAGGACACAGGTGCAGATAATGAGGGTGCTGAAGAATCCAAATCAGCAGGCAAAATCCTTAACGTAAAACAGGCAGCGGTTGGGCGCTGGACAAAGACAAACATCAAAAACTGGTAGACCCAAAACAAAATGCTTGGCAGGGACAGGTGGCAAAACTCAGAAACATGTGGGTATTTAAACACAGAATCAACAGAGAAATTTATGGGGACCGGCGGAGGATAACGAGGACACAAGAAATGACACAACCTGACTGGAGACAGAGCTTAAACCCTAAAAAAACACATGTAGCACAACATAAACACACCATTAAACCTGAATATACCTGACCACTTGGTTCTTATGATTTGACCTACAGTGACCTTGTCTGCCTGCTTCTTGCCCTCCAGCTGCCCCTCAGGACCAGGTTTCCTGGACTGCATATAATAAATGGTACCTTGATTTTACCCACATGTGTCCTTTATCTCCCACAAACTGTAATTATATTTAATTATAATTATATATAATTATACTTACTACTGACTTCAACAACAGCTAAAGGGCATCGAGGGACTTTTCGGAAAGCAGAACAATCTAATAACCCAAATCGTACGTCATACACATATGCTATATCTATGTAGAGCGTCAGATATTGTACATCTTCAGCCATGTGGTCATGTGGATGTAGTGTATAAGCCTAGAAATACTGCCTTTGAGAAGAATGACATCATTAGAATCCAGCTCAAATGGTGCCCAAAGGTTCATATCACCAATCATCTCTACAGCCGTTACTCATCCGTTTCTCCCACATAGCCTTCAGGTGACTGAGTCTCCTCAGAGCTGTGTGTGTGGATTTTGTGTGTGTCTGGAGATACATCACATTCTCTCTGACACAGGCTTCAGCAAGCCGCGAGGCAAATTACGACCTTGTGATGCACGCAGTTATGTAAAGCCTTCTCTGCTTTCTGCACTGGGTTTCATTAAACTGACTACTGTATAGACGTCTTCTATCGGTGTAGAGATGTAACCCGAGCTTCATTTGAATAATCTGACCCATAGGCAGCTGAAAGACGTAAGGACCAAGGTCAGACACCTGAGGTGTCTCATTCAACAAATAAGATTTGGTCTTCAATAAATATTGAGGATGATGACGATAAGGAGTAGAAGGAACAATCCTAATAATAACAATGCTCACCAAACACACACTCAAATACTTAATACAATTCTGACACATCCATGTCTATAGCGCCACCCATATTATAACTGTTACATGCTGTTTTTTTCACACATACTCAGGTGCAGCTGTTGGTGTTTTGCACAACATTTCGTGTTTATGTTTACAAGGACACTGCATTTTTGTCTGCACTGTTTGCAGAAGGTTGCACACGATGCACTTTAGGACAACAAACAGAGCCACAGAGCCACAATTCCAAATCATCATCATTATTTTCCTCCTTCTTGTTATTATCAGCATCATTATCCTCCTCATCATCATCATTACCATCATCTTGATCATTATCCTCCTCCTCCTCCTCCCCATCATCATCATCATCATCATCATCATCACTATCCTAATCCTCATCATCATCACCATTATCCTCATCATTATTCTCCTCCTCCTCCTTCTCCTCATCTTCATCATCCTCATCATTATTCTCCTCCTCCTTCCCCTCCTCCTTCTCATCATCACCATCATCCTCATCATTATTATCCTTTCCTCCTCCTCCTCCTCCTCCTCATCATCATCATCATCCTCATCATTATTATCCTTCTACTCCTCTTCATCATCCTCAACATTATTATTCTCTTCCTCCTTCTCCTTCTTCTCATCACCATCATCCTCATCATTATTAATATCCTCCTCCTCCTTCTCTTCCTCCTCATCTTCATCATCCTCATCAATATTCTCCTCCTCCTTTGCCTTCTCCTCCTTCTCATCATCATCATCATCACCATCATTATTATCATCCTCCTCCTCCTTTTCCTCATCATCATCTTCATCATCCTCAGCATTATTATTCTCCTTCTTGTCCTCCTCCTCCTCATCATCCTCATCATTATTATTCTCCGCCTCCTCCTCCCCCCTCATCATCCTCATCATCATAATCATCATCCTCATCATTATTATTTTCCTTCTTCTCCTTATCATCATCATCCTCATTACCATCATCATTATTATTCTCCTTCTCCTCCTCATCATCATCATCATCATCATCTTCTGTTCTGTCGTTCGTTTAAACATGGTCGTTTTTCCTTCTCCGAACTAAACGCTTTGCAACAATCATCATCGTCATCCTCCTCATCATCATCACATTTACCACGTTTGCTGATTTTTTATAAATCCAAGCCAATCATATCTCGGAGATACACATATCATAATGGCTGCTCGGCCACGTGATCACATGACGCACATAGTGACGTTGGTTTATGTTTCCTGCAGCTGTGGCTCAGTGCACCTTGACACTGCAGAACATTCATTCATGGTGAAAAAGGTGGATGTGTATAGTAGGGTTCTGCTCTCTGGCTTGTCCTCCTACTGTTTCTCTCACCGTATAGCTCCAAGCTCTGAAATGTTTCCTGTTTAACCTCCTGCACCATCAGCATTTACTGTGAACGAAAGCAGCCACCAGATCTCAAACAAGCAAATTTAGCCCGACCCGGACTTCACCTCATTATGGAATACCTCCCTGAGATGGCATAAAGAAGGAACTTTGAGAGAAACCAGACCCCTAATCACTGAATGTCCATTCAACGCTCATTAAGCATCATACAGGTTTGATCTTCTAGCAGGATGTTTTTCTGTTCCTCAGAACCCTGAGAGGGAAGTGGGAGCTCAGTGATTAAAACATTGGACTTATAATTAGGAGATTCAAATCCCAGCACCACTAAGCTGCCCCTGGGCCCCTGAGCAAGGCCCTTAATCCTCAACTGCTCAGTTGTGTAAATGAGATAAACACTCTGGATAAGTGTCTCTTCAATTAAGATTTTCAAGATTCAACAAACTAAAAATGAAAGAAAGTAAGAGAATAAGCCTCAGCACCCAGTAAAGCTCGAGTATTATCGAGAGTTTTTTACGTTGCAATGTTCGTTTTTTTTTTACTCAAGGGCCCAACATTGGCAGCTTTGCGATACCGGAGCTTGAACCCCCGACCTTCCAATCAGTAACCCAGAGCCAGATTAGTGAGAGCATGAAGACAAAATATTCTTGTAAACTTTTTTTTAATGATGGTGTTTTCAATTTGAATCATCAGGACACCAAACGGAACTTTTGCTATGTTTCCACACGGACGGTTATTGAGGTGATACCGGAGAAACTGCACCTCTTCAACTTTCATGCGGATTAGAGGATCAGAGAATATTTGTTTTTGATGTGGTTTATTTAAAAGTAGACATTCTACACTTTCTATACATATAATTATTATGTCTGTGAGGCAAATATTCACTGAGATTCATGTTGTTTTATTTATGTGTTTGTGAAGAGAGATGACAGAAACGGCAGAGAGCGCCCCCTGTCTGTTTACTTTATTTTACAAAATCACAGCGTTTTGTTGTTATTATGAGCGTAAAAAAAGTAGATACTTAACAGATTCGAATGATGTATTGTATCAGGACGTCGTGAATAAACGTGTGTTGCGGTGAAGGTTTGGATTGAACTTCATTAATTCAGTTATTAACGTATTTGTGTGTCAGCATTCATCATGTTCGAGATCTTCCACATCTTCCAAACACCA